>NC_052096.1:9276763-9576763 GCF_015852505.1 Tachyglossus aculeatus | reverse complement strand
ATTTGTTAAGTGCTTACTATGGATACCGTATGAGAATGACTGCGGATGGAGAGTGGGGCATCTGGGAGAGATGTGTCCATAGAGTTGCTATGGGTTGGAAATGACAACATAAGACGATGTGCCAAACACTAGGGTAGATATAAGCCAATCAAATTGGCACAGGAATTACAGTCTAAGAGGAAGGGACAATGGTTAACATCCCCATTTTACAGATGAGGAGACTGAATCAATCCATCAATCAATCAGAGCTTTATTGACTTGCCCAAGGCCACACATAGTGGGACAGGGCCAGAGCTGAGATCAGAACTGGGTCTCCCGACTGCCAGTCCCATTCTCTTTTCACTAGATCGTGCTGCCTCAGTTGTCAATAACCTACAGCCTGTCATTGTATCAGAAGCCTTGCTGGTGTCAACCTTTAATTTCACCAAATCATACTGGAAAATATTTTAATTCACACTATTTCAGTCACATCAACCCAGCCCCACCCCAAACACTTGACTATTTCCGTCCTATTGTCAAGACATGTACCTATGTAGGTTTTTCTTGGTTGATCTATCAATCGTATTTATTGAGCGCTTACTGTGTGCAGAGCACTGTACTAAGTGCTTGGGAAGTACAAGTTGGCAACATATAGAGACAGTCACTACCCAACAGTGGGCTCACAGTCTAGAAGAGTATGATTTATGATCATAGATCTAGATCTATGATCTATGTGTTTATTCAGTTATTTCCTCTGGATCCAATTTGTGATGCCTCCTATTATATCCTTTTTCTCCTGCCTGAATAACTGTAGTATTTGCTATAAAACTGGGTTATTTGTTAAGCCGCTACTAGGTGCCAAGCACTGGGTATGCCCCAGACAATCAGGTTAGATACAATTCCTGTCCCTCAGGGGCTCAGGCTATTTGTAAATTTCTGTCTGTTCACCCCATTACACTGTCAGCTCTGGGAGGGCAGTGATCCTGAGTCTTGCTTCTGTTGTACCCTCTGTTGTACTAATGCTTATTAGTGTTTAGTACTCAGAAGGCACTCTAAAAAATCCCAATAATAATGATAATAATAATGCCCCTGTTGATTTTTAGGCTGCAACGGAGAGCCCTAATGTCACAGTGGAGAATCAATCTTTAGCATTTGTGAAAAAGCTCCTTGCAGTTTCTGTATCCAACATCACGTACCTCAGAGGAATATTTCCAAAAGATGCCTATGTAACGAGATATCTAGGAGGTAAGGTGACATATATAAAAGACTATTTCACTCTGATTTGCTCTGGTTTCTGGTTGTTGTCTCATTTCCTAATCTTGCTGTGCCATTTAAGGGTATCTTCTCTAGGCTGAAAGCTTGTTGTGAGCAGGGACTATATCTACCAACTCTTGTATTGGAACTCTCCCAATCCCTTAGAAACAGCATGGTGGATTGGATAGAGCACAGGCCTGGGTGTCAGAAGGCTGTGGGTTCTAATCCTGACTTCGACTCTGGCCTGCTGCGTGGCCTTGGGCAAATCACTTCACTTCTCTGTGCCCAAGTTACCTCATCTGTAAAGTGGGGGTTGAGACTGTGAGCCCCATGTGGGACGGGGACTGTGTCCAGCCCGATTTGCTTGCATCCACCCCAGTGTATAGAACAGTGTCTGGCACACAGTAAGTGCTTAACAAATACCACAATTATTGTTATTATTAAGTAAGCACTTAATAAATACCATTGACTGATTGACTGATTGAAGGGCTGTATACAATATTTATCTGTGATGGAAGATTCTTGTTTTTTTCCCAGTGTTTTTCAGCTGGTTGACAAAAAAACACTTCATCTTATACTTTGAACAATCCCTAACACCAAAAGTTTTGCAGTAATAAACTGACTGAAGGGTGGTGTAACTTTGTATAATACATATAACTCTTTCCCTAAGTGACAGGCATAGTTACCTTTTCCCCCAGAAATTATAGGTATTTAATTCTATTTCCATTGATGTAATGCAACATACTTTCCCCTGGATAAGTGCTTAGTACAGTGCTCTGCACACAGTAAGCGCTCAATAAATACGATTGAATGAATGAATATATGCAGTGACTCCTGCAAAAGATCACGAAAGGGTACATGGCCTAATCTTTCATTCATTTTTCAGCAGCTTGAATGAAAAACAAAAAAATAGTCTGTGTCTTGACTGGAACGATGATCATCACTGTAAGAATGATTTTCACTGTAATTCTAGGAGACTATTCCATATTTCTTTTCTCCTCTGAAGGAAAACTGATTCCCTGTTCCTCTCAGAAGCAAAAATAGATGACAGTGATGATCAGGCATTCACTCATTGTTCACCTCTATTTGTAATGTAAATTTAACAATGCCCAGCTATAACATAAGTGAAGAAAATAATAAAAAGGATTTCTACCTGTGGTGCCTTCTGCTTCCTAAGAAAAGAGTCATTCATTAAGCACTAGGGTAGATAGATGCACCAGAGTAAGATCCAAAACAATTTCTGCGCCATGCAAGGGAGGGAGGGCGAGCAGGGATCTTTGCCTTATTTCACAGATGAGGATACGGAGGCCCAGAGACGTCAGGTGACTTGCCCAAGGCCATGCAGCAGGTCAGTCACAGAGGTGGGACGAGACCAAGGCCCTTCTCCTGATTCCCAGTCCCAAGCTCTGCCCGATAGGCTGCAGTCTAACTATTTCTATTTTTTGTCTAGATGTCCGTATCAGAATTTTGAAAAATGACAGCTGTCCAGGATCTGTTCAATTAGCGAAATGGTAAGTATCAAAGAGAGTGAGGATAGTGGCTTCTAAATCATTCCCTGCCAGTGACTCCAATGAAGGCAAGGAGAAAGAGGGTGTATATGTACGTATGAGAGAGAGAGAGAGAAAGAAAGAGGAAGTAGTAGTAGTAAGCATTTCTATTAAGTACTTAATATGTAACAGGGCACAGAGACCCGACCCAGGGTTTTTGTCTTTTGGTCATCATGTAAAAAGCAAACAAAAACCCCCAGTCACATCATTTAAGACGTAATAGTGGCCCAACTTTAACCGCCATGTGAACATGGCCTAATGACAAGAGCCTGGGTTTAGGAGTCAGAGGATGTGGGGTCTAATCCCGCTTCTGCCCCTTGTCTGCTGTGTGACCTTGGGCAAGTCACTTCACTTCTCTGGGCCTCAATTGCCTCATCTGTAAAATGGGGATTAAGACTGTGAGCCCCATGTGGGACAACCTCATTACCTTGTATCTATCCCAGTGCTTAGAAAAGTGCTTGGCACACAGTCCTTAACAAATATTATTATTTTACAAGCTGTGCAAAGGTCATCTTTGGGAAATGAATTCAACAGCCAAGTTCACATAGTTTATAACCATTGCAAATGAACTGACTTTTGCAGGATATTGGGATGCTATGATGCTCTGCAGAAAAAATATGTAAGTCTTTCAGTATTTTACATCTTTAGAGAACATTTATATCCTTATATTTCTTCTAGCTATACAGAGAATCTGGGACCGTTCTTTGCCACTTAATTCCAAATAAGCATAATATAATCATGAATCTGCGTCTTGGGATATACTAATTGCCTCCCCTTCCCCAAAAGTTTTTTCCAAATGGGAATTTTGTAACCATAGAGGAGAGATGTATCTTCTCACCCATTTTGAAAAAAAAAAATATGGTACCTCATAAAATTATAATTTACATTTCCTGTTTTTTGTTGTCTTCTCAGCTAAGGATGCTTATTCTAGAAGTAAGTCTTTTTCTACATTTATTTGTTTTCCAAAACAAGTTAGATTACTGGAGATTCACTGTTTCTTAAATTGTTTAAACAGGTTTACACCAACTCCGGAAAACCTAAGGTACGTGCATTTGTCTTAGGAAGGAAATATGCCTTTAATATCCAAAAAAAAGTTTTTTTACCATTACAACACCTAATGATGTCACCAAGAAAATTTCATAGAAGCCTGACTAAACCTATGCCAAGAATACAATAATGGTCAAAACAAATAGTCAGTGCAATCCGCTCCCCATTTCAATCGTACCACCAGTGGCCATCAAAATTTCCACACTTCCAAAATGCTTAACAGAAATCCTCTTGGAGTCCCGAGGCTGCTCGCTGCCCACCGCCGCTTCTGACTATCCGCCTTCTTGCTTACTGTCTGAATCTGGTCCTGGTCTTTAGAGACCCAGACTCCAACAGTAGGGGAAAAATAAAAACGCTCCCAAACCTGCTGTATCCTAGACTGTAAGTTTGTTGTGGACGGGATATGCCTGTTATATTGTTATACTGTACTCTCCCAAGCACTTAGTGATAATAATAATAGTTATGGTACTTGTTAAGTGCTTACCATGTGCCAAGCACTGTTCTAAGCACTGGGGTAAATACAAATTAATCAGGTTGGGCACAGTCCCTATCCCACACAGGGCTCACAGTCTTAATCCCCTTTTTATAGATGCAGTAACTGAGGCACAGAGAAGTGAAATGACTTGCCCAAGGTCACACAACAGAGAAGCGGTGGAGCCGGGATTAGAAACCAGGTCCTTCTGACTCCTAGGCCTGTGCTCTATCCACTAAGCCACGCAGTAAGCACTCATTAAATACGAGTGACTGCCTGACTGTGCTCCATTCTGGATGAGGCAAGGCAGCCTGAGAATATGGATTCCCGTTTTACACTTTAACAGACTCAGCCCCTTGTACCTGGTACCCGGAGTTCTGGGTTCAAATAACCTCTGTGTTTTGTCATTTAGAAAATCACAGAGGGCTATCATTTTCAATTTAAGTACACCGAGGAAGGAGTCAAAATGGACTTTGTAAGGTAAGCCTCTCCGCTGCTTTCTGCTGGGTGTAGTTTACACCGATGAAGATGGCCATCTCCCAGGTCTTCTACTCAAGCCCATTCCAGGTGAATCCCTCTCCTCACTCAGTTCCTGCCAGTCAGTAGGGTGACCCTGAGCCCCAAAAGATTCATGAGGGTGGGGAAAGTGTCTTTTCCTTATGCCGTGCCTCCTCAAGTGCAGCATTTTGCCCTCAGTGGGCACTCAATTGATCCTTTCAAATCAATCCATGGTATTTAGCGAACATTTACTGTGTGCAGAGCACTATACTAAGTGTTTGGGAGAGTACAACACAACAGAGTTGGCGTACACGATCCTGGCCTGCAAGGAACTCACGGTCTTCATGACTGACTGACCATCGCAACTCCCAGGTAAAAAGAGCCTGCCAGTTTCCCAGCAGGAACACAGGGCCACTTGCTAAGGAGCTTGTCCCTGTCAGAACCTTTCATTGAAAAGATGCAAAAGTCACCAAAGAATAGCATTCGGTTTTACAGGTGTCTGAGGGGAGCAGCTGAGTCATAACCCCAGAGGGGCTAGTCGGGTATTTTAGGTTTAGGTTTAGTAATTGTCCTTTGGATGGGGATGGGGGAGGGAGAGAGGAATTTGAGAGCATGAAAGAACTTAAAACTGTAATATTTGGGTCAAACATTTCTGTAAAAGCATAAAGCTTCCAAAATTCCGTCCTTCCTAGTGCTGACCAAAAGATTGAATTACAACATCCTTGGGAGGAAACAAAGAAAACAAGCACTACCCTCATTCAGAAGCTTAACATTCTGACGCGGAACCTGGGCCCTTTACCTAAAAACTTCGGACTAAACATGAAACTTTTCTACTACGACAGTGGTAATATATTTTGTTCCACCTTATGCAATCAGATTTCAAAATGTTGGAATGTAAGCTGAGGGGCAGGGACAACATCCACTCTCTGTCATTTTCTCCCAAGCGCTCAATCAACCCATCAATCTACAGTAATTATTGAGCACTTACTCTGTGAGGAGCTCTGTACTAAGCACTTGAGAGTTATTAGATGTCACCCTACCCTCAAAGAAGTTACAATGTAGGGACGGGGACAGAGACACTAAAATAAATTGCAGGCGGGGAAAGCAAATGAATAAAAAGATATGCACTTAAGGGACTCAACCCCTCTCAGCACTTAAATGCTTAGTTTAAGTGGTCCTGGGTTTAGATGAGTGATGGTCATTGTATCACCCCAATGCCTCTCCGTTAAAAGAGTTTTTAGAGGTGGTTGGCGCTAAGAATTCTCATGTAGACATCAAGTTTTGAGAAAGACACTCACCCGAAATGGCAGTACAGTGCACTGTTCTCTGAATGTGAGGTTGGGCGTGTCTGGCAGGACTGTCCCTGAGGTGTCCTTTATGAGCTCGCCCCCCTTGCTATGTTATCGTGGCAGCTTCTTGTGGGCAGGGATTGTTTCTGTAATCTCCCAAGTGCTTATTCATTCGTTCATTCAGTCAATCGTATTTATTGAGTGCTTTCTGTGTACAAAGTACTGTACTAAAAGCGTGGGAGACTACAATACAACAACAGACACATTCCCTCCCACAATGAGCCCATAGTCTAGAGGTGGAGAAAGGCATTAATATGCATAAATAAATAAATGACAGATATGTACATGTACTATTTGGAAGGGAGGGAAGATGAATGAAAGGAGCAGATCAGGGTGATGTAGAAGGGAATGGGAGAAGAGGAGAGGAGGGACTGCTTAGTGCATTACACCCAGGAAACCTCAATTAATACCATTAGTATTATTGCTACTAGGACTGCTGCTGCTCCTGCTTCCACTACTGTTACTGTGACTAGGTGGAGTCAAGTGCATAGTACAGTCCCTGGCGCACCGTGAGCGCTCAATAAATACCAGTGACAATGAGGATGCACTCGTTTTCTTGACAGATCGCACTATGGGAGTAGCGGTAGGAGTAGTCAGTCAGTCAAAAGTATTTACTGAGTGCTTACCGGGTGTGGAGCACTGTACTAAGTGCTTGGGAGAAATCAGTAGACTGTAAGCTTGTTGTGGGCAGGGAATGTGTCTGTTTATTATTGTAATGTACTATTCTAAGTGCTTAGTAGAGTGCTGTGCACACATTAAGCACTCAATAAATATGACTGAATGAATGAATACAATATAACAGATATATTCCCTGCCCACCATGAGCTTACAGTCTATGGGTCCAATACACTGTGCTAAGCATTTGGGAAGTACAAAACCCAGTACAAAGACGGGGTACCTTCGCTGCCCTCAAGAAGCATAATACCTCAATGGGGGGAGTCAGAAAAACTATTGAATGAACAGTGGAAATCAATCCAGATGAGAACGGGTATTTATACATTCTTACGGGCTGGAGCTGGCCGAAGGGTTTCTATTGCTCAGGGTGCCGGGAAGTAATCGAGGAAGGCTTGTTGGTGGAGGTGGGAGTTCAGGAGGGGTTTGAACGTGGGGAGAGCTGTGTTAGGCCAGGCAGGGAGTCCCGGGCCCAGGAAACGACATGAATAAGGGGACAGAGGCAGGAGAGAACAGTTGGTGAACAACTCAAAGATGCCGTGCATTGGTTCCCTTCAGTAGTTCTTGTCAGTCTTACCGGGGAGCATGGCGGGGAGGCTTTTAATACTGGTTTCTTGTAGTGACACCCCAAGACTACCAGCCCCCTGGCTTCAGAAACGGAAGCTGTGACGAGGTGAGGTTTGAGGGATTCCCAATGTGCCTCAAAATGGGCGCGATCCTAGCTCCCTGTCATACTATGAAGCTGATGGTGACCACTGAAAAGAATCGCATAGAAAACAACTGCAACGACACTGTATCCAAGGAAGCTTCGGAAGAACCGCCGAGGAAAAGAAAAGTGCCTAGACCCCTTTCGGACAAACCTGGGGATGTAAGTTCTTTCAGATGGGCCTTTTTCTGGCTTTTTTTAAAGGTATTTGTTAAGCACTCACTGTGTTCCAGGCACAGGAAGCAGCATGGCATAATGGATAGAGAACAGGCCTGGGAGTCAGGAGGTCATGGTTTCTAATCCCGGTTCCGCTACTTGTCTGCTTTGTGACCTTGGACAAGTCGCTTCAATTCTCTGGCCTCAGTTCCCTCATCTGCAAAATGGGGATGAAGACTGTGAGCCGAACGTGGGACCAGGACTGTGTCCAACCCGATTTGCTTGTATCCACCCCAGCACTTGGTACAGTGCCTGGCATAAAGTATATGCTTAACAAATACCATTATTATTATTATTATTATTTTTATTATTAAGCTCTGGGGTAGATGCAAGCTAATCAGGGTGGACACAGTCCACGTGAGGCTCACAGTCTTAATCCACAGTTTACAGATGAGTTAACTGAGGCCCAGAGAAGTGGAGTGACTTGCCAAGGTCACACAGCAGACAGGTGGTGGAGCCAGGATTCAAACCCAGGTCCTCTGACTTCCAAGCCCAGGGACTTACCACTAGACCATGCTGCTTCTCTAGAATGCTTTTTTGACAGAGAAGACGGAAGGCCAGTACTGGTCACTTGTCCCTTAGAGAAGCTACCATCTCACCCTGGCCATTCCATCAGTCTAATTTGTTTGTGGTAATATTTTACCACTTTTCCTTCACAGGAACTTATGTCTGCCTCAGAGCTTAGAACGGTGCTGGACACCTAGTAAGTGCTTAACAAACACAACAATAATAATACTAATTATAGTCATCTGACATACGTCCATATCCGTAATTTATTTACTTATAGTAATGTCTGTCTCCCTCCCATAGACTGTAAGCTCGTTATGAGCAGGGAATGTGCCTATCATATTGCTATATTGTAATTAATAATAATAACAACAAAAATTATGGTCTTAAGGACTTACTATGTACCAAGCTCTGTTCTAAACACTGGGGTAGATACAAGTTATACAAGTTATCTATTGAATTGTTATATTCAAGCGCTTAGTACAGGGCTCTGCACACAGTAAGCGCTCAATAAATATGATTGATGATGATGTAGTTATTCAGGTTGGACACAGTCTCTGTCCCACAAGGAGCTCACAACCTTAATCCCCATTTTAAAGATGAGGTAACTGAGGCCCAGAGAAGTTAAGTGACTTGCCTAAGGTCAGACAGCAGACATACAGCAGAGCCGGGATTAGAAACACTTAGTACAGTGGTCTGCACACAGTAAGTGCTCAATAAAGAGTATTGATTGATTGATCTGACTACTTTATCTAGGAAGTACCGAACAAACATTCCAAGCTGAAGAAGAGCCTGACGTCTTCCGGAGGTTAGTAATTTTTCTGCCAAATAAATAGATCAGTTTACCCTCTTAATTCACCCTGATAAGTAACTGGAGTATTTAAAAGAATCTCTCCCAGGACAAGGTCCAACCCCACAAGAAGAGAGAGAGGCGAGCCGGGGAGTAAGCCAACATCTGACCACCCCTCATTCTCAGGTACGAAACCAGAGCTTGGACTGTCCTGGAGAACCGGTTTCATAAAGTGCTGCTGGTGGTGTTTACCAGAGCGACTCCCAGAGCCTAAGCCCTCCTTGTCTGAGACGGTTATTCCAACACTCTTTGGCCAAAAACCCCCCAAAACCCAAAGAGCCCAGCAGCCCCTGGGGTACATAAACCTAGCCCGTTTTCCTGTCGGTTCAGGTTGAGTCATCGGCGAGTCGGCTGCAGGAATTTAGAGGCTCCAAAGGGAATGTGGGGCACGGAACGGTATTTCAGGAATGGCAGCTGACTATCGCCCTAGGGCCGATGAACCTCTCTGAACCAGCTGGCAAAACAAGGCTACCTTTAATAATAATAATAATAACGGTAACAATAATAATAATTACCATGATATTTGTTAAGCACTTCCTTTGTGCCAGGCACTATACTAAGCACTGGGTTGGTTACAAGATAATTGGGTTGGACATGGTCCCTGTCCCACATGGGGCTCACAGTTAACCCCCATTTTACAGATGAGAAAACTGAACACAGAAAGGTTAAGTAACTTGCTCAAGGTCACAGAGCAGTCAAATGGCAGAGATGGGACTAGAATTTAGGTCCTCTGACACCCAGGCCTGTGGTCTTCCCACTAGGCCACGCTGCTTCTCCCTGAACTCTGTGGAGATGAGCTGATCATTATCATCTATGGTATTTATTGAGCGCTTACTGCATGTAGAACCCTCTCTGGATGGCAGCTGGAAAGTTTCCAGTCCTCTATCAAGTCTCGGCTACGGGAGGGAGAGTCAAGCAGAGGCATACTCATTCCATTTCTAGCTTGGGCAGTGGCTAGCGAATGGAAGGCAACCTGCCGCAAGTCAAAACTCCTCTGTGCTGGGCAGTAGCGGCCTGGGAGGGAGTTGAGGGCCAGGACTCAAGTTGACTGCACAGAAGAAGGCGATGTATTTTTACCAAGAAAACTCTATGGATACCAGAACGATTGCAGATGGAGGTGGGGCGTTTGGGGAGAGATGTGTGCATGGAGTCACTATGGGTCAGAAACGACTCGACAGCATAAGATGAGACTAGGCTGCGTGCAGAGCACTGTGCTAAGTCCTTGGGAAACGACAATACAACAGAATTGGTAGACCCGTTCCCTGCCCACATGAACATGCAGTCCAGCGGGGAGCCAGATGGGAAATCATTTGTGTTGGAGGGGTCCACGCTATTCCTAAGGATGCCATGGGCACATTAATGCCCACTCAGTTGTCTGCCTTTATCCTGCGGGGGAGCATCAGGGCTTAAATAGTGAACAGTGGCTTTGTGCCAGCCGGAAGAGTGGAGTGCCCGAAAGCACAGTTTATTCCGTTATTCTGTAGAGCCGGGACCAGGACAAGCTAAGGGCTATGCCTAAGTCTGGTATTCGGTAAACACTGCTGCCGCTTCAGGCTGGGCACAGCCTTGCTCGGAAGTTAAGTCCTGCCTCAGCTCTGCAGTGTCGGGAGGAGAGAGTCTAACAGCAGTGTGGTCTAGTGGATATAGCCTCGGCCTGGGCGTCAGAAGGAACTGGGTTCTAATCTTGGCTCCTCCACTTGAATGCTGTGAGACCTTGGCATGTCACTTTGCTTCGCTGTGCCTCAGTTACCTCATCTGTAAAATGGGGATTGAGACAATGAGCCCCACGTGGGACTGGGATTGTCCCCAAAACGATTTGCCTATGCGTACCCAGTGCTCGGCACGGTACCTGGCACACAGTAATAATAATAATAATAATATTAACTGTGATATTTGTTAAGCATGTACTATGTGCCAGGCACTGTGCTAAGCACTGGGGTGGATACAAGCAAATTGGGTTGGACACAGTCCCGGTCCCACGTGGGACTCACAGTCTTCACCCCCATTTTACAGATGAGGGAACTGAGGCCCAGAGAAGTTAAGTGACTCATCCAAGGTCACCCAGCAGATAAGTGGCGGAATCAGGATTAGAACACAGGTCCTTCTGACTCCCAGCCCCATGTTCTATCCACTAGGCCACGCAGCTTCTCACTAGGCTGTACTTAAATACCACAGTTATTATTATTATTAACTGTTTTGCCATTTGTAAATTACATTAGCCCTAGGGATGGGCCGGGAGGAGGGGGGAGGCAGAGTCTGCTGTCCAATCAATTAATAGTGGTATTTAATGAGTGCTTTTTGAATGCTAAAACTGTACTACGCACTTGGGAGAGTACAGTACATGGCCTAGTGAAAAGAGCTGGGTCCTGGGAGTCAGAAGACCTGGGTTCTAATCCCCGCTCTGCCAGTTGCTAGCTGTGTGCTCTGCACATAGTAAGCGCTCAATAAATATGATTGATGATGTGTGACCTTGAGCAAATCACTTCACTTGACTTCTCTCTGCCCCAATTCTCCTGTTCTCCCTCCTACTTAAAACAGTGAGCCTCATGTTGGACAGGGACTGTGTCCAACCTAATTAACTTGTATCTACGCCAGCCCTTAGAAGGATAGTTAGCACGTAGTAGGCATTTAACAAATACCATACAAAAAGACAATGGAGTTGGCAGAAACGCTCCCTGCCCACAAGCAGTGTGGCCTAGTAAAAAGAGCCAGGGCTTGGGAGTCAGAGGGCCTGGGTTCTAATCCCAGCTCTGCCACTTGACCGCTGTGTGACCTTGGACAAGTCACTTCACTGGGCCTCAGTTACCACATGGGTAAAATGGGGATTAAGACTGTGAGCCCCATGTGGGAAATGGACTGTGTCCAACCTTGTATCTACCCCAGCACTTAGTACAGTGCCTGACACATAGTAAGCACTTAACAAATACCATTAAAAAAAAGGAATTTACAGTGTTGAGTCGGGAGAGAGGCATTAAATTAGTAGCTCTGGGAGACGAGAAATCAGGACTTTTAACTTCAGCTGATGGTTTTTGGGTGCCTAATACAGTGCTTGGCCCACAGTAGGCACTCAGTACAGTCTTCTGCACACAGTAACAGTAGTAGTAGTAGTGATGGTATTTATTGAGCCCTCACTGTATGCAAGGCACTGTACTTACTGAGCCATGTGGAGAGTACAATAGAGTTAGAAGTCACAATCCCTGTCAAGGCTCTTATACTCTAGTAAGGGGGGAGGCAACACAAAAAGACTTACCGCTATGAGGGGAAGGCAGAATGGATATGTCATTGGGTAAGTGTCCATTTTAAATGCTCATTCGGGTAAAAGCAGAAGTCATGACAATTAAACAGTGACTAGTTTGGGGAAATTAATGAATCACTATATCTGTGCAGGCCAAGGAAAATCACCCAGCTAGAGCTACTAAAAAGACTCAGAAGAAGGATCTGAGGAAAACTGAACTGCCTTCCAAAACTAAAGAAAATCAGAGGAGTCAGTCTTGTTCAGTGAAAGCTGGAACTGTAAGTGGGAGTGGTATTGAGTGCTTCCCAATCAGTCATTAATGGTATTTACGGAGCGCTTTCTGTGGGCAGAGCCCTGTATTAAGTGCTTGGGGGAGGATGGTACAGTTGGTAGATTTGTCCCTTGCCCACAAGGCGCTGTCAGCCTTGAGTGGGAGACAGATATGAAATCTGATGATGGATGTGGACATAAGTGCAGTGGGGCTGGGAGTGGGGTGAGTCTCAACGGGAAAGCCCAGCGGAAGCCCAAGATACGTTCCCTGCTCCCACAAGAAACCCTAACTTTAAGTTGCCAGCCAAAAGAGAGGTGTAACCGCTGAGCTGGCAATCTTGCCCCACCTTTCCTCTCTCCCTTTTCTGCCCTTTTCCTTCTCCCTCTCCCCACTGGCAGGGCAGCTTGGCTTACACAATGACAATGCACACATCAAGAGGAGTGTCCACAGCAGCACTCAGATCCCTCCGCCGCCAACACACCTTTGTCACCAACTCTAGGCACCGAACAGTGACCCCTCACACCCTCCGGCTCTAGTTGGGCTCCGATCCGCTCTCCCAATGATTGCCTCCCTGCCATCCAGCCCCGTTCCCCAGGGGCTGCCCCTCACCCCTCACCCGAGAGGATGGGGTGGCATTACCAGGCCGGCACCTCAATCTATAAAGGCCCCGAGCCCTTTACATGCTTCCCTCATACAGGACTGATGACAGCCACATGGAGAGGATTCCTCAAGGACCTCTGACCTTGGCATTGGCGGCTTAATTGGTTTGGTTATTAAGAGTCAGACAGGTCCCACCGGGGCCCAGAGATTGAGCCCAGCCGGGCTTCTCTGTTCCCCACCTCCAGCTTCTTTCTTTCCCAAGATTGTCCTGCATATCTGACCCCAACCCTGCTTCTCCAAAAGAAAGAGAAAACAGCCAAAGATCCCTCCCTCTCCCACTAAAAATAGGTCACCCTCTGCTTTCCCTGCAGGGAGAATTTCAAAAGGCCAGGATTTAATTGCCTCCTTGAATTTTCACACCCAGAGGCCCCAGGGGGAAGAAAATACTGTATTTGTGCCATCTTCTGTCATAAACCAACATACTACAGTGTTGGTTGGTTGGGAGAGTACAATACATGGCCTAGTGAAAAGAGCAGGGGCTTGGGAGTCAACAAAGAAAAAGGGAAAAAAGTTTTGTTTTTTTCCAAATTGGATTTTCCCAAAAGAAAACATCTTTATGGTTGGCAGACTTTATTTTCCCTCCACAGGACTGTTACACAAATTCATCTCACCGCCAAAATCGAGAAGCAAATCCCAAAAGGAGGAGATTCAGCGAACCAAAGTAGAGATGGATTTTTTTCCTTCCTGCCATGGGGTCCAGGTTGTTTGTCAGAGAATTTACCTTTGGATCATTTAAGCTAAATGGCACTTGGATTTAAAAATATGAGTTCTGAAGGGGTTGTCTTCGTTGTTGAGTTTTCACCCAAAGGGAGTAAGTAATTAATTAAAGGGAGGAGTAAGTTAATTGTTGAGAAAAGCATAAGTTATTTGTTGCAAGCCTCAAGATGATTGGTTGGGGGAGGTAAAACTGGGACAGGAAAGGTGGAGTGAGGCCCGAGTTGCCCCAAGGGAAAATCCCAGTTTCCCTTGGGCGAATCTGGGTGTGGGTTCGGTGGCAGGGCCAGGGGTTTAGACATGTGGGTCCCGGGTTCAACGCCTGACATCTTCACATATTCCTTGACCACCATCCCAAGTTGGACAGACCCATTAGCTGCAGAGATGGGAGTTTTGCACACACCGTATGCTGTCTGCTGAGAGTATTAAAACTTGGGTGGGGAGGACTAACCCTGGCCCTTTATAGGGCTAGCTGTTCCTAAAAACTATAGTTTTAGTGTTAGTGATGAGGGTAATTAAAACAATATTTATTAAGAAAGGATGATTACAGCCTTACTCCTCAGGATGGGTATATTAATGTGAGTATTACACCAGCATTTACATTCTGATGTTAGACTTAAGGAGTGTTACCTTTAAGGAGTAATAATAATAATAATGACATTTATTAAGTGCTTACTATGTGCAAAGTGCTGGGGAGGTTACAAGGTGATCAGGTTGTTCCACGGGGGGCTCACAGTCTTAATCCCCATTTTACAGATGAGGTAACTGAGGCCCAGAAAAGTTAAGTGCTTTGTCCAAAGTCACACAGCTGACAATTGGCGGAGCCAGGACATGAACCCATGACCTCTGACTCCAAAGCCCGTGCTCTTTCCATTGAGCCACGCTGCTTCTCTAAGTAACATTTTGAGGAAAATAAAATATTGGTTGATGCCCAGTTTCTGGCTTTTCTGATTTTGCTTTTGAATCTATTCAAAGCACTATCACAGATTTTGTAGCCAGGAGTCAGGAGAGCTGAGTTCTAGTTTCAGGTCTGCCACTAGCTTACTGTGTGGCCTTGGGCAAGTTGCTTAAACTCTCTGGGCCTCAGTTTCCTCACCTGTAAAATGGGGATAGTTATACCTGTTTCTTCCTACCTTGCAGGTGTGTTGGGAGGCTAAAATGAGATCACTCATATAAAAGGTCTTTAGAAAGATAAAAGTGCTGTTCAAAAGCCAACACAGTAATGTAATTTTATAACACATATAACTTCATAACCCACAATGAACTAATAAACAATGCAACCATTTGTTGTCTCTAGGTCAGGGGAAGGGAATTCATTCATTCATTCAATCGTATTTATTGAGCGCTTACTGTGTGCAGAGCACTGTACTAAGCGCTTGGGAAGTCCAAGTTGGCACCATATAGAGACGGTCCCTACCCAACAGTCGGCTCACAGTCTTGAAGGGGGAGACAGACAACAAAACAAAACATATTAACAAAATAAAATAAATAGAATAAATATGTACAAATAAAATAATTTGGACTTGGGGAGCAGCCATTCACCCCGAGGCTTTCCCTTTCTCGTAAACGGTGGGAGGAGCGATACCCATCCCTTTACCCATGGTTGTACCACCCCTGACTAGCTTGACCTCTCGTAGGCCAAGCCCGGACCCCACCAAGTGTCAGAACCACACCGACCTGCACCGATATGAAGCAGTGAGGCATTGTGGGAAGAGCTCAATCCTGGGAGTCAGAGGACCTGGGTTCTAATCCAGGTCCTCTGGATTAGAGAAGCAGCGTGGCTCAGTGGAAAAGAGCCTGGGTTTTGGAGTCAGAGGTCATGGGTTCAAATCCTGGCTCTGCCCCTTGTCAGCTGGGTGACTTTGGGCAAGTCACTTCACTTCTCTATGCCTCTGTTCCCTCATCTGTAAAATGGGGATGAAGACTGTGAGCCCCATGTGGGACAACCTCATCACCTTGTATCCCCCCAGTGCTTAGAACAGTGCTTTGCACAAAGTAAGCGCTTAATAAATGCCATCATTATTATTAATCCTACTCTGCCACTTGTCAGCTGAGTGACTTTGGGCAAGTCACTTCACTTCTCTGTGCCTCTGTTCCCTCATCTGCAAAATGGGGATGAAGACTGTGAGCCCCACGTGGGACAACCTCATCACCTTGTATCCCCCCAGTGCTTAGAACAGTGCTTTGCACAAAGTAAGCGCTTAATAAATGCCATCATTATTATTATAATTAATCCCACTCTGCCACTTGTCTGCTGAGTGACTTCGGGCAAGTCACTTCACTTCTCTGGGCCTCTGTAAAATGGGGACTAAGGTCGGTACAAGGCCAGTGTCCAACCTCATAACCTCGTATCTACCCCAGTGCTTGGGCACATAAGTGCTTAAAAAAAAATCAATCGATCTGAGCGCTTATTATGTGCACAGCACCGTACTAAGCGCTTGGGGGGGGAACACAACAGAATTAACGAGCCATGCTTCCTGCTCAGAACGAGCAAACGTTATTATTATTATTATCATCATCATCATCAATCGTATTTGTTGAGCGCTTACTATGTGCAGAGCACTGTACTAAGCGCTTGGGAAGTACAAATTGGCAACATATAGAGACAGTCCCTACCCAACAGTGGGCTCACAGTCTAAAAGGGGGAGACAGAGAACAAAACCAAACATACTAACAAGATAAAATAAATAGAATAGATATGTACAAGTAAAATAAATAAATAAATAATAAATTATTATTATTATTGACACGAGCCGGGCCCGGCTGTGGGCCAGTGGGAGTGATGTCACCGCCCCTGGACAGAGACCTCTCCTCAGGACCCCACCGGCGGAGGAAGGGGGGCGGGGTCTCTCCCGGGCCGGAAGCGGCGGAAGGAGCCTCATCATCAATCGTATTTATTGAGCGCTTACTATGTGCAGAGCACCGTGCTACTAATAATAAGGACGGCATTTATACTAAGCGCTTGGGAAGTGCAAATTGGCAACATATAGAGGCAGTTCCTACCCAACAGTGGGCTCACAGTCTAAAAGGATCTGCAGAGAAAGCGTCGTCTTCTCCGGCTCCGTGCTGGCCGGTCAGTCGGTCGGTCAGTTGGTCAGTCGTAGGCCGAGGCCCTGGCCCTAGTCCTGGAGGGCTGGAGGGGGGAGGTGTCCGTCGGTGGAAGGGGGCGGGGCGCAGCGCCGATCCCGGCCCCTCATTGGCCCGCCCCGCTGCCCGTCAGCGCCCGCGCCCGCCCCCTCGCGGCTGGGGTTTGGCTGGACCGTAGCACAATAGCCGGGCGACGGACGGAGGAGCGGGGGGGGGGGGCTGAAGGGCGAGGCCCGCCCCCCGCGGCCGCCGATTGGTCGCGCCTCCGCCCCCGCCGCGCTCCCATTGGTCCGGCGGGAAGCGCGGCCCAAGCTAGGTTGCCTAGGGAGCCCCACCAAGCTGATGTGGTAATTCCTCCTCGGCCGAGCCCGACCAGGAAGTAAAGTTTGTGCTCTGCCTGCCCGGGCGGGCGGGAGCGCCGACCACCGAGGCCACGGACCCCGCCGAGGCCACCGCCACCGCCACGGCCAGGCTGGTGTCCGGGGACGGCAAGGGGAGCAGCCAAGGCCCTCAACCACCCGGCACCCCGAGGTGCGGGAGGAAGGCCAGGTGAGCAGAGGGGGCAGGTCGGAGGGCCGGCCCCATGACCTCTGACCCCCGAACCCGCAGGGACCTCCATTAACCGATGCCCGGGGCGGGGAGGGGGATCGGGCCCCGCGCCAGATCCTCCCCCGGTTTGACCCTCGGATGCATGTTTACCGTGGGCATTTGCAGGTGTGCCTATGTAAGAGTGTGTGTGTGTGTGTGTGTGTGTCCGGGCTGGGGGTGGGGGGCAGGTGTCGATGCAAGAGAAAGTTTCGCCCCCCCCAGGCCCCCTCCCTCCCTCCTCTCCCCCTTTTCTCAGAGCTGTAAAGTTTCCTGGATTCAGGATTGAAAACCCTGTGGCCCCCTCCCACCCCAATCCCCGGCACTGCAGTGGCCCCCTGGTCCCCCCCACCCCTCCCTTCCCTTTTCTCTCTGATGATTCTACTTGGAATGGGTTTCCCCAGCCCTGGGGGTGACATTTCCTCCCCCGAGGAGCCCCTGGGTTACTGCAGGTCACGAAAAAGTACGCCTCACATACTATCTCGCTATTGGCTTTCCCTTTGCTAGAAAGTGGTTTGTGTGTGTGTGTGTGTGTGTTGGGGGGGGCAGCGTGAGATTCATTCATTCAATCGTATTTATTGAGCGCTTACTGTGTGCAGAGCACTGTACTGACAAGTTGACAACATACAGAGACGGTCCCTACCCAACAGCAGGCTCACAGTCTAGAAGAGAGGTTGATTTTCCTTTCAGCCAGTAGCCCTGGTATTTTCCCCTTCCGATGGGCTCAAATGAGGGACGTGCCATTCTAGTTCAGTCTTCCAGTGACCTTTATGTCAGGATTCGGTCCCAAAATATGACCCAGGGTGGGGTTTCCTTGTTCTTCCTTGTTCCTTGAAAGGGTTAGGTTAGGGATTGTCTACGTGTCAATCTCTTCCCCCTCCTTCCCCTCCCCCCCAGTCTCCCTTGCAGCTGCTGAATGTCTAGATCAGACTCGAATTGGCCATGTCAATCAGTCGTACTGATCGAGTCCCCTCACTGTGCAGAGCACTGTTCTAAGTGCTTGGGAAATAACAGAGTTGGTAGACTCCATCCCGTACTCTGGACTGGAAGCTTGTTGCGGGCAAGGAACGAATCTCTCAACTCTGTACTTTTCCAAGCGCTTAGTACAGTGCTACGTAGTAAGCGCTCAATAAACATGATTGATTCCTTCCCTTGGTGAGCTTACAGTAGCATATTTTGAGTGTCTACTGGGCATAGAGCACAAGACTGAGTTCGTTGTGGGCAGGGAATGTGTCAGTTATATTGTTGTATTGTCCTCTGCCAAGCACTCAGTAAAATGCTCTGCACACAGTAAGTGCTCAGTAAATATTAAGTGCTTATGAGAGGGCAGAAGAGTTAGTAGACTCGATCCCGGCCTTGAAGGAGCTTCCAACCTTTCAGGGGAGACAGAAAATAAAATGATTTACAGGTAGGAGGAAGAAGGAAAAAAGTACAGGTGCATGAGTTAATAGCTGAGTAATCCCTGTTGGTCTTGTTGTTTCCCCTGGGGTGCGATGGGAGAGGATGCTTTCTGAATTTGTGGACACCTGAACCCCTCCGTTGAGGTCACTGAACCCTAATTTTCAATGTTTACTAAGTGATGGGCGTGTGTGTGCGCGTGCGTCTGGCTGCATGTCCGGCTAGATTGTAAGCTCCTTGAGGACAAGGATCATGTCTTAGTATAGCAGTTAGCGCAGCACACAGTAGGGGCTCAGTAAATACAGCCGATTGGCCAATAAAGGTGGCTGATCAATCTGGGTGTTTGATCAATAAGTACTGTTGATTGATGAGTGAGGATGGTGGATCAATAAGTCCTCCTGATCAATCAGCAGGGAGGTTCGACTGATAAGTATTGTTGACTGATCAGCAGGGATGGTCAATCTATGAGTAAATTGATTTTTTAAAAAATGGTATTTGTTAAGCACTTACTATATGCCAGGCACTGTACTAAGCGTTGGGGAGGGGGCTACAAGCTAATCAAGTCTGACACCTCATGAGCTTCACAGTCTAAATCCCCATTTTTCAGATGAGGGAACTGAGGCTCAGAGAAGTGAAGTGACTTGCCCATGATCACACTGCAGACATGTGGTGGAGACAGGATTAGAATCCAGGTCCTCCAGCTCCCAGGCCCGGGCTATTTCCACTAGGCCATGCTGCTTCTCATTGATTAGGGACGGCTGATCCATAAGTATTATTGATTCAGCAGGAGAGGCTGATCGATAAGTACTATTGATTTCTCAATAAGGATGATTGATTGATAAGTGCTATCAGTTGGTTGCCCGGTGTGGATTGTTGATTGATAAGTGCTGTTGATTGCACTTATGTACATATCTATAAATTATTTTAAATTATTTATATTAATGTCTGTCTCCCTTTCTAGACTATAAACTTGCTGTGGATAGGGAACCTGTCAACAAACTCTGTTATATCCTCCTCTTCCAAGTGCTTAGTACAGTACTCTGCACATAGTAAGCGCTCCATAAATACCAGGAAGTGATTGATTGAAAGCTCAATCAGCCTGGTTGACCAATAAGAGTTGTTGATTGGCTAGTCAGCAAGGATGAAGGCTGGGTCAATTGCTTGCTGAGAGAAGCAGCGCGGCCTAATGGATAGAGCCCAGGCCTGGGAGTCGGATCGGGGTTCTAATCTCGGCTCTGCCACTCATCTGCTTTGTGAACTTGGACAAGTCACTTCACTTCTCAGGGTCTCTGTTCCCTCAACGTAAAATGGGGATGAAGACCGTGAGCCCCCGTGGGACAGAGATTGTGTCCAACCTGATTAGCTTGTCTCTACCCCAGCACTTAGTACGGTGCCTGGCAGAGAGAAAGGGCTTAACAAATGGCATGATTACCATGATTGCTTGTCCTCGCTACAGGGACCGGTGAGGATGAGCACCCTGACTCACCGGGGGAGACGCCCAGAGGGGAGCAAGGCATTGGAAAAGCGGGTGGAAGGAGAAGAGTCCAGGAGCTGGGACCAAGGTCTGGGTGGTGGCGATGATACTGACGGCGGTGACTCCAAGGACATCCGGCTCACCCTCATGGAGGAGGTGCTGCTCCTGGGCCTGAAGGACAAGGAGGTAACGCTCACACCCTCTGGTCCCCCGCCCCTTCCAGTCCCCCGCCACCCCCAGCTCTCTCCCAGAATGTTTCGCACCTGGACGGCCTGGTGGGGAAATGAAGATTATGGAGAAGCAGCGTAACTCACAGATCTGTCAGTCAGAACGACCTGTGTTCTGATCCCGGCCCTGCCACTTGTCTGCTCTGTGACCTTGGGGAAGTCACTTCATTTCTCTGGGCCTCAGTTAACCTCATCTGTAAAACGAGGATTAAGACTATGAGCCTCATGTGGGATGTGGACCGCCTCCAACCTGAATAGGTTGTATCTACCCCAGAGCTTAGTACAGTGCCTGGCATATAGTAAGCACTTAAATACTATTAAAAAAAAATCAGTTGTATTTATTGAGCACTGCACAGAGCAAGCACTCACTACAGTGCTGTGCACAGAATTAAGTGCTCAATAAATACCATTGATTGATTGATTTGGTCATGGAGCTTCCAATGTTGCAGGGAACCAAGCCCCGGGAGTAATTTATGGATAGGAGAAAGAAGTGACTATGCATTTGAGTTAGTGCTTAAACAATAAGATGTGTAAGATATTGGCTAAATCGATATGCCCTTAAGTCCTGGGGGTGGGTATGGTCTACTGGCATTGGGGGAAAGGTAAAGTAATTGGGGAAGACTTCCAGGAAGAGGTGTGATCTTAGAAGGGCTTTGAAGAAGGGGAGAGCAGTGGTCTGCTGGCCATGATGGGGGAGGGACTTCCAGGCAGAAGGAAGGATGTGAGCAGGAAGTTGGCAGTGGGAAAGATGTGGTGGGAGAAGAGAGTGAGTATAATAATAACAATAATAATAATAATAATAATGTTGGTATTTGTTAAGCGCTTACTATGTGCAAAGCACTGTTCTAAGCACTGGGGTAGATACAAGGTAATCAGATTGTCCCACATGGGGCTCACAGTCTTCATCCCAATTTTACAGATGAGGGAACTGAGTCCCAGAGAAGTTAAGTGACCTGCCCAAAGTCACACAGCTGACAAGTGGCAGAGCCGGGATTTGAACCCACGACCTCTGACTCCAGAGCCTGCGCTCTTTCCACTGAGCCATGCTTGGTATATGTGTGAGGGGGTGTTGGTGGGGAGCGGAAGGGAGGGAGAGAGAGCGCGAAAACATTGCCTCTCCTCAAAGCCAATGGTCAGGAGTCTCAGCTTGATCAGGAGATGGCTGGGCAATCATTGGAGGTTTTTGAGGAGTGGGGAGATTTGGATTGAGCCGTTTTTTTTTTTTTTAGAAAAGTGATTTGGGGCAGCAGAGTGAAGTCTGGACCCGAAAGGGGAGAGACTAGTGGCAGGGAAGTCAGAAAGGAGGCTGCATCATCCAGTTTTGTGTCAACCTCTCCCATAAGAATGGAAGCTCCTTGAGGGCAGGGACCGGGTCAGCTAACTCTATTGAACACTCTCAAAAGCTCAGCACAATGTGGTGCACACAGCAAGAGCTCAGTCCATACTACCAATTTGCCAATGAGATGTGGGCATAGGACTGACCTTGGCTAACGGGATGTTTGGTGGGCAGTCGGAGGCTGACTGAGGTGGCACCATCCAGAGGAGAAACTCTGGTTTCTGGGCTGGCTTTCTTCCCCACGTCCTGGTCCCTGGGGCGATGTTTTCTCCTCTGCTCATCGTCGCTCCTCTTCCACCACACCCCAGCTCTCACACTTCACTCCTCTCAAGCCAACCTGCTCCCTGCACCTCAGTCTCACCAAGCTCTTGCTCACGCCCTCCCTCCAGCCTGGAACACCCTCCCCCTCCTCATCCACTACTCTCCTCATCTTCAAGGTTCATTTGAAGCCATTCTTCCTCCAGGACGCCTTCCTAGATTAATCCCTTGGTGGCCTTATGCGAACCAATCCTTTTGTGTTTACCTTAGTTTGGAAGCTTCAGGACTGAGGCTCAATAAATGCCGTTTCTACTATTCCTCTGTATTAGATTTAGTATTGGTTGTTCCCTGCAAGACTGGTAAGCTCCTTGAGGGCAGGGATCATGTCTCCCTGTCAATCAATCAATCAGTCAATCAATCATATTTTTTGAGTGCTTAATTTGTACAGAACACTGTACTAAGTGCTTGGGATAGTACAATATAACAGAGTTGGTAGACATGTTTCCTTCCCATAATGAGCTTACAGTCGATACAGCGGGGAGACAGACATTAATAGAAATAAATAAATTACGGATATGGACATAAGTGCTGTGAGGCTAGGCGGGGGGTAAACAAAGGGAGCTAGACAGGGTGATGCAGAAGGAAATGGGAGAAGAGGAGAAATAAATAAATTATGGATATGGACATAAGTGCTGTGGGGCTAGGTGGGGGTAAACAAAGGGAGCTAGTCAGGGTGATGCAGAAGGAAATGGGAGAAGAGGAAAGGAGGATTTAGTCAGGGAAGGCCTCTTGGAGGAGATGTGTCTTCAATAAGGCTTTGAAATGAAGGAGAGTCATTGTCTATTGGATCTGAAGAGGGAGGGGGTTCCAGGCCAGAGGTAGGATGAGGACAAGGGATTGGTGGCGAGTTAAGTGAAATGGAGGTACAGTGAGTAGGTTGGCATTAGAGGAGAGAAGTATGTGCGCTGGGTTGTAGTGGAGAGAGCATTGAGGTGAGGTAGGTTGGGATAAGGAGATTGAGGGCTTTCACACTCTCCCAAGTGCTTGGTTCATTGCTGTGCACACAGCAGGTGCTCAATCAGTACTATTGATGAATTCTAACCCTATCATATTCCCCCAAGTGCTCAGTATAGTTCTCCGCACCCAGTAGGCACTCTAGCAATGGTATTATTCTTACATTTTAAAGCCCTGACTATGTGCCAGGCACTGTACTAAGCTCTTGGGCAGATTCAAGATAATCAGGCTGGACACAGGCCCTGTCCAACACGAGGTTCACAGTCAAAATAGGAGGGAGAACAGGCATTGAATGCCCATTTTACAGATGAGGCCCAGAGAAGTGAAGGCCACACAGTGGGCACTACTTGACAGAGCCGGGATGAGAACCCAGGTGCTCTGACCCCCAGGTCTGTGCTCTTTCCACTAGGCCAAAGTGTTGCCCTGCTGATACTATCAAACCATTAATTGCTTTTCTCTTGAAGGCTGACAATGAGTACAGGTTTTGAGCTCCCCACTGGCCTGTGGGGCAGAGGCAGAGCTGGCATGAGGAGAAAGAGGAGGATGGCTAGTGGTGAGATTTTTCGTCAGTGCCCGCAGGGCTGTCCATCCACCCCTGCCCCTCCGCCTCTGTGATCTTTCATCTCTGCCCTCCACTCAGCTCCCGGGCACGCTGCCACCTGCCTTCCACCTCTACCTGACTCCGGCCCAGTCTGCGAGGATGTCCAAGAGTGTATATTCTGCCTGCTGTGTCTGAGACAGGGCAGGACCTCCCGGAGGTCATTTGCTCCAACCCCCTGCCTCCTCTCAGGCAAGTGATGTAACTTCCCCTTCACTCCAAGGCAGAGGCCCTAATCCACCCTCTGCCTGCCTCAGGTGCCCAGTGGGGTGTGCCTGCTCCCTTTCGATCAGGAGGTCCTTCCTCATTTCTGCCCTAAATCTCCCCTGCTGCACCACAGACTGGTTTCCTCTGGTTTGGACTTCCATGGGAGAGGAGAAGTGAGCATGATAGAGGTTGAGTGCCTACTGTGTGCAGAGCAGTGTACTGAGCACTTGGGAGAGTGCAATAGAGACAGGAGACACAGTCCCTTCCCTTAAGGAGTTTACACTCTGCTCTGTGCAGAGCACCGTACTGAGCGCCTGGGAGAATGCAGTAGAGATATGAACCACGATCCCTGCCTTCAAGGAGCCTGTAGTTGATCAGGGAGAGACAGGCTCTGAAATAAATTATGAGTAGGGGGAAGCAATAGAGTCTACAGAGATATAGGGGTAGATCAAGGGGCGAGTACCCAAGTGCTCGGGTGACACAGAAGGGCTGAAGTGGTTCTAAAGGGGGAAATACGGTGAGGAGGTGAGAGGTTAATCCGGGAAGCCTTCCTGGAGGAGGTGTGATCTCAGGAGGGCTCTGAAGATGGTGAGAGTGGCGGTCTGCCAGAAGTGAATGGGGAGGGAGCTCTGGGCAGGAAAAAGGGTGGCTGCAGAGATGAGATTGAGGCTCCAGGATTGGTTGGCTGGAGGGGAACGTGGGTTGTGAGCTGGAGTGTTGGTGGGAAGGGAGTGAGGATTAACAGTGGGGAAGAAGCGGCAGGAGGCCCTCAAAGCTGAGCGGCTGTGTGGCGGGGAGCCGGGGCTGGCGAGCTGGCATCTCTGGGAACCTGGGGCCGAGGCTGGCCACTGACGGGGTGATGAGCTGGCACCTTGTGGGGCATCTTGGGGAGCTGGGGCTGAGCCCAGCTGGGGCCAGTGTGCTGGCATTATCTCTGGGAGCCCAGGGCTGAGGCTGCTAGGACCGATGAGCTGGCACCTCGGGGCGCACCTCAGGGAACCTGAGGCCAAGGTGGCCGGGGGCCGGGTCGCCATGAGAACCGCCTTTGTTCCCGTGCGCGGAGAGTCCGTTATTGCGGCGGCTGAGGGTGAAGCCCGCCATGGTGATGCCACCCAGGGATGGAGTGGGAGCTGGAGTCGCCTGCCTGGATCAACTGATTTCAGTACCAGTGGTTGGAGGCCCTGGGGGAGGGTAGTGGCCCGGGCCGGGGACATAGTGGACCCCGAGCGGGACAGGACAGCCGGCCGCCTCCATCTTCACTGCCCGGGTGGGTTGGCGATTTCCGAGGATTCCCTTTGTGCCCGGAATGCCCTGTGTCCTCCAGAAAGGAGCTGGCTCTCTGCTGGGCACGTCTGAACAGACGAACAGGCCTGAGAGGGAGAAAGGTCTGAGCCCCCTTGTCATGGTCGGGTTGGCTCTGTCAGCCTGGACAGTCTATTCCCTATCAATCAAGCAGTGGTATTTATTGAATGCTTACTGTGTTCACTGTACTTAGCGCTTGGGAGAGTAAAGTACAACAGAGTTAGTGGTCACATTCCCTACCCATAAGGAGCTTACAGTCTAGAGAGAGAGAGAATTTACAAAAAAATTTTTAATGGCATTTTTAAGCGCTTACTGTGTGTCAAACACTGTTCTAAGGGCTGGAGCAGATACAAGTTAATCAGGTTGGACCTAGTTCCTGCCCCACAGTTTAAGCAGGAGGTAGAGTAGATTTTGAATCCCTATTTTAGTTGAGGAAACTGAGACCTGGAGAGGTTAAGCGACTTGCCCAAGGTCACTCAGCACAAGTGGCGGAGCCAGGATTAGAATCCAGATCCTCTGGCTCCCAGGTCCGGACTCTTCGCTGCTTCCTACCAGGGCACATTAAATTATGGAGATGCGCATAGGTGCTGCGGGACTGAGGGGGCCCCCCATTAATCTGCCAAGAGTATGTACTGAGCTCCTCATGTAAGCAGGCCACTGTACTAGGTGCTTGGGAAGGGCAACGAGAGCAAGACCATTCCCTGCCCATAAGGAATTCACTAATCCCACCAATGAATCTATTATAATAACAATAATAATAGTTGTGGTAATAATAATAATAATAATTGTGGTATTTGTTAAACACTTTCTATGTCTTTATTGCACACTTACTGTGTGTAAAGCACTGAATACTCTGCTTGGGGGAGTCCACTAGAGTCAGAAGGAACAATCCGTGCCCTCATGGGGTCTACAGTCTGCTGGGTGAGATTTATAGAGGGGAAGGGAGCATTTCTGAGCGTGGAGAATGCAGTTCCGCTCCTTTGAAATGTCGGAACCGGTCCTTCGGAATGTCAGAATCGGTTGGTCCGAAGCCTCCAGCTGGAAAGCTGAGCGATGGGGTGAGTTTACAAGCCAGGAAAAACACATGGTGTGTAATTACCATTATAATACATGATCAAATAACCCCTGCTAGGCAGGGAATGTAGAACAGTCCATGAAATATCTCCTGCTGGGCAGGAAAGCGGTATTTACTGAGCACTTACTGGGTGCAGAGCACTGTACTAAGAGCTTGGGAGAGTGCGATATGACAGAATTGTTTCTTTTTCGTTTTTATTAATATGGTATTCATTAAGCGCGTACTCTGTGCCAGCACTGTAGTAAGTGCTGGGGTAGATGCAAACTAATCAGTTTGGACCCAATCCGTGTCCCACATGGGGCTCCCAGTTTTCAGCCCCATTTTACAGAGGAGGTAAGTGAGGCACAGAGAAGTGATTTGCTCGAGGTCACACAGCAGATGTTAGTCACGTTCCCTGTCCACAGCGAGCTTTCCGTCCAGAGGGGGAGACAGATGTTAATGTAAAATAAATTTCAGCCATATGTGCTGTGGGGCTGAAGGTGGGGTGAATAGTACCCCTGCACCCCATCCCGCTAAAGACTCAACTCCTTGGGACCATCAATGGCAGCGAGGGGCCTGGGAGTTTGGCTTTTGTGCTACAGGTTGGGGCCGCTTTTTTGTCTCCCTCCATTCCCACCCCCCTCCTAGCCACCTTGAGCTCGGAGCCTGAAGCTTCTGGGCCCTTTTGATGCCCTGAAGAAGCTGGGGTGAGTGGCAAAGGGAGGGGTTTGGGTGACCCCCTGAACTGCAGGGATTGACTCTTCCTCGGACATACCTTCCGGGGTCTCCCCCCATCCCCACCGGTGCCTAGGTAATTGTGGGGCGACCCAGGGAGCGTGGGAGGTGGCTGAGAGTGGGGGTGGGGCAGGGAAAGCAGGAATGCCAGACCATCCAGCTTCCTCCTACCCAGAAATCCAGAGAATGCTGCCGACTGCCCGTCAGCCTGGATTTTCCCAAAGCTCTCTGCTTTTACATTGCTGACCTCCCTTCGACTCTCCACACCCCCGCAGGGGAGGGAGAGGCAGCCGTCCCCATATCTCATTTTGCAGGAGGGGACGCTCGCGGCCCAGAGAAGTTAAGCCGCTTACCCTGGGTCACACAGCAGACCGGGATTAGATCTCGTGTTCTCGTTCTTTGGGTCTCTTCCACTGGGTACCACTCTCTCCCAGATCTTTTGGGTCCTTCCTGTCTGCCGTTTGGGGGCTGGGGGTGAGGTGGATGGAGGTTGTTGAAGGTCATCGTTTCCCTCCCCGTACCTCCAAGCCAGAGTTGTCCAACAGTCTCTCCGGCATCTTGATGTGCTCTCCTCAGTCCTTCTCATCTAGCCCTGCCTGAAACAAGGAGAGAAGTGGCTTTCTTTGTGGCCAGGGTGGGCTGGGGGCGGACTTGGAGGGCTGGGAGAGGGCCTGGTGTGGGCTGGGGCAGATTGAGGAGGGTTGGGGGGTACTGGTGGTGATCTGAGGGCAGATTAGGGGGCCTGAGAGTGATATTGGAGGGTGGGGCTGGGGGTGGGCCGAGGAAGTTGGTCTGGGCTGGGGCTGGGGGCCCCGCACACCAACTGGAACCTGCCCGGCAAGGTTCAGCTTTTCCTCACCGCATCCGGGTTCCCCGCCCCTCCTGTGTATACAGAGCCTCTCTGGCACCTGGTCCCATGGGGCAGGGGTGAGGGGGGCGGTTTCCAGGAGGGCACAATCCCCTGCCTCACCCAGGGGCCCATCCCCCTCTCCCCCACCGGTCCCCCTCATGGGGGCAGGGCAGGAGGGGGCTGGTCTCCAGCTGGCGTTGATCATGCCTCGTCCTGGCCCTGGCAGCGGGCAGGGAAGTTACCGCCACCCTGGAGCTCACGGCCAGGCCGGAAGGGGAGGGTGGTTGTCTCCCCGCCCTCCCCAGGACCACCCCAGAGGGATGTGGGGCTGGAGGCAGTGGGGGAGCAGGGTTGATATGGTTTGAGCACCTTCTGTGGGTGGGGTACTGGACTGAGGGCTTGGGAAAGGCCTACAGAAACACCAAACCCATGCCTTGCCCACTGGGAGCTTCCCCTCCAACGGTGGGGAGGCCAACCCTGGAGCCCTCCCAGCCCTCCCTCTGCTGCTCTTGTGCCTCAGAGTAGCCGGGGCGTGGGCTTTGGAAAGAGCTCGGGCTTGGGAGTCAGGGGACCTGGGTTCTAATCCCAGCTGTGTGGCCTTGGACAAGTAGCTTCACTTCTCTGTGCCTCAGTTACCTCATCTGGAAAAAGAGGATTAAGACTGGGAGCCCCATGTGGGACAGGGTATACTTTCAACTTGATTATCATGTATCTACCCCAGGGCTTAGTATAGAGCCTGGGACATACTAAGCACTTAATAAACACCGTAAATATCGTTATTATAACTAGATTGGACCAAGTTCCCGGCCCCTATGGGGCTTACTGTCTCGGAGAAAGGCAGAGTGGGGATTTTATCCCCATTTGGCAGAGGAGGAAAGTGAGGCCGGATAGGTGAAATGACTGTCCTTAGGTCACACGCAGCAGGGAAGAGAGCGAGGTTAAAACCTGTGTCTCCTGCCTCCCGGCCACACTGTATCAATCATATTTATTGAGTGCCTACTGTGTGCGGAGCACTGTTTATGTACTAATAGTCCTCTAGACTGTGAGCTCTTTGTGGGCAGGAAATGTATCCGTTATATTGTTTGTCCTCTCCCAAATGCTTAATGCTCGACACACAGTATGCGCTCAATAAGTACGATTGGCCGACTGACTAGAAGATAACAGAGTTGCTACATGTGTTTCTGGTGGACGAAGCTCACGTCTTTTCTCTTGTTCCCTCTGTTGCCCACCACCTGCTGCCCACCCGCGGCCCAGGGCTACACGTCCTTCTGGAATGACTGCATCTCCTCCGGCCTCCGGGGGGGCATCCTCATAGAGCTGGCCTTGCGGGGGCGCATCCACCTGGAGCCCCCCACCATGCGGAAAAAAAGGCTCCTGGACAGGAAGGTATCATGCCGTCTGGCCTCCCCCTCCCTCTTCCCCTCCACTTCCCTGCTCCCTGGGGAGCCTTCTGCCTTTGGGATAATTTAACACCCTCCCCAACACCCCCACCGATTCTGTATGTGGGAAAATGGGGACCGATAAGGATCTTGGGGTCTTTTTCACCATGTCCCTTCCCTCCCTCCCTGCCTGCTCCTCTCTCCCTCCTTCTTTCCCTTCCCTTCCTCCCTGCCTGCCCTTCTCTCCCTCCCTCCTGGCCTTCCCCTGGGCCGGCACCCCTGCTGAACCCCTGAAAGCATTGGTGTTGATTCATGGCAGCTCAGATCCTGACTGGATATTGGGGGACCATTTTCCCCCTTCCCTGGGTCCCGGGGTCCAGGGGAGAGGTGGAAGGGAACAATAGCGAGGCTGAGAGACGGGGAGGTTTCGGGCCCAGTGGGTAACGGGGTACCTGGGCGCCCCCCACTCTGGGCTGCAGGTGCTGCTGAAATCGGACAGTCCAACAGGAGACGTCTTGCTGGATGAAACGCTCAAACACATCAAGGTCACCGAGCCGGCGGAGACCGTCCAGACCTGGATCGAGCTGCTGACCGGTAAGGGAGCCCGCGGTCCGTCCACGCCCCCCCAATGTCCACCCTGCTGTCCTGGCCCTATCCCGGGTACCTGACCTGGCTCCCGGGGTGGGGCCTCCGAGCTAGCCCTGCCCCTTTACCTCTGACCGCTGGTTGGAACCTATGGATAGGCTGGGGGCAGTAAGGGGGGCTACGCCCTTGAGGAGCGCCCCTAAATGGTTCTGGATGCATGCAACAGTTCATTCATTCATTCATTCATTCAATTGTATTTATTGAGTGCTTACTGTGTGCAGAGCACTGGACTAAGCGCTTGGGAAGTACAAGTTGGCAACATATAGAGATGGTCCCTACCCAGCAATGGGCTCACAGTCTAGAAGGGGGAGACAGACAACAAAACAAAACATATTAACAAAATCAAATAAATAGAATAGTAAATATGTACAAGTAAAATAGAGTAATAAATCTGTGCAAACATATATACAGGTGCTGTGGGGAGGGGAAGGAGGTAGGGCGGGGGGATGGGGAGGGGGAGAGGAAGGAGGGAGCTCAGTCTGGGAGTGCCTCCTGGAGGAGGTGAGCTCTCAGTAGGGCTTTGAAGGGAGGAAGAGAGCTAGCTTGGCGGATGTGCGGAGGGAGGGCATTCCAGGCCCAGGGGAGGACGTGGGCCGGGGGTCGGCAGCGGGACAGGCGAGAACGAGGCACAGTGAGGAGGTTAGCGGCAGAGGAGTGGAGGGTGCTGCTGATTCTTCATCTCAACAGTATTTTTCTCTGTGCCTCTCCCGGTTAGAGAGTAACCTCCCTGTACTCCGGGAACATGTCTCGATCTCCTTTTGTTCTTCCCCAAGTGCTTAGTCTAGACTGCGAGCCCACTGTTGGGGAGGGACCTTCTCTATATGTTGCCAGCTTGTACTTCCCAAGCGCTTAGTCCAGTGCTCTGCACACAGTAAGCGCTCAATAAATACGAATGAATGAATGAATGAACAGTGTGCTGCCCCCAGGGGGGCAGTAAATACCAATACTGCTCCTACAGTGCTTCGCCCCCAGGGGGCGCTCAGCCAGCACCCTCGCCGCTTGTACAGGTCACCGCCTTTAGGGGGCAGTAGGTAGCGCCCTCACCGCTCCCACAATGCACCATCTCCAGGGGGCATCCAGCAGTGTCCTCACTGCTAGTGGATTGTCCCCAAGGGTGCCCAGCCAGCGGTCCTTACTGCTTCCCCAGTGCATCGTCCCCACCGGGGACTACCCTCAGGGGGCACTCAGTAATGCCCTCACTGCTCCCATAGTGTAGTGTCCCCAGCGGGCACCCAGCCATTGCCCTCACTGCTCCCACAGTGCATTGTTTCCAGGGGGCACCCAGCAGGGCCCTCACTGCTCCCACAGTACTCTGCCCCCAGGGGTTGCCCAACCAGTGCCCTCACTGCTCCCACAGTGCATTATTTCCAGGGGGCACCCAGCAGGGCCCTCACTGCTCCCACACTACTCTGCCCCCAGGGGTTGCCCAACCAGTGCCCTCACTGCTCCCACAGTGCGTTGTTTCCAGGGGGCACCCACTTGGGTCCTCATGCTCCCACAGTGCATTGTTTCCAGGGGGCACCCAGCAGGGCCCTCACTGCTCCCACACTACTCTGCCCCCAGGGGTTGCCCAGCCAGTGCCCTTACTGCTCCCACAGTGCATTGTTTCCAGGGGGCACCCAGCAGGGCCCTCACTGCTCCCACACTACTCTGCCCCCAGGGGTTGCCCAACCAGTGCCCTCACTGCTCCCACAGTGCATTATTTCCAGGGGGCACCCAGCAGGGCCCTCACTGCTCCCACACTACTCTGCCCCCAGGGGTTGCCCAACCAGTGCCCTCACTGCTCCCACAGAGCATTGTTTCCGGGGGGCGCCCACTTGGGCCCTCACTGCTCCCACAGTACCCTGCCCCCAAGGGGTGCCCAACTAGTGCCCTCGCTGCTCTCACAATGTCCTGTCCCCAGGGGGTGCTCAACCAGTGCCTTCGCTTGCTACCGCTCCCCAGGGGTGCCCAGCAGGGCTTTCGCTGCTCCCACAGTGGGGGTGCCCATCCAGTGCCCTCACTCCTCCCGCAGTCTCCTGTCCCCAGGGAGGGGCCCAGCAGGGCCCTCACCGCTCCCCCAGTGCCCTGCCGGCAGGGTCCCGCTCAGCCAGCCTCCTCCCCGCCCCACCCTGCCGACAGGGGAGACCTGGAACCCTTTCAAGCTACAGTACCAGCTGCGGAACGTGCGGGAGCGCCTGGCCAAGAACCTGGTGGAGAAGGGCATCCTGACCACGGAGAAGCAGAACTTCCTGCTGTTTGACATGACGACCCACCCGGTGAGCAACGCCACGGAGAAGCAGCGGCTCGTGCGCCGCCTGCAGGACAGCGTGCTGGACCGCTGGGTCAACGACCCGCAGCGCATGGACCGCCGGACGCTGGCCCTGCTGGTCCTGGCCCACGCGGCCGACGTGCTGGAGGGCGCCCTGGCCTCGCTGGCCGACGACCGCTACGACGTGGCCGCCGCCCGGGCCAAGGGGCTGGTGGAGCTGGACCCCGAGGCCGAGGGCCCCAAGCACGGACCCGCTGAGATGATCTGGGCCGTCCTGGCCGCGTTCAATAAGTCCTAGGGCCCGCACGCCCATCCCTTCACCCCCTCCGGGGCCAGGCCGAGAGTGGTGGTCGGGGGACGACCAGGGCGGGGGGCCACGCCGGAGAGGGATGTGTCCCTTGGTCTTTTTGGGAACTGGTTGGTCTTTGTCTTCTTCCTCCTGGACAGTGGGGTGGGGGGGCCCTCGGCCATGCCCTCTCTGCCCCGTCCATCCATCTGTCCGAGGCCCAGCTGACTGAGCCCCTTCCTCACCCCGTTCTTCCTCCCCTTTCCCTGCTCCCCAGTCTCCCCCTCCTTCTTCTTTTCTTCCTCCCCATCACCCATTTCCCTCCCCTCCTCCATCCCTTTCTCTTTCCCTCCCCCTTCCTGCCTTCTATCTCCCCTGCCCATGGAGGGGTCAGCGGAGAGTCTGGGGGGAGGGCGGGCCTGGATGGTCATCATCATGGTTCTTGTTTTCTTTTTGAGGCACCCGCTCCCTGCCTGTGAAGACCCAGTCATCCCTGGCCCCTAACCCCGGACCTCCAACCCAGTTAGGCGTGGTGCCGACCTGGGTCCATTTGTTCTGTGACAGAGCCTCATATCTTCCCCATCTCCCCCAGGCTGTGGGCTTCCCTGGCTCCCCCAACCACCAGAGCCCCAAATGGGGATGAAGCCCGGCCCCCACCCACCCCCAGATCTCCGACGGGCGGCACCCCTCCCCACCCCACCCCAAAATGCTCACAGATCCTGGGGAGTCCCTGTGCCCAGCTGGCAGGGAGAGGTCACCAGCACCAGTCTGCAGCAGCGGGGGCTCCCCCCACCTGCCCCAGGAGACCCCAGGCTGCTGAGACGTGGGGTCCTTGCAGGGCTCTGGCCGGGACCCTATGGGCAAGGCTGGCAGTCCAGCCTGGACCCTGGGATGGGGACCCCAACGAGCCCAGGCCCCAGAATCCCTGCTCCTCCCCCTGCACACTGCCGGGGGTTCTCTCTCCTGTCAGCCCCAACGACTCTCTCGACCAGAAATCAGGTTTTCCCGTGGAAAGCTTTTGTCCCTAGCACCGGGTGGTGGGGTGGGAGTTGGGGACTGAAGGCAGGAGAAGGTTCTGGGTGTGAATCTGTCCATCCTCCCTCGCCCTCTCCCTTTCCTAATAAAGGGTGAATTCTCGGCTCCTGCTGGTTTCTCACTGTCTGGTTTCTGGCCTAGGGCGGGGGTGGGCTCGCCCGGAGGTCAGGGGAGGGGGTGATTCTGCAATCCAGGAGGATTAGGGCAGGCTGGGGCCATCCTGGTCATCTTGTGGCTGTTTCCTGGGTTGGCAGAGGAAAGCAGGCAACAGTGGGCCCAGGGAGAAGCTCAACCTCCCCGCCGGACTCTCTGGGGGCTCCCCACTGCATTTATTGTCATCATTATCATCATCATCTTCATTATTATTTAAAAAATAATGATAATGATAATCGTGGTATTTGTTAAGCAATTACCATGGGCCAATCACTGTACTGAACACAGGGATAGATACCAAATAATCAGGTTTCACATTATGCTCACAGTCTAAGTAGGAGGGAGAACAGGTATTGAATCCCCATTTTGCAGATGAGGGAACTGAGGGCACAGAAAAGTGAAGTGGCTTGTCCAAGGTCATCCAGCAGGTAAGGGGTGGAGTCGGGATAAAATTCAGGTCTTTTGGCTCCCAGGCCTGTGCTCTTTCCACTAGGCCATGCTGCTTCTCCAATCTCACATCAAATCAATCATTCAGTGGTATTTATTGAGTGCTTATTGTGTGTGGAATATTGTACTAAGTGCTTGGGAGAGTACAGTACAACAACACATTCCCTGCCCACAACGAGCTTACAGACTAGAAGGGGAGACAGACATTATTATAAATAAATAATGGATATGTACAGAAGTGCTGTGAAGATGGGAACGGGAATGAAGAAAGGGAGCAAGTCAGGGAGATGCAGGAGGGAGTGGAAGAAAAGGAAAAGCTTCATATAGTGCTCTGCACACAGGAAGTGCTCAATAAATACCATTGGTTGATTGATTGGTAGCTGCTACCTGGGAGTACTCTGCCTTAGGTCTTGTCCGGACCAGGCCCTGGCTGTTTTCTGTGGCTCCTGTTGTGAGGTGAGGAACAAGATTTTGGGGCACAGGGACCTTTGCGGGTGTCATGGTAAAGACACTGAGAGAGGCAGGACAGTCCAGTGGAAATGGCACAGAGTTGTGAGTCAGGATCCTATTTTTTTATGCTATTTAAGTGCTTACTATGTGCCAGGCACTGTAGTAAGCTCTGGGATTGATGCAAGCTAATCAGATTGGACACATGAACCATGTCCCACATGGGGCTCCCAGTCTTAATCCCCATTTTACAGATGAGGGAACTGAGGCACAAAGAAGTGTCTTGTCCAAGGTTACACTGCAGACAAGCTGCCGACAAGTTTATTTGCTAAGCATTGACTGTTTTTCTTGCTCTCCTTGCCTCTTAGACTGTGAATGTCATTTGCGGAAAGGGTTGTGTCCTTTCTGATTATCCTACATCTGCTCCAAGTGCTTAGCATAGTGCCTGTAACCTGATAAATACTTATTTAATACCACTATCAGTCATTCAAGAAGAGGAGGTATAACGTTGCCTAGTTGATAGAGCCTGGGCCTAAGAGTCAGAAGGACCTGGGTTCTATACCTGTCTACTTTTTATTTTGTCTCCTAGACTGTGAGCCCGTGGTTGGGTAGGGACCGTCCCTATTTGTTGCCGATTTGTACTTCCCAAGTGCTTAGTACAGTGCTTTGCACACACTAAGCACCCAATAAATACGATTGAATGAATGAATAAATAAATATGACAATGAATGAATTTCCGATTCCACCACGTGTCTGCGGTGACAAGTCATTTCACTTTTCTGTGTCCAGGTTACCTCATCTGTAAAATGGGGATTAAGACTGTGAGCCCCATGTGGAATGTGGACTGTGTCCAACCTGATTCTCTTGAATCTACCCAGCACTTAATCCAGGTGCCTTGCACGTATTGTCAGCTGTGTGACTTTGGGCAAGTCACTTAACTTCTCTGTGCTTCAGTTACCTCGTCTGTAAAATGGGAATTAAGACTGTGAGCCCCCCATGGGACAACCTGATCACCTTGTAACCTCTCCAGCACTTAGAACAGTGCTTTGCACATAGTAAGTGCTTAATAAATGCCATTATTATTATTATTATTATTATTATTACGTAGTAAGTGCCTAATAAATATCATTTTAAAAAAGTGATGAGGGCAGAGGAAATTTACCTCCGGCTCCCGCTAAGCAATGCAGTCCTGAAACCATCATGGGTTGATGAGGATCCCAAAACGTTTTTGGGGACAGAAGGAAATGGATGACGTGACGCCCACCCAACGTGCCCCAGTGAGCGTCCCTGAGCCGCCTGCCCGTGAAGTTGCCCTTCCCCCACGTGGTCAAATACGGCAATGACTCTGAAATCCCTTCGGTGCCACTTGGGCAATCAATCAATCAATCGTATTTATTGAGCGCTTACTGTGTGCAGAGCACTGTACTAAGCGCTTGGGAAGTCCCAGTTGGCAACATATAGAGACAGTCCCTACCCAACAGTGGGCTCACAGTCTAGAGAAGCAGCGTGACTCAGTGGAAAAAGCACGGGCTTTGGAGTCAGAGGTCGTGGGTTCAAATCCCGGCTCCACCACTTGTCAACTGTGTGACTTTGGGCGAGTCACTTAACTTCTCTGGGCCTCAGTTCCCTCATCTGTAAAATGGGGATGAAGACTGTGAGCCCCACGTGGGACAACCTGATCACCTTGTAAATTCCCCAGCGCTTAGAACAGTGCTCTGCACATAGTAAGCGCTTAATAAATGCCATTATTATTATTATTATTATTATAATTAGAAGGGGCAGGAAACGAGCTGCCCCTGGTGGCCAGATTTGGCAAAGACCCTGAAATCCCTTGGGAGTCACTTGAGAAAGACCGAGCTGCCCCCTGGTGGTCAGATGTGGCAATGACCCTGAAATCCCTTGGGCGCCACTTGCGAGAGAAACGAGTTTCCCCCTGGTGGACAAAATTGTTAATGACGCTGAAATCCCTTGCGAAAGAAACGAATTGCCCTGCCCCCTTGTGGCCAGATAAACCTGAAATCCTTTGGGCGCCACTAGCGAAAGAAACGAGCTGCCCCCTGGTGGTTAGATGTGGCAATGACCCTGAAATCATCATAATGAAATCATTATTATTATGTGCCAGACACTCTTCTAAGCGCTGGAGTAGCTATGAGGTACATGTCCCACATGGGGCTCAGTCTTGATCCCCGTTTTGCAGATGAGGTAACTGAGGCACAGAGAAGTGAAGTGGCTTGCCCAAGGTCACACAGCAGACAAGTGGCAGAGCTTTTGACTTCCAGGCCTGTGCTCTATCCACCAAGCCACAGTGCTTCCTTAAGTGAAAGCAAAAAAGTAAAGAATTAAAAAATTCGAGCAGCACTTAAAGTGGCTGATGGGGGCGGGAGGCGGACGCCTGACCGGAAAGTGAAGGGCTAATCTAGGAATGGCTTCTGTTATTAGAAGCTGTTATTAGCCATTTAGAGTTATTTGTTACTCTATTTTATTTTACTTGTACATATCTATTCTACTTATTTTATTTTGTTAATATGTTTGGTTTTGTTGTCTGTCTCCCCCTTCTAGACGGTAAGCCCACTGTTGGGTAGGGACCGTCTCTATATGTTGCCAACTTGGACTTCCCAAGCGCTTAGTACAGTGCTCTGCACACAGTAAGCGCTCAATAAATACGATTGATTGATTGATTGATTGAAATCCCGTGGGCGTCGCTTGCGAGAAACGAATTGCCCTGCCCCCTTGTGGCCAGATGTGGCAATGACTCCGAAATCCTTTGGGCGCCACTTGCGCGAGAAACGAGCTGCCCCCTGGTGGTCAGATTTGGCAACGACCCCGAAATCCCTTGGGCACCGCTCGTGAACGAAACGAGCTGCCCCCTTGTGGCCAGTTGTGGCAATGACCCTGAAATCATTTGAGCGCCACTTGAGAATGAACGAGCTGCCTCCTAGTGGCCAGATGTGGCAGTGACTCTGAAATCCTTCGGGAGCCACTTACTAGAGAAACGAGCTGCCCCCTTGTGGCAAGATTTGGCAACGACCCAGAAATCCCGCGGACGCCACTTGCGAGAGAAACGAACTGCCCTGCCCCCTTGTGGCCAGATTTGGCAATGACCCAGAAATCCCGTGGGCGCCACTTGCGAGAGAAACGAATTGCCTGCCCCCTGGTGGCCAGATTTGGCAATGACCCAGAAATCCCGTGGGCGCCACTTGCGAGAGAAACGAATTTCCTGCCCCCTGGTGGCCAGATTTGGCAACGAACCTGAAATCCCTAGGGCGTCACTCGCGAAGAAGACGAATTGCCTGCCCCCTGGTGGCCAGATGTGGCAAAGACTCTGAAATCATTTGGGCGACACTTGCTAGGGAAACGAGCTGCCCCCTGGTGGCCAGATTTGGCAACGATTCTGAAATCCTTTGGGCGCCACTTGTGAAAGAAACGAATTGCCCTGCACCCTTGTGGCCAGATGTGGCAATGACCCTGTATATATGTTTGTACATATTTATTACTCTATTTATTTATTTTACTTGTACATATCTATTCTATTTATTTTATTTTGTTAGTATGTTTTGTTTTGTTCTCTGTCTCCCCCTTTTAGACTGTGAGCCCACTGTTGGGTAGGGACTGTCTCTATATGTTGCCAACTTGTACTTCCCAAGCGCTTAGTACAGTGCTCTGCACACAGATTGATTGATTGATTGACCCTGAAATTCCGTGGGCATCACTTGCGAGAGAAACGAATTTCCCTGCCCCCTGGTGGCCAGAGGTGGCAAAGACTCTGAAATCGTTTGGGCTCCACTTGCGAGAGAGACGAGCTGCCCCCTGGTGGCCAGATTTGGCAACGACCCTGAAATCCCTTGGGCGCCACTTGCGAACGAAAAGAGCTGCCCCCTGGTGGCTAGATGTGGAAAATACCCTGAAACCCTTGAGGATGGGTCAACCCGTTTCTCTTTACTTATTATTTCTTATTAATAGTGGTATTTGTTAAATAATAATAATAATGATGGCATTTATTAAGCGCTTACTATGTGCAAAGCACTGTTCTAAGCGCTGGGGGGATACAAGGTCATGAGGTTGTCCCAAGTGGGGCTCACAGTCTTCATCCCCATTTCACAGATGAGGGAACTGAGGCCCAGAGAAGTGAAGTGACTTGCCCAAAGTCACACAGCTGACAAGTGGCAGAGTCGGGATTTGAACCCATGACCTCTGACTCCAAAGCCCGGGGTCTTTTCCACTGAGCCACGCTGCTTCTCCAGTAAGTAAATGCTTACTTTGTGCTGAGCACTGTGTTATCCATTGGGGTAGGTATAATGCCCGTCCCACGTTAGGGCTCCCAGTCTTAGGGGGAGGGAGAACAGGTACTTAATCATCATTTTATAGATGAGGAATCTGAGCCCAAGGAATCTGAGCCCAGGTGCCCTGGAGCCCAGTCTTATGGTCTTTCTGTTAGGCCACACTGCTTCCCCCTAAGCCCCTATTACAATTGTTGTTGACAACATCAACCAATCAATCAATCAATCAGTGGTACTTATGTGCAGAACATTGTACTAAGCATTTCGGAGAGTACAACAGAATTAGCAGACACGTTACCTGCCCACGAGTTTACAGCTTTGAGAGGGAGACATTAGTATAAATAAACAATTTATAATATAAAATTTAAAGATATATATGTCAGTCAGTCAATCATATTTATTAAGCGTATTGGAGAGTACAAAATAACAATAAACAGACACATTCCCTCACTGCGATGAGCTTATAATAATAGTAGTGATAATAATTTTGGTATTTGTTAAGCACTTACTAAGTGCCAAGCACTGTTCTAAGTGCTGGGGTACATACAAGTTAATCAGGTATTACTCTATTTATTTTACTGGTACATATTTACTATTCCATTTATTTTGTTAATGATATGCACATAGCTTTAATTCTATTTGTTCTGATGATTTTGACACCTGTCTACATGTTTTGTTTTGTTGTCTGTCTCCCCCTTCTAGACTGTAAGCCCGTTGTTGGGTAGGGACCGTCTCTATATGTTGCCGACTTGTACTTCCCAAGTGCTTAGTACAGTGTTCTGTACACAGTAAGCGCTCAATAAATATGATTGAATGAATAAATGAATTCAATGATAAATAGAATTATAGCTATATGCACATCATTAATAGAGTAATAAATATGTACAAATATACACAAATGCTGTGGGGAGGGGAATGGGGTAGGGCAGAGGGAGGGAGTGGGGGCTATGGGGAGGGGAGGAGGAGCAGAGGATAAAGGGGGCTCAGTCTGGGAAGGCCTCCTGGAGGAGGTGAGCTCTCAGTAGGACTTTGAAGGGAGGAAGAGAGCTAGTTTGGTGGATGTGAGGAGGGAGGGCATTCCAGGCCAGAGGTAGGACGTGGGCCAGGGGTTAACAGCGGGGGGCGGGGGGGGAGTGAGAACGAGACCCAGTGAAGAGGTTAGCGGCAGCAGAAGAGCTCACAGTCTTAATCCCCATTTTACAGCTAAGGTTACTGAGGCACAGAGAAGTGAGGTGATTGCCCAAAGTCATACAGCCGACAAATGGAGGGGCCAGAATTAGAACCAATGATCTCTAACTCTCAAGCTCGTGCTCTTTCCACTAAGACACGTTGCTCCTCTGGGCAGGTAGGCCCAAACCAGAGTGTACCCATACTAACCCCAGGCTGGGGGCATTGGTGATTCAGGAGGACCAGACAGTTGGCATGCTCCAGCTGGGTGGTGGCCGGAGACCCTGGTGGATGAACCCTGGCCAGGGTGGAGTTGGGGACCCCTGGGGTAGAAGGCTGGAGTCCAGCCCAGGAAGAATCTCAGGGGAGCCTAGTCTGGCTCCAGGATGGGGAGATCATGGTGGGACAGGGGCTGCAGTGGTTACCCAGGAACACGGCCCTATGACCCCTGACCTTCAGATCTGCCCCACAAACCTCTTGTGGTGACCCTGGGTTGGGGAGGGGAGGGAAGGATGAGATTTCTGCCCAGAGATCCAAGGGCCACCCCAAAACAGGAAGCCCTCAGCCTCCTTGATCGTGAGCCAGTCTTCTCTGGGCTGTTCAGCCTTGTCCGGAGCTGAGCTATCAGTCCCCACCAGGCCAGCCTGTGGCCACGACTGATACCAGCCTTTCTGGGAGGGAACTGTGCCCAACGGTCCCAGTGCTCTGTTAGAGGGACATGGCAGGGCAGTGGCACTGATAGATAGTGAGCGGGTGGGGTGAGACAGTAAATACCTGAAGATGATAAACATCCACACTCCAGACCATACTACCTGGGGAACTGGGAGCAGGGAGACTCTTCTTCCCCAGCCCCTTTTCCTGGGTCAGCCCAAGGGAAGATTCCAGAGCCAAGAAAAACACCCCTTCCTATTTCCTGCCCTCCTGCTGCCTGGATCCAATTGGCACCCGATGGTTGAGGGAGACTGGCGTTTGATGAACAGGGCATTGGCCAGAAGGTCCAGGAATGAGGTGATGGCTGATGGTGTTGAAGGAGTTGGGGAGAACAATTAAATTAAAATCCATGGAATTCACATACCTTTCGGTGGATGCCATCGGTGATAGCAAACTGCTTCTGCTTCAGTTCTGGGCCCTGCAGAGTATCTGAGTGGTTCTTCCTGCTCTGGACCCCACCCTGCTGCCTGTTCCAGATCACAGCTCCTGTCTTTCTCTAACAGCGAGATTACCATTGAGCCATCATTTCTTCTCCAAGGGAGATTGAACAAGCCAGAGCCTCTGGACTCCAGCAGCAACAATGATGGTGGGTTTCCCAGATTCTTCCATGCCCGGATGTCTTCTCCTCCTCCATGTCCTCAAGTTGGCTACACTGGGCTCAGGTAGGGAATCTTTTATCTTTGTTCAGTGGGATCTTCTGAAAGAAGACATTTTCCCACTCATTCCCAATCTGAATAATTCTCCCCAGAGAGCAGAGCTGAAGGAAATATTATTTTTCAGCTCAGGGGGACCCTGGGGCCTGCAGAGGATGGACAGGGGGCAGCTCTCTCCTTTCCCTGGGGTCATATGCCTTCTCATCCCACCAATACCCCAGTGCCAGATCCTCTGTTTTAATGTTAATTACCACGTGGTTACTATGTGCTAGGCACCATCATAAGCACTGGGGTAGATAGAAGATAATCAGGTTGGACCCCATTCCTGCCCCACGTAGGGCTCACAGTCATAATCCCCATTTTACAGATGAGGTAACAGATAAATTCTAAAACAGATAAATGAGGGGCAGAGATAAATTAAGTTAGAAGAAGCATGGCCTACTGGATAGAGCATGGTCTGGAGTCAGAAGGTTCTGGGTTCTCACCCTGCCTCTGTCACTTGTCTACTGTGTGACCTTGGGCAAGACACTTTACTTCTCCATGCCTCAGTTACCTCAGCTGCAAAATGGGGATTAAGACTGTGAGCCGTGTGTGGGGCATGGAATGGGTCCAACCTGATTAATTTGTATCTGCCTCAATGCTTAGAACAGTGCCTGGCACATAGTGAGCACATAACGAATACCATTAAAAAAAAAAGTGACTCACCTGAGATCACACAGCAGGCAAGAGGCGGAGCTGGGATTAGAACCCGGGTGCTCTGAATCCCAGGCTCTTGCTCTTTCCACTAGGCTATGTAAGCTTCTCTGATCGTCTCTGTTACAGCTCAAGTTCTTGTGATTGGACCTGCTGAGCCCATCCTGGTCCTGGAGGGGAAAGACGCTGAGTTACCTTGTCATCTGGACCCCAAGATGAGTGCTGAGATGATGGAGGTGAGGTGGATCAGAAGCACATTCTCCCCAGCCGTGCATGTGTATCAAGATGGGCAGGACCTGGATGGAGAGCAGATGGAAGAGTATCGAGGGAGGACAACATTAGTGAAAGATGCCATTGAGAATGGGAACGTGGCACTGAGAATACACAATGTCAGAGCTTCTGATGCAGGAAAGTATCGCTGCTTTTTCCAAGGAGGCCTAGTGAGTGAAGAAGCCACTGTAGAGCTGCAGGTGGCAGGTGAGTGAGTGGCTGGTTTTTCCCTGAGGGGTTCCTCACCGTGACCAACATGGGGTGTTTCTCTCCCAGGCTCAGGCAGTATTACTGACTGTCCCTTTCCAGAAGTAGCATGGCCTAGCAGAAATATCTGGATCCTGGGAGTCAGAGGACCTGGATTCTTATCCCAGCTGCACCACTTGCCTGCTGTGTGAGCTTGGGCAAGTCATTGAATTTATCTTTACCTTATTTTCCTTATCTGTAAAATGGGATTCAATGTCTTTTCTCCATCGTATTTAGACTGTGAGTCCCACGCGAGACAGGGAGTGTGTCTGACTTGACTAACTTATATTTACCCCAGAGCTTAGAACAGTCTTTGACATCTAGTAAGTGCTTAGTAAATAACATAACAATAAACAACATAGTAATAATAATCTACTTCATCACCAAGATTTTGAGGATTGTTCTCATCCTGACCATGGCCCATTCAGCTGCCCCCAGCCTCATGATAGGTCATGGGCAGCACTGCCCAGTATTTTTTTTTCCTGTGGTATTTGTTAAACACTTACTGTGTGCCAACCACTGTTCTGAGGTAGATTCAAGTTAGGTTGAACACAGTACCCATCCCACATGGGACTCACAGTCGAGAGGACTGCCCAATGGAAACTTTTCTGCTGGTGAGCCACTTCCTGGGTCTGTTCTCGAACTGGATTTCTGGGACACCCAGAAACCTGGGTCTAAGGTGGGGCTCAGAGCAGGACACCCCCTTTGTACCTACTGGACTGTCTTTTACCCAAGAAACATTCATGTTTTCTAATGTTGGGGTCTTTCCTGACCAGGGGGCTGTGCAGGATTGAGGCAGGACCCATTTCTGGTGGTCCCAGCTCAGTCTTGTTGGGATGGGGCACATCTGAGCCTGATTACACTCCATGTGGTGGGGACTGGTCAAGGGTCACATGAGATCAAGAAAGGTTGGGATGAGGTGAGGTCAGGGCTGGTTGGTGTCACGGTCTGGGAGAAATGGGAGTCATTGGAGCATCTCATTTTGCATTGTAGTTGCACACACACATACAAATTGAGTTATTAAGGGGTCATGGTTCTGGATAAGGGGCATAGGTCGGGGAAGCAGAAAATGGTGGTGTGGAGTGAGGTTGGGAGAGAATTTGGGATCCAGACCAAGTAGGAAAAGAGTCCAGGAAACAACCCCCCCTCCCATCTGTTTTCCCTAGTGATAATCCCCGAGTGCTGCACTGCTGCCTCTCTTCCTACTCCTTCCCCAGGGATGCACTGGAATGGTGGATGTTCATAGGGAGTGGGAGCTGGAGGGGAGGGAACATTTTCCTGGTTTCATTCATTTATTCATTCAATCGTATTAAGTGCTTATTGTGTGCAGAGCACTGTACTAAGTGCTTGGAAAAGCATAATACAACAATAAAGAGTAACAATCCCTGCCCACAGTGAGCTCACAGTCTAGAGGGGAAGCAAATTGGGTTGAACACAGTCTCTGTCCCCCAGAGGGTTCACAGTCTCAATTCCAATTTTACAGATGAGGTAATTGAGGTACAGAGAAATAAAGTGACTTACCCAAGGTCACACAGCAGACAAGTGGCAGAGCCAGAATTAGAACTCATGACCTTCTGACTCCCAGGGCCACGCTTTAGCCACTATGCCATGTTGCTTCTCTTGCCACACTGCTTCCCTGCTTCACTGGCAGGGTGGATACAGGGAGTGGGAGCCCGAAGGGAAGCAGCATTTTCCTGGTTTCATGGGGATTCCATGCTGGAAGAAACAGTAGAAGACCAAGAATGGGGAAAAGGGGAATCAAGAAGGGCCCCTTCTGCTCCCTGACTCCATTGTCCCCTCACCCCAACCCAGCCTAGCCAGTGACCCTTTGTCTTTCCCCATAGTGACTCTGAGACCTGTTTTACCCAACACTCTGGGACTCCCAGCTTCAGGTCCACCCAGGCCCGCCCACCCTGTCCCTGCTATGGGCTCTCAACATGGCTTGGTGCAGAAACACAGCTAAATAATAATAATAATGATGGCATTTATTAAGCACTTACCATGTGCAAAGCACTGTTCTAAGCGCTGGGGAGGTTACAAGGTGATCAGGTTGTCCCACGGGGGGCTCACAGTCCTAATCCCCATTTTACAGATGAGGTAACTGAGACACAGAGAAGTTAAGCGACTTGCCCAAAGTCACACAGCTGACAATTGGTGGAGCTGGGATTTGAACCCATGACCTCTGACTCCAAAGCCCGTGCTCTTTCCACTGAGCTACACTGCTTCTCAGCTAGGACCTGGCATCCCTGGATATGCCCCCTTCATGGTTCCTAATTCTCCCAGAGCCCGGATAATGTCTGGGATTGTCCCATGTTTGCCCATGATGGCGTTTTTGGAAATGTTGTTTCAGGTCCCTTGTTCCCGAGGGCCTATCCTTTGATGGTGACTCTGGCTGTGACTCTTCCTGCACTAGGACTCCTCATCACTGGGGCCCTTTATCTCATCTGGAAATTGGACAGTGATAAAGGTAAAATACCGTGAATATTTCTGTGATTTCCCTGTTGGTGCAAGTTAAGGCAGGAGACCAGAACCGAGGTGGGGAAGTACACAGACAGGTCAGAGGTCAGAGCTCTCAGCTGCCTTGGGAAGACACTTGCCCACAACCCCAAACTTCCACAAACTTCCTGAGGTTCTGTTTCCCCCTAAGAAGGGACCGACCTACCCAGTGCCTGTGCCAACTGTCACACACGGGGGTAGGGGAAACCATAGGGCAGAGGGGCCCCAACCCCAACTTCTCCAGTTCAGAATGATGCCCGTCACTCCCCACCCGGATCTTGCCACCAAGTTCCCCAGTATGGCCAACCACCCCATTAAAGTTTGGAACTAGCATGGGCCTGGGGCTCAGAAGATCATGAGTTCTAATCCTTGCTTTGCCACTTGTCTGCTATGTGACCTTAGGCAAGTCAATTCACTTCTCTGGGCCTCATTTCCCTTCTCTGTAAAATGGGGATTGAGACTGTGAGCCCCACCTGGGACAGGGATTGTGTCCAACACGATTTGTTTGTGTTCACCCCAGCGCTTAGTACAGTGCCTGGCACATAGTAAGTGCTTAACAAATGTCATATTATTGTTATTATTATTTTCTGAGCTCTGGGAGATGGACGGCTGATACTAAACCAACTGGGTTTCCTTGAAATTTTAGAACAATGATCCCCATTCCAGATCCATGGATGATTCACTGATCAGTGGGGATTCTTTGCAAAGGGGCAATCCTTTGCTGCATGACCAAGACACATATTCCCCTACACCCCATCCCATCCTGTCCCAACACTTGGTTGTGGATTGTCTGTGGAGGGTTGGGGTTGTGGGCTGGCGTCTTCCCTAGGCAGCTGGGAATTCTGACCTCTGACCTTTCTGTCTATCTTCCCCACCCTGGTTCTGGTCTCCTGCCTTAACTTGCAGTTCTCTCTGTCTGGAAAGACTCTGACTTTATCTCTGTTCCTTTTCAGGAAAATTCCAGGCTGAGCTCAGTAAGTTCTGTATTTCCTTCATTTCCCTCCATTTCCTCTTGTTGGCGTTTGCATCCCATTCATCAGCCTGGTGACACTTCCTCTATCTGTTCCCTTGCAGGATGGAGACGGGCCCTGTTCCCTCCTGGTAAGCGACCCTGACATTCTCTGTGGGTCTCAGCTCCCTCCCGCCTTGGACCTTCTGGCCCTTCTCAGCTCCACCCCTGAGGGTCAGACCCAGGGCCATTTCCAAACCATTTGTGGCCTCCCCGCCGCCCCCCGGCAGCTGTCAGGGGCCCCAGAAGTCTTCTGGAATGGCTGAACCAGAGTGGGGAGACACATGGGAGCTGAAGCCATAGGGAAGAATTGGGGATCCCCAGCAGAGACCTGGGTGTCCTTCAACCTGAGTCCCTATATGTTGCCAACTTGTACTTCCCAAGCACTTAGTACAGTGCTCTGCACACAGTAAGCGCTCAATAAATACAATTGATTGATTGATTGGTGGGGTGGGCGAGTGGGGAGCTGGGCTCCAAGGGAGGGTCCTGGATGGGGACGATTCTCTCTGGGAAAGGAGGAGATGAGGAGAGAGTTTCTCCTTTTGGCATCTCCAGGCCCGGTCTGTGTCCCTTTTTGTATCTGGACTCTGGACACTGACCCTGAGGGAGGAAGGATGGGAGGGATTGTATTTAGCCCTTGGCAGAGGCCACACACCCACTCTCTGTTCTCTCCTGTGGCTGCTTCTGCACATCTCCCTTTCTTCTGCCTCACTCTGCTGGTGTCATCCAGCTGGTCTAATTGGTGTCCAGTCCTGGAGTCCAGTAACACTGTCACTGCTTAGCCCAGCCAGCCCAGCCCCATCTCACCCATCCAGGGGATCATTACCACAGTACACTACTCCTTCTAAGGACAGCTTGTTCAGGGACAACTGGGCTGCCATCTCTGGGGGTTGTCAGGAGGGAGAGTTGTTGGGGAGGGTCAATCTGCTCCTCTCCCAGGGTCTCAGGGATTCCTCAGTTACCCCAACCCTGGGGACAGGGGAAAACATCTTGGGGGCGGTGGGGGGAGGGTCCCACAACGACTGACCCTGTTTATCCCCAGGGACCCCAAGCCGCCCCCCACTGATCCTGGAACTCTCTCTGCAGCCAACATCACTCTGGATCCAGACACGGCTCAGCCTGAACTCATCCTTTCTGAGGATCTGAAAAGTGTGACCCGGGGAGACACCCGGCAGAACCTGCCCAACAATCCTGAGAGATTTGATCCAGATGCTCAGGTGCTGGGCCGTGAAGGCTTCACCTCGGGGAGACATTGGTGGGAGGTGGAGGTGGGGGACAGGACCTGCTGGGATGTGGGGGTTTGTAGTGAAAATGTGAAGAGAAAAGGGGTGACCACTGTGACATCTGAGAATGGATACTGGGCTATAGGATCAGGTGGAGCAAAGTACTGGGCCCTTACTTCACCACTGACATACCTTTTTATGAAAACACCCCCCCGTCGTGTAGTGGTTTACCTGGACTATGAAGCTGGAGTCATCTCGTTCTACAGTGGGACTGACGGATCCCACATCTACACTTTCCTCCATATCACCTTCTCTGGGACCCTCCGCCCTTTCTTCTTCCTTTGGTCCTCTGACCCAGGCCCCCTGACAATCTGCCCTGTGCCCAGTGGGACTGCATGAGATCCATCCGTTTCCCCCCTTCAGGAGGCCCAGTGTCCCCCTAAGGGGAGGGACCTGCCTCAACTCCTACCTAACCCACATCCGAGGTTCCTCCTGCCCCATAGGCTTTAGCTCCCCTTCTGTTAACAGGTGCAGTGGCCAGTGTCCCCGGCTCTTCTACTGCTCCCACAGGGCAGGCACAATCTGGAGGTCATTGTCTCCCTGATGCTGCTGCTGCTACTGCCAGGGAGGGCCCCCATTGGGGGCAGAGCTGAAGGAGACTGTGACACTGTAATCTTGGATGGGACAGTGGTGTCCTGAAATGCTACTGCTGCTAGAACCATATGCTTCGGTCAGGAAGATGGACAGGACTGGGTTTCCCAGACACTGTGGTTTGGGCTAAAATGGGATCATGAGACTGTCCAGCCCATGAACTGGGGTCATCTAGAGGGAGGGAAGACCATCCAAGTCAATCCCTGACATTCCATCATGTGAACGTGCAGATGAATCCTGGGAAATTCTGTACAGGAGTCCCGCGGCAACCTTGGGGCTGGGTCCCTGAAGTCTCCCCCGTGGGCACCACCATGCTTTGTCAGAGCAGAGGATGGTGATATATAGGGGATTGGGGATGGCTCAGCTTCTGTCACACCAGGGGAAATTCACAACTGTTTGTGGGTTACAAGGCAACAAAACAGGTCTTTGAACCTGGCTCATTGTGGCTGGGCTCCACTGTCCCTCTCCAGCTCTGGGATCTCACTGGACCACTATAACCCTGCACTAGTCATCCCTCAGCATCACCCAGGGACTGACCTCTAACTGCTGACAGTTCCCCAGCCCTTTGAGTTTATTGGAAATAGATAACTTCAAATAGAGATCCCCAGGCAAGGAGTCCTGGAGAGACCAAGATGGGCTGGGAGTCCATGGAGGCTGGAGCAGAATTCAAAAAGAAATTGAAAACAAGACAAGGTATGCTCCAGAATGCGAGACTGTTTCCCCCTGATTCTGGAAGAATCCAGACTTGGGTGGCATTTGTATCACTTCCAAGGATTGGATTTTCTGCCCTTTTCCCTTGGTCTCGGTGCTGATGGTGAGGGTGTCTGTAGCATCAGTGTCTGCTCCGTGCTGATGACCTGTTGGTTCTGTCCCCTCAGTCTCTGATCTCTGTGTTAGCTGCCAGTAAAGAGCTTGTATCAAACCCCCAAACCGTGTGTGTCTGCTATGTTGATTGGGTAGAAGCAGTGGCAATAGCATTCACTGAGCAGCAACTGGAGATTGTGTTCTGTACCCAGCACTGGAGAGGACAAAACCAAGAAGGGACTAATTCCCTTCCCACAAAGAGCTTCCCCCTTAAAGATGGGGAAGCAGGCACAAACCACTGACTACCATCTGTCACTGAGGGTTTTTGGGGTTGGCAGCTGGTGGAGAAGGAAGATCAGCCCCCGTGGATAGGGAGGGCCAAATCAGAGTGAACCCATACTGATCCCCAGCTGAGGGGGGTGGTGGCTCAGGAGAACAGGACTGTCCAGATGCTCTATCCAGAAAGTAAAGTGGTGACTGGAGACCCTAGCAGCAGAGCCCTGGCCAGGGTGGGGGTGAGGTGCGGGTTGGAGCCCCACACTGGTAGAGTCTCAGGAAAGCTCAGTCCGGCTCCCTTGGGGGGACAGGGCTGGGGCTACATTGTCTTCCTGCTCCACAGGGAACACAGGACCTGGAGCTCAGAGGAAGCTCCAGACCCTTTTACCCCATGACCCCCAACCTCTAGGCTGCAAGCTTGTCATGGGCAGAGAATGAGACTACCAACTCTTTCAAAGTGTACTCTCCCAAATGCTTGGTTCAGTGTTCTGCACACAGTAAACACTTAATAAAAATGATTGATTGATTGTTTGATTTACCTAGAAAGCTGCCCCAAAAGTACCCTCCTAAGGAGACCCTGTGAGGAGGGAGGACTGAGCCTTGTACCCAGAGACCTAGGAGCCACTCCAAAGCAGGAAGCCCCCAGTCTCCATGTCCTTGAGCCAGTCCTCTCCAGGCCATCCAGCCTCTCCCAGAGCTGAGCTATCACACCACAGCCAGCCAACCCATGGCCCCGAATGATACCAGCCTTTCTGGGCTGCCACTGTGCTCAGTAGCTCCAGCATCCAGTCAGGGGTACACGGTGGGAATGTGGTACTGATAGATAGTGACGGGGTGGAGTAGAAACTGTAAGAACCTGAAAGTTGATAAGCATCCACATCCTGGACTCCACCACCAGGAGAGCTGGGAGCAGGGGAACCTGGCTTCCCCACATGCCCCCTTTCCTGGGACAGGCCAGGGGAAGATCCCAGAGACAAGATAAATGTCTTATACCACTCTCTGCCCTCCTCCTGCCTGATCCAGTTGGCCCACTATTGTTGAGGGAGACCCTGGCATCTGATAGAGTGTTGGCCAGAAGGTTCAGGAATGGAGGTGATGGCTGAGGATGGTGAAGGAGTGGGAGAGAACAATTAAGTTAAAATCTGTGGAATGCACATATCTTTTGGTGGATGCCATTGGTGATAGCAAACTGCTTCTGCCCCAGTTATGGCCCCTGCAGGGTGTTGGATGGTTCTTTCTAACCTGAATCCTACCCAGCTGTTCTCTCAGGTCACCTTCCCCCTCCAGCTCTAATGGTGAGGTAAACCACTGAGCTTCTGTTCCTTCTGCAGTGGAGATTGAAAAAGTCGGGGGTTTCTGGGCTCCAGCAGTGGCATTGATGGCAACTTTTCCAGACTCCTCCATGCCCAGATGCCTTGTCCCCCTCCTCTTTCTCCTTTTCCTGATATCTGGCCACAGGTAATGGTCCCTATTTGCTCTTCTCTGCTACTTGATTCCCTGATAAGAAAAACTTCCTGTGTGTCCCTATTCTGAATAGTCATCTGCAGAGAGCAGAGTTAGAGTCTCTAGACTGCAAATCCGTCTCTAGACTGCAAGCTCTTTGTGGGCAGGGAACTTGTCTACCAAGTCCGCTGTAATGTACTCTCCCAAATGCTTAATACAGTACTCTGCACACAGTTAGCACTCAATAAACATGATTGATTGAATATCTTTCCACTGTCAGCTCAGAATGACCTTGTGGCCTTCAAACGATGGATATTAAGGTCTTCCCTTTCCCTGAGTATATATGTCTCCCTCTTCTATCGAGAATCTGGCACTAGCTCCAACTGCTCTGATTGTTCCCTTGTTACAGCTCAGTTTGCTGTGATCAGTTCTCCCAGGCCTTTCTTGGCCCAGCTGTAGGAAGACACTGAGTTACCCTCTCACCTGTATCCCTAGATGAGTGCTGAGAACCGGGAGGTGAAGTGGTTCCAAACCCAAGTCTCTAGCATTGTTCACCTGTACGAGAGCAGAGAGGATCAGTTTGGAGAGCAGATGGAGGAGTACTGAGGGAGAAGAGAGTTGCTGAGAGACGCCATAGCAAATGGAAACTTGGTTGGGAGAATACGCAAAGTGAGAGCCTCTGATGATGGGACAATATTGCTATCCTTTTCAAAATGGCTCCACTTACAGAGAGGCCACTCTTGCAGCTGCCGGTGACGGGTGATTGGCTGGCTTTTCATGTGACTTGCTCACAGTGAACAGTAGCAAATGGTTACCAATCCTAGGCAGCAACACAGACTATTTCATTCCTACTCAGAATACCCTTCAGTTCCAGGCTCCTAGAGAGTGTCAACTACTCCTGCCCATGTTCCCTCCCTACTGCCCCCAACCCCACCGTGCGTTATTGACTATAGAACCCGGTGCAGCATTTCCATGGTAACTTTTCCAAGGGTCGGGCTTTTCCGGTGTCTGGGCTGGAATCCTGGGACATTCCAGTAGTTTGGGGCTAAGATGGGGATCAGGGCAAGGCACCTCCTCTCACTTACTTTTTTGGCTTTCCCCCAGGAGATATTGGTGTTTTCTAACGTTGGGGTGTCTCCTGACCAGAGGCCATGCAAGGTCGGGGCAGGACCCAATTCTTGCGGTCATAACCCAGTCTGGTCAAGATTGGGCAAGATCCCATCTCGGTCTGGCTATGCTCCACTGCAGTGGGGGCCTATCAGGGGTTACATGAGGTCAGGGAGGGTTGAGTGGAAGGGGCTGGTTGCCCTGAGCTCCCAATCAATCACTGAATGGACTTTTTTGAGCACTTACTATATGTGGAACCCTGTACTAAGCTATTAGGAGAGTACAATGAAATAGAAAATAGTAGACAAGATCCTTGCCCAATAGGATTTTACAGTCCAGAGGTGGAGACAGGCATTAAAATAAATTAGATTTACATAAAGTAAATGTACATAAAATTGATGATAATCATGCTATTTGTAAAGTGCTTATTATGAAGCAGCATGGCCAAGTGGAAAGAACATGGGGCTTCAGAGTCAGAGGACATGGGTCCCAATCTTGGCTCCACCATATGTCTGTTGTGTGATCTTGGGCAAGTAACTTAACTTCTCTGTGCCTCAGTTACCTCAGCTGTAAAATGGGGATTAAGACTGTGAGTCCCATGAAACACATAAACTGTATCCTACCTGATTATCTTGTATCTACCCCAGTGCTTAGAACAGTGCTTGGCACATGGTAAGCACTTAACAAATACCACAATTATCATTATTATTATTAGGTGCCATGCACTGTTCTAAGCAATGGAGTAGATACATGGGGCTCTCACAGTCTAGGCAGGAAGGCGTGGGATTTAAATCCCCATTTTACAGATGAGGAAATTGAGACACAGAGATGTGAAGTGACTTTTCCAAAGGTCATACAGCAGACAAGTGGCAGAACTGTGGTTAGAATCCGAGTCCTCAGGTTCTCAGGTCTGGGCTCTTTCCCCTAGGCCACACTGCTTCTCTGTACATAACTGCTGTAGGGCTAAGTGCGGAATGAATATCAAGTGCCCAAGGTACTCTCTCTGTGGTGGATATCACCCTGGAACTGGCAACAGCTCATCCCCAAATCATCCTGTCAGAGGATCAGAAGTGTGTGACAGTGGGATATATCCGGCTGCACCTGCCCAGCAACCATGAACAATTCGAATGGGAGCTCTGTGTGCTGGGTGGCGAGGGCTTCACCACTGGGAGACATTGCTGGGAGGTGGAGGTCAGAAACAGGGATGAGTGGATTCTGGGGGTTTGTAGGAAAAATGTGAGGAGAAAAAGGATTATTGCAGATTCACGTTGTAGTGAGCCCACAATAAACTGCCTTTCTAGTGACAGTGATCCTGTGAACAACAAGGAAGAGACTTTGCGAGGGCACTGATGGGATTTACTTGAACGCAGGTGATTGCGGGCCTGCGGGGGCAGAGCATGGAGGGAGGTGGGGCTTTTTCTCCCTGTTCTACCCAGTAACGGGCCTGGATCAATCAATGACTGCTACATAATGCCACAGCTGCCATGCCTAAGGCAGATAAAAGGTGGTTACTTTGAGGTATGCTGCACCTGCACTGTGTCGTTGGGTAGGGACTGTTTTTATATGTTGCTGACTTGTTCTTCCTGAGCACTTAGTACAGTGTTCTGCATGCAGTGAGTGCTCAGTAAATATGAATGAATAAATCTGAAAGCAGCATGGGGTGGGCACCGGAAGCAGAAACATGAAGACAGAGGCACACTGAGACACAAAAGGGGAACCTAGAAGCAGCAGTCTCTTGCAAGGGGCATGCTGAAAGAGGGGGCACCTGAAGGCAGATGTGTGCAGAGAAGCAGCACAGAGGCATGCTGAGACACAGACAGGAGTAAGCATGCAGCAGCAGATACAGGAGGAGAGCAGTGCTTGAAAACAGAAGAAGGTAGCAGCACTTGGAAGCAGAAAGACGATGCATTGGCAAAATGGGCTCCTTTGACCACAGACTGATATTGGATCCTTGGGTGGTGAAGTGGAGTGAATGGGTGTGTGTGTGTATCACTCCCTTACAAGTTGGTAAAACTAAGTAAAACAACTTTTCACAGTAACCTTGGTGATCAGAGGTGTGGTTTGACTTCTACTATATGTCACTGAGACTTCCCTGGTCCAGGAAGGTCCTGGTTGGTATGACTGGGGTGGGTTTGCAACACACCTGAGCCTGGATTCTGGGCTATGGGGAAATAGGGAACTGAATTCCAGGTTCTCATGCTCAGTGGTTGCATCTCCCCTTGACAACTCACCCTAGCCATATGGGGGTGTACCAGGTTATGAGGCTGGAGATGTCTTCATCTACAGTGGGACTGATGGATCCCACATCAACACTTTACCCAGAATTGCCTTCTCTGGGACCCTCTGGCCTTTCTCCTATATTTGGTCCCATGACCCAGCCCCCTGACCACCTGCCCTGTGCTTGGTGGTGTTAAGGGAGACCCTTATCCTTCCCCTTCTTGGGATATCCCAGTGACCCATTCAGGGGTGGGACCAGACTCTTGGGACAGGGATCCCCTCTCTGGGTCCACTGCCCTTTGCTCTCCCCAGGTCCAGTCCTGTCATCCCCCCCATGTCTCTTAGGTATCCTTCTAGCTCCCTAATCCCTGTAACTCTTACCTCTTACCCCTATAACTCTCCCTCCCCACCCAGGGCTGCAGCTGTGTTCCCAGCTCCTCTGCTGCTCCCCCAGAAAAGACCCAAGCTGGGGCTCTCTGCCTGCTGCTTCTGCTGGAAGTAGATGTCTGCTGTTTCTGTTGCTGCTGCTGAGGGGAGCGTCCTCCCTGGGGGTGGGATTGGGGCACAGTAAAGCATTTGTAGTTCCAGTCCATCAGTAAGGGTTTCCCCAACTGCCACTGCCTCTCATGAGCTTGGATCAACATGCACTGTAGTAAGGGTTGGGGAGCTTATGATGAGAGTTGTAGACATCATGTCGGCCCTCTAGACAGTTTCATGGGGGAGACAAGCAGGCACAAATTGTACAAACAGGATTAATTAATAAATGAAATAAACCAATCCCACGTCAATCAATCAGTGGTACTGAGTGCTTACTATGTGCAGAGCACCGTTCTAAGCACTTGGGAGAGTACAATACAAGAGAATAAGCAGACACAATAAGTGCCAAGTGTGACTGTTGAGTTTGGTGACATGATCAGGGAATTGGGGAGTGGGTTCTAGAGAAGAATGTTTTCAGGAGGGCTCCGGAGAGAGGGAAGGATGTTTCAGATGGGAGGGAGGTGAGAGCAAGGAGCAGTAATAAGGTTGGCGTGGGAGGACTTTTGTTTTGATAACTGTTTATTTGTATTGATGTCTGTCTCTCTTCTCTTTCACCACCTCCCGCCACCCCCCGCCAGCCCCCAGACTGTGAGCACACCGTGGGCAGGGATTGTCACTCTTTATTGTTGTATTGTACTTTTCCAAGCGCTTAATAGAGTGCTCTGCACTAAGTGCTTAATAAATATGATTGAATAATAAATACAATTGAATGAATGAATGAGGGTGAGTGTGAGCAGGTGAAAACACTGGAAGGATAAGAAGATGACAGCTGGGGGAATGTCCTAAATCCAACAGGCAGAAAGGTTTGTTTTGTCTGGATAGGAATAGGTTAGCATTGGGGGTTTCCTAGGAGATGAAGCATTACCAATACCAGAAGCAGCATGGCACAGTAGATGCAGCATGGGCCTGGGAATCAGAAGGTCAAGGGTTCTAATACTGGCTCTGCCACTTGTCTGTTGTGTGACCTTGGCCAAGCCATTTCATTACTCTGTGCCTCAGTTACCTCATCTGTAAAATGGGGATTAAGACTGTGAGCCCCACATGGGACAAGGACTGTGTTTAACCCAATTTGCTTGTATCCACCCTAGCAATTAGAACAGTGCCTGGCATGTGGTAACTGCTTAAAAAATACCAGAATTATTATTATTATTCCTGCATCTTCAGAAAGTGGGATCAATCAAACAATAGTATTTCTTGAGTACTTACTATGTGCAGGGCACTGAACTAAGCCCTTGGGAGAGTACAATTTAAGAGAATTAGCAGACACATTCCCTGTCCACGAAGCCAGTCAGGAACATGGGTTGGGCTGCTCCTTCAGCCACTCAGCCCTAATGCTGATCCCAGATCTGTCCATCTTCTCTCCTCTGGGTCTTCCCCTGGTCAAGATAATGGAGTGGCTGAGGAGGACTGACCCCCCCCCCCCCACAGAGGGGGCTTCATGATGATGATGATGATGGCACATGTTAAGTGCTTACTACGTGCCAAGCACTGTTCTAAGTTCTGGGGTGGGGAATACAAGGTAATAAGGTTGTCCCACATGGGGCTCACAGTCTTCATCCCCATTTTACAGTTGAACTAACTGAGGCACAGATAAGTTAAGTGACTTTTCCAAAGTCACACAGCTGACAAATGGCAGAGCTGGGATTAGAACCCATGACCTCTGACTCCCAAGCCCATGCTCTTTCCACTAAGCCACTCTGTTTCATCTCCTTGGGGGCCAGACCATGTCACTGGGGTCTGATATCTTCTGCTTACAGAGCTGAGAGACACACTGCAGAAGCCAGGTGCAGTGTCATCACAGGATCCAGGCCACTGCTGGGCCAAGAGAAGGATCATCAGGGGAACAGGCAGGACCTCTTGGCTGTGTGGGCAGGGATTGTCTCCCTTTATTGCTGAATTGTACTTTCCAAGCGTTTAGTACAGTGCTCTGCACCCAGTAAGTGCTTAATAAACACAATTGAATGAATGAATGTGGTTGTGGGGGTTGCTGGCTGACAGAGAAGTCACCCGGGAGGCGGCGGGGGAGAGTCCTGGAGAGGCCCTGGGAGTCTGGGAGTCTATGGAGGCTGGAGCAGAATTGAGCGAGAAGCTGACAGCAGGACAAGGTCTGCTGCAAAGTGTGAGACTGTTCCCCCTAATTCCAGTAGAGTCCAGCCTGGGGGAGTTTGCATTGCTTCTGCGGATTGGATTTTCTGCTCTTTTCCCTTTGCCTTGGCATTGATGGTGAGACAGCATAGCATCAGTGCCTGTTCCATGCTGGTCGCCAGTTAGTTCTGTCCCCTCCTTCTCAGACCTCCCCATTAGCCCTCAATAAAAGACTTGTATCAAACCCTCAAACCGTGTGTGTCAGCTGTGTGGATGGGGTAGGAGCAGTGTCAATAACATTAATCGAGTGTTCATTGAGTGCCATGCTCTGGGGGTACAAGCTAGAGCCCCACCCTGGCAAGAGCCCAGGGGAGCCCAGTCTGACTCCAGGACAGGACAACCCTGAGGGGGGATAGGATTATGCCTGCAGCATCTTTCCTGACCCATGGGGAAACTGGGACCCGGAGCTCAGAGGAAGTGGGCAGCTTCTCCAGATTCCATTACCCCTCACATTCAGAGCTGACCCCAAAGTCCCCAAGTAGGGCAACACTGGGAGGTGGAGAGGGTGCCCTGAGCCTGCTGTTCCAAAGTAGGAAGTCCCCAGCCCTAGCCCAGCGTTAAGCTATCAGCCTGCAGCTGGACAGCCCAAGGCCATGACTGATACCAACTTTTCTGGGCAGCAACTGTGCTCAGCAGCCCCAGTGCCCTGTCAGTGTTACTGATAGATAGTGACGGGGTCAGGGAGGGATGGTAAAAACCTGAAAATGATAAATGTCCACCTGGTGAGCTGGAAGCTGAGGGTTACCACTCCCCAAAGAGCTCCTTTTCCTGGGTCAGGCCAGGGGAAGATCCCAGAGACAAGAGAAACATCTTACCCTGTTCCCTGTCCTCCTACTGCCTAGGTCCAGTTTGCCCACGATGGCTGGGGGAGACTCTAGTGCCCAATGGACAGAGCATTGGCTAGAAGGTTCAGGAATGGAGCTGGCAGCTGCTGATGGAGAAGGAGTGGGAGAAAATGGGTAAATTAAAATGTGTGGAATGCACATACACTTTGGTGAACACCACTGGTTACAGCAAACTGTTTCTCATGATATTTGTTACATGCTCACTATGTGTCAAACGCTATTCTAAGAGCTGGGGTCGGTACAAGTTTATTAGGTCAAACACAGTCTTTGTCCTGCACAAGGCTCATAGTCAAATACCAGTTTCAGACCCTGCAGGCTGTTTGGATGATTCTTCCCGCCCTGAACCCCTCCCTGCTTCTTGTTCCAGGTCACCACCCCTGCCTGCTCTAACAGTGAGATACTGAACCACCTCTACTTCTTTTGGGGACATTGAACAAGCCAGGGTCTCTGGACTCCAGCAGTGACATTGATGGAGGGTTGCCCAGACTCCTTTATGTCTAGATCCATTGTCCCTTTCCTCTTCGTCTTCCTGCTCCTCCAGATGACTACGCTAGGCTCAGGTAAGACTTTCTTTCCTCTTTTTCCTGTTTTTTAGTATTTGTCAACGTATATAAATTTCTTTGTGTAACCTCATTTTCAACATTACTCCCCAGAGAGCAGAGCCAACGGGAATGTCCACCCTCTCTCAGTTCAGGATGCTCTGCTGAGCTCCGCCACTTTCATTCATTCATTCAATCAATCAATCAATCAATCAGTCGTATTTATTGAGCGCTTACTGTGTGCAGAGCACTGTACTAAGCTCTTGGGAAGTACAAGTTGGCAACATATAGAGACAGTCCCTACCCAACAGTGGGCTCACAGTCTAAAAGGGGGAGACAGAGAACAAAACCAAACATACTAACAAAATAAAATAAATAGAATAGATATGTACAAGTAAAATAAATAAATAACTAAATAGAGTAATAAATATGTACAAACATATATACACATATACAACATATATATGTATATATATGTATATATATACATTCAATCACATTTATTGAGCGCTTACTGTGTGCAGAGCACTGAACTAAGCACTTGGGAATACAATTTGGCACTTGCTTGCTGTGTGACCATGTGTGGTCACTTCACTTCTCTGGGCCTCATTTGCCTCATCTGTAAAATGGAGATTAAGACTATGTGTCCCATGTCCAACCTGATTACTTTTTATCTACCCCAGCTCTTCGAACAGTACCTGGCACATAGTAAGCACTTAACCAATGCCATAAAAAACCCTAAAGAATCCCAGAACCAAAAAGACCTAGAAGGAACATTAAGGGGCCATCTGGGCCAGTCCTCTGCCTCCAGGTAGGTGTGTGACTAGATCATCCAGAACTAATGGCTTCTTTCTTAAGGATAGCTTGGGACAGAAACTCTCTAGACTGTGTGCTTGTTGTGGGCAGGGACTGTGTCTGCTTCCCTAAGCACTTAGTACAGTACTCTGTACATAGTAAGTGCTTAATAAATATGATTAGCTGACTGACTGACAGAGGGCAGACAGAGGACAACTCTGCCCTCCCTCTGGGAACGTGTGTCTACCCCTCTTCCTGAGGCCCCAGAGCCAATTCTTCTCTAACTGCCTTCCTCTGTTACAGCTCAATTTATTGTGATTGGGCCTGCAAAGCCTATCAAGGTCTTGAAGGGGGAAAAGGCTGAATTACCCTGTCACCTGAACCCCAAGATGAGTGCAGAGCACATGGAGTTGAGGTGGTTCCGATCCAAGCTTTCCCAAGCCGTGCACGTGTATCAGGATGGGAAGGACCAGCCTGGAGAGCAGATGGAGGAGTATCGAGGGAGAACGGAGATGGTGAGAGATGCCATTGCTGAAGGGAGTGTGTCTGTGAGAATATACGATGTCAGAGAGTCTGATGGGGGTCAATATCGCTGCCTTTTCCAAGGGAATTCATCTTATGAAGAAGCACAACTGGAGCTGGTGGTAGGTGAGTAGCTCATTTTTCCTTGCTATTGTTCCCCACTGTGGTCAATGGAGAATTTTTCACTCTCAATCTGAGGCACCATTGCTAAGAGTTTTGTCTCTTTCTAGAATCCCCTCCCATTACAGGACACTGCCCAGTGTCCACTCTTCCTGCCCAGGGTCCTATCCTGCTCCTTGAAGAGCAATCCCCACTGGACTACAGGCTGCAATGCTTGCTGAAGCGTTTCTGTTGAACCTTCTCTGTGTGTCAATCTCTTTCATGGATCTCTTTCCAGTTTAGATTCCTGGGGCATCCTCTAGTTTGGGGCTCATCCCAGGGACCCCCCCCCCTTCCTTTTCCTCCAGGTCAGAACCCCTGGGTGTTGCAATGCTGTTCCTCTTCCTGCTTCTTCCCTGGGGGAAGCAGTGGCAGGATGGACAAAGGGAGCGGGAGCCAGAGGGGAAACAGCCTTTTCCTGGTTCAGTGGGGATCCTGTGCTGGAGGAAATAGTTGAAGCCCGAGAATGGAGTTAAGGGGAGTGAGACCCTCCAACTGAGGATCCAGCTCTCTCTCTGGGGAATCATGAGAGGTCCCTTTCTCCTCCCCGACCTCACTATCCCCTCACTCCAGCCCAACCTGGTCACTGTAACTCTCACCCTTTTCCCTTCCTCATGGTGACTCTGAGCTCTCTGTGTCCCCTAAACCACTGGGCCCCCAGCTCCAGTCCCCTGCAGAGAGGAGAGGAGTCCTGGAGTCCCTGTCCCAGCTCTGGGCTCCCAGCATGGGTTCGAATAGAGACATTGCTAGAACCCCTGGACACGCCCCCTTCCATGGGGCTTTAACTCCCACAGAGCTCGGGGAAAGACTGGACTTGCTCTATATTTTCTGTTCTTTTTCCTTTGTCTCAGTGCTGATAGTGAGAGATTTTGCAGCATCGGTGTTTGCTTCATGCTGATCCCGGATTGGTTCTGTCCCCTTGGTCTCTGACCTCTTTGTTAGCCCTCTGTAAAGGCCTTGTATCAAACCCCCAAACCTTGTTTGTCTGCTGTGTGGATGGGGTAGGAGAAATAGCAATAACTTTCATTGATTGTCCATTGACTACAGTGCTATGAGGGTTCAGACCAGCCTAAGCAGAGTCCCAGGGGAACCCAATCTGGCTCCAGGCTGGGGCAGCACCAAGTGGAGAAAGGTCTAGGCTCACAGTGTCTTCCCTGCTTCAAGGAGAAGCCAGAACCCGGAGGGAGCAAACAGCTTCTCCAGACCCCATGACCCCTGACCTTCAGAATTGCCATAAAAGTTGCCACCTACAGTAACCCTGGGAGGTGGGGAGGGTAGAATGAGCCTTATACCCTGAGATACAGGGGCTGTTCCAAAGTAGGAAATCTCCAGCCACTGTGTCCATGAGCCAGCCCTTGTCCAGAGCTGAGCTATTACCCCTCAGTAGACCAGTCCATGACCACGACTGATACCAAACTTTCTGGGCAGCTACTGCTCTTAGTGGCTCAAGCTCCCTGTCATAGGGGGATAGTGGGGATGTGGCACTGATGGATACTGGGGAGAAAAAACATTGGGGGCCATCTGAGCCTGTTCTCTGCCTCCAGGCAGGTGTGACTAGATCATCCAGAGCTAATGGCTTCTTTCTTAAAGATCACTTGGAACAGAAACTCTCTAGACTAAGCTCATTGTGGGCAGGGAATGTGTCTGTTCTATTGTACTCTCCCAAGCACTTAGTACAATGTTTTGAACATAGTAAGTGCTTAATAAATGTGATTGACTGACTTACTGACAGGGAGCAACTCTGCTCTTCCCCTGGGGACTTGTGTCTCTCCCTCTTCCAGAGGCCCCAGTACCAGTTTTTCTCTGACTGTCTCCCTTTGGTACAGCTCAGGTTGCAGTGATTGGACCTGCAAAGCCCATCACAGTCTTGAAAGGGGAAAATGCTGAATTAACCTGTCACCTGGACCCCAAGATGAGTGCAGAGAACATGGATTTGAGGTGGGTCCGAACCAAGTTCTCCCCGGCAGTGCACGTGTATCAGGATGGGAAGGACCAACCTGGAGAGCAGATGGAGGAGTATCGAGGGAGAACAGAGATGGTGAGAGACGCCATTGCTGAAGGGAGTGTGTCTTTGAGGATACAAGATGTGAGAGCATCTGATGAGGGACAGTATCGCTGCCTTTTCCAGAAGGACTCTTTTTATGAAGAAGCCATTCTGGAGCTGGTGATAGGTGAGTTTTTCCCTGCTATTGTTCATGGCTGCAATCAATGGAGGATATTTCACTCACAATCTGAGGCACCATTGCAAAGAGTCTCATCTCATTCCAGAATTCCCTCCAAGTGGAGGACACTGCCCAGTGTCCACTCCTCCTGCCCAAGTTCTATCCTGCTCCTTGAAGAGCAACCTCCGCTGGTCCACAGGCTGCACTGCCTGATGAATTGTCTCCATTGAAACTTTTCTGTGTGTCAGTCTCCATATTAGATTCCTGGGGCATCCTCTAGTTTGAGCCCCATGGGAGGTGGTGTTTCCAGGGGCCCTAGCAATGTCTCTGCTCCAGGCCATGCTGGGAGCCCAGAGCTGGGGCTGACTCCAGGAATCCTCTCCTCTCTGCAGGAGGCCAATGTCCCAGGAACCCCTGGGAAAGCGCTGGCAGGGTAGATAAAGGGAACAGGAAGCTGAGAGGAAGCTGTGTTTTCCTGGTTCGGTGGGGATCTTGTGCTGGAGGAAATGAATGAAACCCGAGAATGGGGATAAGGGGAGTGAGACCGTCCAACTGAGGACTCAGATCTCTCTCTGGGGAATCATGAGAGGTCCCTTTCTCTTCCCTGACCTCACTATCCCCTCACTCCAGCCCAATCTGGTCACTGTAACTCTCGCCCTTTACCCTTCCTCATGGTGACTCTGAGCTCTTCGTGTTCCCTAATCCATTGGGTCGCCAGCCCTGGCCTCCTGCAGAGAGGAGAGGATTCCTGGAGTCAGCCCCAGCTCTGGGCTCCCAACATGGCTTGGAGCAGAGACATTGTTAGGACCCCTGGAAACACCACTTCCCATGGGGCTTGGGGAAAGGCTAGATTTACCCTATATTTCCCCCTTATGGAATTTTTTGGGAATTCTCTTTCCAGGTACCTCTCCCTGGATGGTGGCTTTGGCTGTGATCCTGCCTGTGCTAGGCCTGGTCATCACTGGGGGTCTTTATTACACTTGGAAATATGCACCTTTTAAGGTAAAATAGCAAGAATACTTCTGTAACATCCCTGCTGTTCTGACCAAGTCGGGAAACTGGAAATGGGGCGGGGAAGGCAGACAGACATGTCAGAGGTCAGAGCTCCCAGTTGCCGGGGAAGGAACTAGCCAATGTCCCACCAACAACCCATGACCTGATGTTCTGTTTCCCCCAGAGAAGGGACAGATCCACCCTGTGTCTGTGCCAATCATCACTCAAAGGGATGGGGAGACAGTAGGGAGGAGAGACCCCAGCTTCCACCTCTCTAGTTCAGACTGGAGTCCACTATGCCCCATTCACTTCCTGCCACCACCCCCAGCCTTCCATCCAGTTCCCCCAATGCAGCCACAACCCCAGTGGAGCATGGAGATCTCAGCTGGGTGATGCCATCTGATAACAACCAACTGGCTCTTCCTGGAGATTCTGGGGACAACAGTCATCATTCTGGATTCATAGTTCATTCCCTGGGCAGTGGAGAATTTTTCCCAGGGAGTCCAGTCCTCGGTTGCAAGACCCAGACCCAGGCTCCCCCAACCTCATCTTATTTTATCCCTTCCCAACCCATCCCAAGTTCCCCCTGTTCCCCCTGTCTGGAAGGGCTCTGATTGTTTTTCTGTTCTTTTTCAGTGAAACTCCAGGATGAGCTTAGTAAGTTCTATGTTTCCTTCATTTATTTTCAATTACTCATGTTGGTGTTTGTGCCTCCCCTCCCGATCAATCACTCATTCAACAGCATTTATTAAGTGCTTACTGTTTGCAAATAAGTAGACATCACCCCTCAAAGAGTTTACACTCTAACAGAGAGGTACTACTTAAAATAAACTCCAGGTAGGGGAAGCAACAGAGTGTAGGGGAGCAGCATGGTCTAGTGGATAGATAAAGTACGGGCCTAGCAGCCAGAAGAACTTGGGTTCTAATTTTGGCTCTGCCATGTGTCTGCTATGTGACCGTGGGCACTTCTCTGTGACTCAGTTATCTATAAAATAAGGATTAAGACTGTGAGCCCACATTGGACATGGACTGTGTTCAACCTGATTAGCTTGTATCTACCCCAGTACTTAGTACAGTACCTGGAACATAGTAAGCACTTAACAACTACCATAAAAAGTATAAGGATATGTACATAAGTGCTGTGGGGTTGTGGGTTTGGTGAGTATCAAGGTACTAAGTGCACAAAGAGTAAGGAGAAAAATTAGGATGGGGAGATGAGAGATTAGTCAGGGAAGGTCTTCTGGGGGAGATATGATTTTAGTAGGGCTTTGAAGATGGGGCAGAGCAATGGTCTGTCAGATATGAAGGGAGGAGGAGTTCCAGGCAGGAAGGTGGAGCCAAGCGAAGGGCCGATGATTAAAAGAGAAGATGGTTGAGAAGCAGCATGACCTAGTGGAAAGAGCACAGGCCTGGGAGTCAGAAGACCTGGGTTCTAATCCCAGCTCTGCCAATTGTCTGCTGTGTGACTTGGGGCAAGTCACTTAACTTGTCTGTGCCTCAGTTACCTCATTTGTAAAATGGGGATTAAGGTTGACTGTGTCTATTCTCATTATCTTGTATCTACCCCAGTGCTTAGTACAGTCCGGGTACAAAATAAACTCTTAACTAAAAAAATGAATGGATGGAAAAGGAGGGAAGGAAAGTGAAAAAGGTATAAAATTGTTCAGAAAATTGGAGGTGGCGTTTGGGGGCTGTAGATGATGGGAAGCAGCATGGCCTAGTGTGGATAGTGCTGGGTTCTAATCCTGGCTCTGCCACTTGCCTGCTGTGTGACCATGGGCAAGTCACTTAACTTCTCTGTACCTCACTTTCCTCAACTGCAAAATTGGGGTTTCAATACCTGTTCTCCTTCCTACTTCAGACTATACATCCCACATGGAACAGGGATTGTATCTGGCATGAATGTCTTTTATCTACCCTAGCATACAGACCAGGTACACAAGGAAAAAGGTTAACAAATACCATAAAAACAAAACAAAACTGTAGTTGTGGTAGTTAGTGAAGGTGGATGCCAGGGTATAATGCATGATGTTGTCTCCTCTGCCTATTCCTTACAGGGAGTACATTAGGCTAGTTATATGCAAGTATTAATAATAGTAATCATAATAATAACAATAATAGAGGTATTTGTTAAGTGCTTACTATGTGCTAGACACTGTACAAAGCACAAGGGTAGATACAAGGTAATTGAGTTGGATGCAGTCCCTGTTCCTCATGGGGCTCACAATCTTAATCCCAATTTTAAAGATGAGATATTGGAGACACAGAGAAGTTAAGTGACTTGCTCAAGGTCACACAACAGACAAGTGGCAGAGCCGAGATTAGAATCCAGGTCCTTCTGATTCCGAGGCCCCTGCTTTAACCCCTAGGCCATGGTACTATTCACTGTGGGTGTCAGCTCCCTCCCACTCATGAGCTTGTGTCTAGCAGGGGCCACACATCAGCTTCCTGCACTTTCTTGTGATGTCTCCGTCTTCTATCTCTCCATCCACTGTCCCCCACTGCTGGGGACATCCAGCTGGGCATATTGCTACAGGACAGGGTGTCCAGCACTAGGGTCCAGTGACATTGTCACTGCTTAGCTCAACCATGCCCAGTCTATCTTCCCATCTTGGAGGGGGTCTCAAAATGCACAGCTTCTCCTGTGGACAGGCTGTTCCGGGGCAGCTGGGACTGCAGTCTCCTGTGGGAGTGAGGAGAGAGGGACATGGGAGAGGGGCAGTCTGTTTGCTCTCTTCCCAGGGGATCCTTCACTTTGCAGTTCTTCCCCTGGAACAAGGGGAACGGGTCCTGGGGGTCCCATAGGCACTGATCTTACTGACCCTCGGGACACTGAACCCCCAGTACTGACCCTGGGACTCTCTATGCAGTGGTCATCACTTTGGATCCAGACATGGCTCGTCCCCAGCTCATCCTTTCTGAGGATCAGAAACATGTGACTTGAGGACATACACCAAAGAACCCTCCCAATACCTCTGAGAGATGAGTTCTGTTTGCTGGGCCATGAGGGCTTCACCTTGGAGGGACATTGCTGGGAGGTGGAGGTGGGAGACAGCAGTGGCTGGAGTCTGGGGGTTTGTAGGGAAACAGTGGGGAGAAAAGTGGGGGAATCTCAGTGCCATCTGAGAATGGATTCCGGACAGTATGATATATAGAAATGAATAATGGGCCTTCACTTCTCCCTGCACCCATCTCCTCCTGAGCACACACTCTTTGGATAGCAGTTTACCTGGACTACGAGACTGGAGATGTCTCCTTCTACAGTGGGACTGACGGATCTCACATCTTCACTTTCCCCTGCACTGCCTTCTCTGGGACCCTCTGGCCTCTCTTCTGCTTTTACTACGACTATGATTCCCTGACCACCTGCTCTGTGTTTGGGAGCTCATTGTAGGCAGGGAATGTATCTGTTTATTGTTATATTGTACTCTTCCAAGTGCTTAGTACATGGCCCTGCACACAGTAAATTTTCAATAAATACATTTGAATGACTGAATGAATGAATGAATCCGAGAGAGACCCTGTCTGTCCTTGGCCTTGCCCCTTCTCAGCAAACCCCTTCCTCTTTAGGGGTAGGACTGGCCTCAATTATTCAGGATGGGGTTCCTGTGTCTGGGACCAATGCCCCATTGTGGGTATTTGAAATGTTTGCGTTTGCCGAAGTATGACATAGAATAAATTATAGCTTCTGGAATGGTCTTCTCTGATGATATTCCACAGGTTAAAAGCATGGCCCTTCGGGGCATTGAATGATGACTTCCTCTGATCGGTTTCCCCAGACAGGATCTGATTGACTGGGAGTGCGGGGGGAAAAGGAAGGCAGCCACAGCAGTGGTGCAATACTTCATCATCATCAATGGAATTTATTGAGTGTTTACTGTGTACAGGACACTGTTCTGAGAACTTGGGAGAATACAACAGAGTTGGTAGATACGTTCCCTGCTCTCAACGAGCTTACTTGGGAGACAGATTTGTTTCTGTCAGGTTTTTGTTTTGTTTTATGATTAAAAAAGTCCTAATATTCCTGAATAGAATGAGAGCATATTTTTGTTTTCAAACATGCTTGGTGAAAACTTTGAAGTCCAGGCTGGAAATGACAGCTTCCCCAGCAAAGTTCAGATTCAGTGCTCACCCCAGGATGGGATGGAGGTGACAGGGCTGCATTTGACGCGTGGGAGATGGGGGAGATGAGGGGAGATGCAGCTGGGTCCTAGCCTAAGAAGAAGGTCCAAGCCTACTTCCTTTCCCTCCCTGACTCCCTCTCCACTTGGGAAGAAGCATGGCCTAGTGGAAAGAGCACAGGCCTGGGAGCCAGAAGATCTGGGTTCTAATCCAGGCTCTGACATTTGACTGCAATGTGGCCTTGGTCAAGTCGTTTCACCTCTCTGTCTCTGTTACCTCATCTGTAAATTGGGGATTAAATCCTTCTCCCTCCTACCTAGGCTGGGGGCCCCATGTGGGACAGAGGCTTTGTCTAACCTGATGAATTTTTGTCTACCCCAGCACTTAACACAGTGCTTGGCATGTATTAAGTGCATAAAAAGTACCATAATAAAAAAGTACCATAGCAGTACAGGTGAAAGTGGCATTCAAAGGATTTGGGAAAGCATTGGTTCTACCACTACCTCAGCTTCATGGCAGCTGATCTTTAAGAGACAGACCATCAAGCTGCAGTTCCTTGTAGAATCCTCCAATTGCCACCAGCCCTTTCTGTCACTTCCACCGCCCCAGGACTATTCAAGGAGGGGCCAACAGGGGCCGGGGAAGGTGTGAGGAGGAGAGACCAGGGGATGGTTAAGGGATGAGCCTGTAGGCCATGAGGAAGTGGGTGAGGAGAATCCAAGGGGACAGTTGAAAACAGGGCTCCCCACTTCCACCTTAATTCTGGCACCCAAAAGGGAAGCAAAACCAAGGCAGGAATTGGGCTCTGCTCCCTCAGTGCTGGTGAGAAATTGAGCCTTAATGGGCAGTCATGACTGTTGAACGAATCCCTCGGCGACAGTGGAAGGGTGGTGCCCAGTGATTAATATTGAATGAACCTGTCCAAATGAAGCAATTTAGATGCTGCTTTGATCAAGCTCCTGTGCAGAGGGAAGATAGGTGGATGGCCTGGTGGTAGTGGTGATGGTGGGGGTGGTGCAGCATCTTCCCCACCTCATGAGGAATCCCAGCCTCAGAGCTTGGAGGGAGAGGGCAGCCCCTCCAGACCCCATGATCCCTGGCCTTCAGAGCTGCCCCAGAAGTCCCCTCCTAAGGCAACTATTGACTATGGTGGGCGAGGAGGGCAGGCAGAGCCTTGTACCATGAGGCTTAGGGGTCGTTTCAAAACAGGAAGCCCCCAGACTCTGGGTCTAAGAGCCAGCCTTCTTTGGGTCGTCTGGCCTCCCCCAGAGCTGAGCTATCAGTACCCAAGTGTCCAGCCTGTGGGCACAACTGATAACAGCTTTTCTGGGCAGCTGCTACAGTCAGCTGCCCCAGCACTCTGCCAGAGGGGCATGGTGGGGAAGTGGCACTGATAGATAGTGAGGGGGTGGGGTAGAAACTGCAAGAAGATAAACGTCCTCACTGTAGATGACACCACCCTCAGAGCTGAGAGCAGGAGGAATCCACTTCTCCAAAGTCTCCTGTCCTGGGTCAGGCCAGGGGAAGACCCCAGAGCCTAGAGAAACATCTTATCCCTGCTCCCTGCCCTCCTGCTGCTTGGATCCAATTGGCCTACGATGGTTGGCAGAGATTCTTGTATCTGATGAACAGAGCGTTGGTCACAAGATTCAGAAATGGAGGTGGCGGCTGCTGATGTTGAAGGAGTGGGAGAGAACAAGTAAACTAAAATCTGTGGAATACACACACGCTTCACTGGAAGCCATTGGCAACGGCAAACTGCTTCTGCTTTGGTTCCGGTCCCTGCATGGTGCCCGTATGGGTTTTCCCTCCCTGGACCCCTCCCTGCTGCCTGTCCCAGGTCATCGTCCCTGCCTGCTGTAATGGCGAGATAACTACTAAGTCACCAGTCCCTTTATGAGGGACATCGAACAAGCTGGAGTCTCTGGGTTCCACCAGCAGTGGTGTTAATGGCGAGTTTCCCAGAATCCTCTGTGCGTGGATGCCTCATCCTCTTCATCCTCCTGCAGATGACCATGCTGGGCTCAAGTAAGGGTTTCATTCCTTTGTTTCATTCCTTTCATTTTGTTTTGTTCCTTTATTCCATAGTTCTTTGCTCTGTGGGGACTTCCCAAGAAAATAAGTTCCTGTGGATCCCCAATCTGAATGTTTCTCTTCAGAAAGTAGAGCCGAGGGGACCGTCTGTCATTTCTCGTCTCAGGATGCCCCTGGGGTCTTCAGAGGGTGGACAAGGGGAGGTTCTCTTCCTCCCCCATGGTCACGTATCTCCCCCTCCTACTGAGATCCCAGCACCAGTTCCATCCTTTCTGTCTGTTTCCTTTTGTTACAGCTCAGTTTTCTGTGATTGGACCTGCCAAGCCCATTTTGGTCCTGGTGGGGGAAGATGCTGAATTACCCTGTCACCTGGAACCCAAGACAAGTGCTAAGGACATGGAGGTGAGATGGTTCCGAACTCAAGACTCAAATGTTGTGCACCTGAGCAAGAATGGAACCGACCAGTTTGGAGAGCAGTTGGAGGGGTATCGAGGGAGGACAGAATTGGTGAGAGATGCCATTGCTAATGGAAGTTTGGCTGTGAGAATACATAAAGTCAGAGCCTCTGATGATGGACAATATTGCTGCTCTTTCCAACATGGCTCCGAGTACAAGGGGACCAGTCTGGAGCTACAAGTGACAGGTGAGTGGCTGGGTTTATCCTGTGATTACTTCTTACTGAGACCAATGTGGGGAATTTCTCTCATCACAGACTATCCTCCTTTTTAATGGTATTTGTTAAGTGTTTATTATGTGTCAATCACTGTTCTAAGCACTGGGTTAGATACAAGTCAATCAGGTGGAACACAGTCCCTGTCCCACATGGGGTTCACATTCCATAGGAGGGACAACAGATATTCAATCTCCATTTTATAGATGAGGCAGCTGAAGCAGTGAGAAGTGAAGTGCCTTGCCCAAGGTCAAACAACAGGCAAATGGCAGAGCCGTGATTAGAACCCAACTCCTCTGACTTCCAGATCTGGGCTCTTTCCACTATACCACACTGCTTCTCTGCCCAGAATCCCCCCTAGTTCTAGGACCCTGCAGAGTTTCCATTCTTCCCACCCAAGATGCCAGCCTACTGCCCCCCAACTCTCCACTGACCAGTGGGCGGGACTGGCCAGTGCAGCATTTCTTGGATTCTTTTCTGTGTGACAGTTCCCAATTCTGTTCCTGGACTGGATTCCTGGGACACCTAGTAGCTTGGGACTAAGATGGGGCTTAGGGCAGGACACCCCCCTCGCACCCACTGGGCTGGCTTTTTCCCCAGAGACATTAATGTTGTCTGACATTGGGGTTTATCCTGACCCAGGGACCATGCAGGGTTGGGGGAGTACCCAGTTTTGGTGGTCCCAGCCCAGTTTGGTCGGGATAGGGCAAGACATATCTGGGTCTGGTTATGTTCTATCGCTGTGGGGACTAGTCAGGGGTCACATGGGGCCAGGGAGGGTTGGGTGGAGGTGGGGTGAGGTGAGGTCAGGGCTGGGTTGTTGGAGGGTCTAAGAGTGGCATAGATTCATCAGAGGTTTCTAAGCATCTTCTGTGATGGAGAGCTCAATATTGTTTCCATCTATCAGAGTTGTTTCCAGTATGACTAGATATAGAATAGCAAGTCAGTGACAAGCGTAAGAGTATAGACACAATGAATAAAACAAAAGTAGACAGTTCAATAATCAATTAACGGTATTACTGAGGCCTTACGGTATGTAGGGGAAGCAGCATGGCATAGTGGCAAGAGCATGGGCTTGGGAGTCAGAGGTCTTGGGTTTGAATCCCAACTCTGCCACTTGTCTGCTGTGTGACTTCAGGCAAGTCACTTCACTTCTCTGTGCCTCAGTTATCTCATCTGTAAAATAGGGATTAAGACTATGACCCCCACAGTCTGACAACCTGATAACCTTATGTCTAACCCAGGGCTTAGAATAGTGCTTGGCATATGGTAAGCACTTAACAAATACCATTATTATTATATTATTATGCAGAGTACTGTACTAAGCACTTGGGAGAGTACAAAGAAGCATCATGGCCTAGTGGAAAGAGCACGGGCCTGAGAATCAGAGGACCTGGGTTCTGATCCTGGCTCCACTACTTGCCTGCTTTGTGACCTTGGGCAAGTTTGTGCCTCAGTTACCTTATCTACAAAATGGGGATTCAGACTGTTAGCTCTATGTGGTACAGGGACTATGTCCAATCTGATTAACTTATGTCTACCTCAGTCCTTAGTACAGTGCTTGGCACATAGTAAGCACTTAACAAATACCACAAAATTATTATTATTACAATACAACAGAGTTGGTAGACACATTTCCTTTCCACCTCAAGCTAGAGGGGGGAGACTGATATTAATAAAAATAAACAATTTACAGATATTTTACGATAGTTAAAAAAAATCTATAACAGCTGCCCATATGTGTACTAACAGTTGCTGAAGAAAAGGCATGAACGTGAGTGACAGAAAAGGCATGAACGTGAGTGACCTGATGGGGGTGGGGGTCCCAAACACAGAAAATTTGTGTTCTGATTGCCATATGTTGGAGATGGGAGAACCCCGGAAGAGGTAATGATAGGAGTTCACTTGCAAGGAGTTGGGAATTGTGATAGAAGAGTGCAGAGAACAGATGGTTAAAAACAAGGCATCTGAGGCCAGCAAAATGAAAATGAGAAAGGATTTCCACCCCAGGCGAGCAGTTTCTGATGCTCCATCCCACCCTGGGGAACCTCTCAGAGTTGGGGCTAGAGGACTCAGGCAGACCTCTCCTTCTCCTTCTCCAGCTCTGGGCTCTGACCCTCACATCCGCATGGAATGGTACAAGGGTGGAGGAATCTGGATGGAGTGCACATCAGCTGGGTGGTACCCGGAGCCCCAGGTAAGGTGGAGAGATGCCAGGGGACAGACGGTCCCAGCTCTTTTCGAGTCCCGACCCCGAGCTGGAGACGGCCTGTATAGTGTGGCGGTGTCCTTGGTCGTCCGAGATGACTCCATGGGGATGGTGTCCTGTTCCATCTGGAACGCCCGCCTTGGGCAGGAGAAGAAGTCGTCGATTTCCATAACAGGTCAGAATGGTTCCCAACCACAGACTCAGAATTCAGGGAATCTGTTGGAAAGTCCTTAGCAGGAGTCCGAGGAAAGATGGACCATTTCTTCCCTTCAAACCTCACGAACACTTAATCTCTGTCCTGGGATTCAGGGAATAGATCTGACCCAATTTGACCCTTTCATTCATTCAATCGTATTTATTGAGCGCTTACTGTGTGCAGAGCACTGTACTAAGCACTTGGGAAGTACAAATTGGCAACATATAGTACAAGTTGGCAACATATTGTTGCCAATATTTCTTCCTCATATTCTAACCAGAATGACATTTGGCCCTCTGCATTCCCCATTCCTGCAGTAAGTGCTTGGGAGAGAACAATAGATTTGGAAGACACAATCGCTGCCTCAAGAAGCTTGCAATCTAGTGGTGGAGGAAGACATAAAATAAACTACAGGAACAGACCCAAGTGCAAAAGAAAGGGAGAACAGGATGGGGAGATGAGCAGTAAATCAGGGAAAACTTCCTGGTGGAGATAGGAATTTAGTAAGGTTTTGAAACTGTCAGTCAATCAATGGTATGTAATGTACACTTTGTGCAGTTCATTCATTCATTCAATTGTATTTATTGAGCATTTACTGTGTGCAGAGTACTGTACTAAGCGCTTGGGAAGTTCATGTACTAAGCTCTTGGAGATACAATATAACAGAGTTTTGAAAGTGGGGAGAGTGGTGATAGGTCAGATATGAAGGAGGAGAGAGCTCCAGGCTCGAGGGAGGGTATTAGCAAAGAGTGGATGGGGAGAGTGACACAGCCCTGGCTCTGAGATACCAAATGCTTTAAAAATGTTAAATCCCAACCCAAGGACTATAACCCCCCTGTGCAGGGGAGGGAAACAGCAGTGATTTTTCCCCATTTCAGCTCCCTTCTTCTGGAACACCCAACCTTGGAAGATGACTTTGGCTTTGATCCTGCCTGTGCTGGGACTGGTCATCGCTGGAGGCCTTTATCTCCTTTGGAAATAGTGCAGGGAAAAGGGTAAAGGAAGAAGAACATTGCCTTGTAGTCCAACTTCTTGCTGTGGATGGTTGGTCACCAGAGTGGACAAGGGGTGAGGGCAGATGGACAGAGGGTTCGGCATTTAGCACTACCAGCAGCTTAGAAAAGATTCAATATCCCAATTCCCATCCCTCTCTGTGCCATGATTCTTTATTTTTTTAACTCTATTTGTTATGCACTTACTACGTACCAAGCACTGTATTAAGCGCTGGGGTAGATACAAGATATTCAGGTTGAACACAGTCCATGTTCCACATGAGGCTCATAGTCTTAATACCTTTTTACAGATGAGGTAACTGAGGCATCTAGAAGTGACTTGCCCACGGTCACACAGCAGCAAGGGACGGAGCTGGGATTAGAACCCAGGTCCTCTGCCTCCCAGGCCCAGGCTTTTTCATTTAGTTTCAGTTTCAGCTCTGCCTTTCAGTTTCCCCCAGAGACATGCTGGACTTTCCTTGTATTTGTGCCAACACACAGCTGGAAGAAATAAAGGAATCATGACCCCAGCTCTCTTGTAATAATAACAATAATAATAATAATAATGATGGCATTTATTAAGCACTTACTATGTGCAAAGCACTGTTCTAAGCAGAAACCTTAAACTCACGATGTCCCTGTTACTAAACTTCATCACCCTCATCCTGCTGTCAAGTTCCCGCCAGTGTGGGCATAAACCCAGCAGAGCATGGGATCTGAGCTCTGAGAGATGCTGGTGGATAACAACCATCTGGCTTTTCCTGAAGATTCTGGGGAGAATGGTCACTATTCCAGGTTCATGGATCATTCTGTGGACAGTGGGGATATTTTCCAAATGGCCAGTCCCCTGCTGCATGTCCTTGACAGAGACCCCCCCCCCCCCCCCCATCCCCTTCCATTTCATACCTGGTTCTCCCTACCTGGAGGGTTGCTGACTAATTTCTGTTCCTCTTCAGACAAACTCCTGGATTGAACTCAGTAAGTTCTTTGTGTCCTTCATTTCCCTCCACTTCCTCAAATTGGCATTTGTGATCCCTTCATCCACTCTGGTGATATATTTTCTCTTTCTCTTCCTTGCAGGGCAAAGACAGTCCAAGTTCCCTACAGGTAAGTGACCCTGATATTCTCTGTGGTCTCAGCTCTCTCCTGCCCTGGAGAGAGCTTGCTCCATCCTTGAGCCAGACCCAGGACCATTTCCAGAACCCTCTGCGACCTCCTCCTCCTCCTCCTTATCCTGTCAGGGACCCCAGGAAACTCCTGGAATGGCTGGACCACAGTAAGGGAACACATGGGAGCTGAAACCCCAGACAGGAATAGGGGATCCCCAGCAGAGACCGGTGGACCCTAAGTATTGAGCCTGAGGGCAGGGGCAGAGTACAGTGTGATGATGTCACCCTCTGTGTTTTGCTGGGAGAGTCATGATTCCATATCCAGGTGAATCCTTTGTGAGTGCAGCAGTGCCCAGGGGATCCTGCTGGGTGGGTGCCACAGCTCTGGAGTGACCTTCTCTGGCCCAGAACCATCCAGACTAGCCAATGGGGTCTGGGCCCCCCACAATTCCCCCGAGGGGTTCCTCTGGCTCGGCCACCCCCCCGGACAGTCACTCCTGTTCTCCATGGCGGGGATGCTCCTGGGCTCTGGCCAGCCCTGAGCTCCCAACACTCACGCTGCCACCCTCTCCACAGCCACCGTCACTCTGGATCCAGACATGGCCCAGCCTCTCCTCCTCCTGCCCAAGGATTGGAAACGTGTGCACTGGGAGGCAAGTGGCAGAACCTGCCCAATAACTTGGAAGGATTTGATGAGGAGCTCTGTGTGCTGGGCCACGAGGACTTCACCTCAGGGAGACATTGCTGGGAGATGGAGGGGGGAGACAGCAGAGGCCAGGATCTCAGAGTTTGTGGGGAAAATGTGAGGAGAAAAGGGGGATCTCAGAGTCAACTGAGATTGGATTCTGGGCAGTGAGGAAACACAGAAATAAATACTGGGCTCTCATTTTTCTCCACATAACTTTCCTCTTGAGGTCATGTCCCTGCCACTTGGTGATTTTCATGGGCTATGAGGCTGGAGACATACCACTCTACAAAGGGACTGACGGATCCCACATCTACACTTTCTCCCTGTCTCTTTCTCTGGGACTTTACAACTCTACTTCGGGCTTTGGTTCTTAGAACCAAACCCTCTGACTGTTTGCCTGTGCCTGGTAGGACTGAGGGAGACCCTTGCCTTGACCTTGCCCCCTCTGAGAACACCCCAGTGACATCCCTACTCCACAGAGATAAGACCAGCCTCACTGGGAATGTGGACCACTTTCCTGGGGGAAATGCCTTATTACTCCCAACTCCCCCAACCCCAGGGTCCCTTCTGACCCTTAGGGAGTATCCCAACCCCTGCCCTTTGCTCCCTGCACCTCTCTGTCCCCCATGGCTGCAGCTGCCTGTGTCCCCAGCTCCTCTGCTGCTCCCCCCAGGGCAGGCCCAGCCTGGGAAGTCTCTGCTTGCCTGCTGCTGCTGCTGCCGCTGCTGTCGCCACCTGGGAGGTTGGAGGTAGAGACTCGCATTTCCCAAGCGCTTAGTACAGTGCTCTGAACACAGTAAGCGCTCAATAAATACGATTGAATGAATGTATGAGACTAATACTGCAATCTCGGTAGGGATGGCAACACCCTGAAATCTATGGCCTAATGGAAAGAGCATGGACCTGGGAGTCAGAGGAACTGAATTCTTATCCTGGCTCCATCATGTATTTGCTGTGTGACCTTGGGCAAGTCACTTAACTTCTCGGTGCCTCAGTTACCTCATATGTAAAATGGGGATTCAGCAACTGTCCTCCTTCCTACTTAGATTACGAGCCCTGTGTGGAACAGAGACCATATCTGTCCTGATTGTCTTGTTTCTTTCCTAGAGTTTAGAACAGTGGTTGACACATAGTAAGCACTTAACAAATACCACAATTATTTTTATGTTGTGGTTCCACTACACAGTCACACCTCAGGGCAGACATCCAGTGGGACTGACCGGTTCTCTTGTGGCGGTACTCTGTTGCCCTCTGCTAGCCATGCCCCTCAATAACATGCCTCAGTCAGAAGGAAAGCGGCCAAAGTCTGGGGCGGGAAGGGACTGCGGAGGAGCCACCCAAGGAGAAACCAGTATCGGTCCCTGTGGCCTGAAATGGGGAAGATCCAGGGTCCAGTATCCAGGGTCCAGTATTCAATGTCCAGTGTCCACTGTTGGTGTGTGTCTGTTTTGTGCTGCCAAGGAAGTCTTCCCTCTACCAGTCAACCTGAAACCTGAAAACTGCATATTGCTGAAGCCTTTAGCAACATCACTGCCCCGCCTCTTCGATGGCGTAATAAAAATCTGATGAACAAGCTACGAAGCCAACCGAATGGAGGGAAGATGAACTCGGTGCCATCTGGAATTTCTTTTAGCACCAGAGGGCTGCCCTAAGGGATGAAACTGACCGGAACTTGGGAAGTGGGAGTTGGTCCAAAATGGCTTTAATTAGATAGGGTCTGTTAATCATGGTGGGTTTTGATGTCAATTAAAGGGGATCTTGATTTCATGTGCAGAGAAGTAGTGTGTCCTAGTAGATAGAGTCTGGGCCTGGGAGTCAGAAGGATCTGGGTTCTAAACCCAGCTCCATTACTTGTCTGCTCTGTGACCTTTGGCAAGTCATCTAACTTCTCCGTGCCTAAATTCCCTCATCTGTAAAATGGGGATTAAGACTGTGAGCCCTATTTGGGACATGGACTGTATCCAACCTGATTGTCTTGTATACACCCCAGTGCTTAGTACAGTGCCTGGCACATAGTAAGTGCTTAATAAATGCCATTTTTTTAAAAGGTGAGTAGTCAATTGGATATGGGAGCAGAGTGACAATAAGAAGTCAAGGATGATACCATGTCTTTAGGTTTGAGTTGCTGGGAGGGTGGTGGTGATCTCAACAGAGATGGATGTTTGTCTTCCCCTCTAGATTTTAATTTTGTTGGGGGCAGGGAATTTATCTGTTGTTATATTTTACTCTCCCAAGCACTTAGTACAGTGCTCTGCACAGAGTAAATAATCAGTAAATACGATTGATTAAATGAATGAATATGGGGAAGTTGGGAGGAAGGGAAGGGTTAGGAGGGAGGATGAGAAGTTCATTTTTGAGAAGGCTGCAGCAGTTGAACTGTAGGACTAAATTCCTGTCTCTGGTTATAGAGACTTCCCTGTCTGTATAGCCCATTGTGACCAATCACACCCTGGTCAGGCTAAAGAGCTTAGCTCACTAGCACTGGAGGGGTTGGCAGTGAGTGATAGGAAGCATTAATATTTCCTATATCTCCTGGCACTACCGACCCCCCCACCGCCTCAGTTGGCTGAGTGAACAATATAGGTCTAACAGTCTAAATAGGAGGGAGACAGAAAAACTGAGAGACACAGAGAAGTGAAGTAACTTGTCCAAGGACACACAGCAAGCAGTTGGCAGAGCTGGGATTAGTACCCAGGTCATCTGACTCCCAGGCACGTGCTCTTTCCACTAGGCCATGCTGCTTCTCCTTGTGATGCTTTTTCCTTGTGACTGTTTCTCCCTGTGACCAGTGGTGGACATTTCTCTCCCAGTGGCAACCAGCCAGGAAACATTTGTGTTTTCTTTGACATCCCCATGTACCTGATCCATTAGAGCTGTGCAGGGCTAGTTCTGGTAGTCCCAGCCCAATCTGGTCCAGAAGGGTCAAGGATAAGTTTGGGGTCTGGTTACTCTCCATTGTGGCAGAGAGAAGTCAGGATTCATCTTGGGTCAGGTAGGGTTGGTTCAAAGTGGGGTGAGGTGAGGTCAGGGCTGTATGAGGAAGGGTCTGACTGGGGGCCAAAAGAGGGTTGGTACCACCTCCTGTGATTGGCAGCTTAATACTGTATCCATTTCTTGCCTGCAGCTATCAACAAACAGTAAGCTTTTTGTGGTCAGGGAATGTGTCTGCCAGTTCTGCTGAATTATGCTCACCCAAGCGCTTAGTATAGGCTCTGCACATAGTACGTGCTCAATAAATACCACTGATGATGAACTTGAGTCAATCTCATTATATATACAGTGTTTGAGAGAATGAGTTGCTCTTCTGTGTGATCACAGGGCTCAGTTACCTCATCTGTAAAATGAGGTTTAAATCTTCCTTTCTCTTGCTTTAGACTGTAAGCCTGGTAAGGAGACTGACATAGTGCTCCAGATGGGAGGGGGCAGGGTGTGGAACTAGGCTGCGGACCACGAGGGAAGAGAAGAAAGGGCAGCTCTTAAGAGAAATATTGTGGAGCAACATGGTGGGCAGGGCTGCGGAGAGGCCCCTGGGGGAAGAAGAAGAGCGAAGACTGGAGTGGGAGTGTGAAGAAATCGGAGGCTCAGGGAAAGATATGAACAAAGGCTAGTATCTTCCTCCAAATGTGGAATTTTTGCCCAGATGTTAGACCCTGAACACCATCCTGGCACCCTCCAGGTATGAAGATCCCCTCAGGGTAGGAGCTGGGACATTCAGCAGATCTCTCCCTCCCCAGCTCTGGGCTCCGACCCTCACGTCCACCTGGCAGGGCACAAGGAGGAATCCATCTCAAGTTCAGGCCAACCAGATGGTACCTGAGCCCGAGGTACAGTGGAGAGATGCCAGGGGACAGACTGTCCCGTCCCTGTCTGAGTCCTGACCTCGAGACGGAGACGACCTGTTTAGTGTGGTGGCATCCGTGATCATCCAAGAAGACTCAGTAGGCATCGTGTTCTGCTCTGTCAAGAACCTTCACCTCATCCAGGAGAAAGAGTCAGCAATTTCCATAGCAGGTCAGTGCCTCTCCCAACCAAAACCCCAGAAATATATTTGATTCACTTATTCTTTCATTTATTCATTCGATGGTATTTGTTAACCCATACAGTAAGCAGAACTGTGTGGGAAAGCTTCCCGGAGGAGGTGGGTTTTTAGAAGAAGCTTGAAAATGAGGCGGGATGTGATCATACCCCTTGTCCTCATCCTGCCCCTAGCCTGGAACTAGAGGATGGAGAGGGGTGGAAAGGTGGGTTGGGAATTTTGAGAATTTTGTAGAAAGATGACCTGGTCCATAGAGTATAGTGGGGAGAGGCCAGAGGCCAGAAGGCCAGAAGGAGTCTGAGGCAGGTCTCAGGCAGGAGGTGATAAGAGCTTGAACCAGGGTGGTGGCTTTCAGGATATAGAGAAAGGGCCGATCCAGGAAATATTGTGGAGAAAAACAAACCCAGTTTCTCCCACACATCCATTCCCCAGGTGCCTACCCTGTCACTTAGAAGACTCTGAACCTCTGAACCCCTTTTAATATCCGATGGGTCCTAAAACCCTCCTGCTTTCCCATCTTGGGATGGACAGGATTTGTGAACTCCCTTTATTTATGGTATTTGTTCAGTGCTTACTATGTGCCAGGCACTGAATTAAGCGTTGGAGTAGATGCAAGCTAATCAGGTTGGACACCGTCCCTGAACCCCATGAAGCTCACAGTCCTAATCCCCATTTTACAGATGAAGTAACTGAGGCACAGGGAAGTTAAGTGGCTTGCCCAAGGTCACACAGCAAACAAGTGGCAGAACCAGGATTAGAACCAAGGTCCTTCTGACTCTCAGGCTCAATCTCTATCCACTAGACCATGCTGCTTCTCTCTTTTGAAATCCTTCTGATGTCATCACTCCTTGTCTCTCAAATCAACCCCTTCTCCAAAGGCAAGGAAATTATTCAGAGTTTATCTCGTCATTCTCTGTATTAGAATCCAGGTCTTCTGACTCCCCTGCCACAAGGCCTCAGACATTTGTCTCCCAGAGCTGGGTAATCCACATACAGGGGAGGGAAACAGTCAGGATTCATCCCTATTTCAGCTCCATTGCTCCACAACGTCCACTCCTGGATGGTGGCTCTGGCTGTGATCCTGACTGTGCTCGGACTGATCATCACCGGGGGCCTTTATCTCATCTGGAAACTGCACAGGGAGAAGAAGAAAGAGTGTGAGGAAAAAGAAAGTGAACACAATATAAATGGTAATGGAAAATGCATTTCGATTTAAATCCCAATTCCTAGTGGGAATGGCAAGGTATCAGAGTGAATATAGAGGGAGGGCAGACAGATGAATCAAAACTCAGAACTCCCAGCTGCCTAAAAATTAACCAAACCGAACACTCCTACCCATTTTGGTCCCTGTTCCCAACCATTATCTGTTGTTTAGTTTCTCCTAGTGAAGTAACTGACCCAGTGCCATGGGCAGGGTACATGTCTAACAACTCTGCTATATTGTATTCTCCCAAGTGCGTAGTACAGTGCTCTGCACACAGTAAGTGCTCAATAAATGTAATTGATGGACTGAAGTCTCAAATGTGGTGGGAAGGAAAGGATGACAGGATAAGAGCCCCCACCTCCCTCCCCTCTATTATAGACCAGAAGCCAACCACTCCCCAACCATTTCCCCATCCATTTCCCCCATCCCCCATCCTGCTGTCCAGTTCCCTCCATATGGCCACAATCCCAGTGGAGTATAGACTCCTGGGCTCTTGGAGATGCTGACAGATACCAAAACAATGGCTCTTCCTGGAGATTCTGGGGACAATCGTCACTATTCTGGATCCACGGATCACTGGGCAGTGGGGATTCTTTCCCAGGAGCCCTTCCCCTATTGCATATCCCAGACACAGAATACCCCATCCCATCTTATCTCATCCCAGACCAGTCCTCCTTATATGGAAGTTTCCTTATCTTTACCTTTATGGTAAAGTGGTAAATGTCTCCCTTCTTGTCTGTGTGCCTGTTATTGGGTAGGGACCGTCTCTATATGTTGCTGACTTGTACTTTCCAAGTGCTTAGTACTGTACTCTGCACACAGTAAGCACTCAATAAATACGATTGAATGATATCTGTTAAGTATGTACTACATGTGAAACACTTTTCTAAGCCTGGGGTAGATACAAAGTCAGTCAGGTCTCTGACTTTTTTCTGTTGTTTTTTTCTTTCAGAGAAACTCCAGGCTGAACTCAGTAAGTTCTGTTTCCTTTATTTCCCTCTGCTTCTTCATGTTAGTCTTGTGATCCGTTCATCTGCTCCGGTGATGAGCCCACTGTTGGGTAGGGACCGTCTCTACATGTTGCCAACTTGTACTTCCCAAGCGCTTAGTACAGTGCTCTGCACACAGTAAGCGCTCAATAAATACGATTGAATGAATGAATGAATATGACATCTTCCAGCACCCATCTACCCGTGACCACACATCCCCTCCGGGTGGTGGTTTACCTGGACTACAGGGTTGGAGACATCTCGTTTTACAGTAGCAGTGATGGATCCCACATCTACACTTTCCCCTGTGACGCCTTCTCTGGGACTCTTTGGCCTTTCTTTTACCTTCACTCTTATGATCCAACCCTCTTGACCATCTGCCCTGTACCTGGTGGGGCTGATAGAGAACTTGGACTTTCCCCCTCTCAGGAGGCTCCAGTGAAGTCCCCAAGGGCAGGGCCAGCTTCGGCCACTAGGGATAGGGATCCCTTCCCTGGGGCTGATGCCCCATTACTCGTCCTCCAGCCCTGCCCTGTGGTTCTGGCCTCCTAGGGGGAACTGGCCAGCTTCTGCCCTTTGGCCCTGAAGCTCTCATCCCTCCCCAGTGCTACAGCTGCCCATGTCTCCGGCTCCTCTGCTGCTCCCCTGGGGCAGAGGCAGGCTGAGGGTCTCCGTCTGGCTGCTGCTGGTGGGGGAGGGTGCACCCTGGGGATGGGGCTGGAGGGTGAGACGACGTCGTGATTCGGGTCAAGGCAGCATGGCCTAGTGTATAAACCACGTGCCTGGGAGTCAGCAATCTGAGCCCTGATCCTGGCTCTGCCACTTGCCTGCTGGGTGACCTTGGGTAAGTCACTTCACTTCTCTGTGCCTCAGTTACACCATCTGTAAAATGGAGATTAAGATTATGAGCCCAATGATGGACAGGGACCGTGTACAACCTGATTAGCTGGTATGTACTCCAGAGCTTAGTACAGTGCAAGGATCAAAGTAAGTTCTTAACAAATGCCATTAAAAATAATAAAAAAAGAAACAGCGGCATCCTGAAATGCTCCGGTTTGACCACATGGTGGTGCCATAGAGCAGCACCCACTGGGCTGACATCACTTAAAAAATACCAAAAAGAAAGGCGACATTTGTGTTTTCTGTGACACTCATGTTTCCCTGACCTTTGGGACTGTGTAGAGTTGAGGCAGAATCAAGTTCTGGGTGGTTCTGGTTCGGGTGGGGCATGGCCCTGTCTGGGTCTGCTTATGCTCCGTCATGGTGGGGACTAGTTTCGGGGGGTCACCTGGGATCAGCAGAGGTTGGGTGGAGGTGGGGTGAGGTGAGGGCAAGGCTGGTGGGGGCAGGGTCTGGGGGAGCTATAGGAGTCATCAGAAGACTGTAAGCTCTCCTTTGATTGACAGCTCAATTCTGTATCCATCTCCCACCTGAAGTCATCAGTGAACCTGCTAAGTCAATGTCATTCTTTGTGTGTGCAGTGTGTAAAAGAACAGCTTTGTTTAAATATATCAAGTCTGTTTTTCTTCCCATTTCAATCAGAACTGTAGCAGGGAAGCCTAGACAAAGTACTCCTAGTCAGTGACAAGAGTGAGTACAGATATAATGGATAAAATGAAAATAGTCCAATAAATACAATTCATCTGTATATCTGGGTACTAAAGGTGGCCGTTGGGAAGACAGCTCCTGAGAGGGAAGTGGAGGCAGATGTGAGGAAGGAGGAGTTCAAATGAGAAGTAGCATGGCTTAGTGGAAAGAGTCAGAGGACCTGGGTCCTAATCCCAGCTCCACCACTTGTCTGCAGTGGGATCTGTTTGCTGTGAATAAATTTCATTGGAGGTTCTTGAGGAAGGGAGTAATAACAATAATTATAATAATAATAATGGTAGTATTTGTTAAGCATTTACTATGTGCCAAGCACTATACTAAGTGCTGGGGCAGATAAAAGCTAATCAGGTCCTACATGGGATTCACAATCTAAGTAGAAGGGAGAACAGATATTGAAACCCTACTTTAGAGGTGAGGGAACTGAGGCCCAGAGAACTGAAATGACTTGTCCAAGGTCACACAGCAGTTATGTGGCAGAGCTGGAAATAGAACCAGCTGGACCCGGCTCATCCCCAACTTAACCTGTCTGAGAATCGGAAACAGGTGACAAAGAGAAATACATGGTAGGAGCTGCTTAACAACCCTGAGATATTCAAAGGCCTGGACCCTTTCCACTAAGACATGCTGCTTCTCAGTGATGCGTTCTAAATGGCACTGTGGGAGACTGATCCAGGCTACAGAGTGTGGAGGTTGGAGTGAAGGGAGGGGCCAGTAAGAAGGAGTCTTAAACAGGAGTCCAGATGGGTGAGAGCTAGTGTTGGGACCAGGCTTTGGGCCATGCGTGAAAAGAAGAAGGGGCAGATACCAAAAATAAAGTGGAGCAACATAGTGAGCAGGGCTAGGGGGAGGCCCCTTGGGGAGGAAGAAAACTGAGGTCTGGAGTGAGGGTGTGAATCAGGAGGTTCAGGGAAAGGTATAAACATAACCTAGGACCCTCCTCTGACTCAGAATTTCCATCCCAGACTGTGAGCCCCATGTGGGACTATCTGATCACTTTGTATCCTCTCCAGTGCTTAGAACAGTGCTTTGCACATAGTAAGTGCTTAACAAATGCCATCATTATTATTATTATTATTTGAGGAGAGAGGGCATTCCAGGCCAGAGACAGGATGTGGGTCTGGTGTTGGCAGTGAGACAGGAAATATAGAGGCACAGTGAGAAGGTTAGCACTAGAGGAGCGAAGTATGTGGCCTGGGTTGTAGAAGGAGAGAAGTGAGGTGAGATGGGAGTGCAAGGTGATGGAGTGCTCTAAAGCCAATAGTGAGGAGTTTTTGTTTGATATGGAGGTGGCTGGGCAACCACTGGAGATTTTTGAGGAGGGGGTTGACATGCCCTGAATGTTTTTGTAGAAAGATGATCTGGGCAGCTGAGTGAAGTATGGCTGGATTGGGTCAGCGAGGAGGCTGATGCAGTAATCTAGGCGGGATAGGATGAGTGATTGTATTAATATGGTAGCAGTTTGGATGGAGAGAATAGGGCAGATTTTAGCAGTGTTGTGAAGAAGGGACTGACAGGATTTGGTGATGGATTGAATATGTGGGTTGAATGAGGGAGAGGAGTCAAGGATGAAGCCAAAGTTACAGGCTTGTGAAAAGGGAAGAATGATGGTCTTGACCACAGTGATGGGACAGTCAGGGAGAGGGCAAGGATTGGGTAGGAAGATAAGGAACTCTGTTTTGGATGTGTTAAGTTTGAGGTGACAGGAGGACATCCAAGTAGAGATGTCTTGAAGGCAGGAGGAGATACAAGCCAGTAGAGGAGAGAGATCAGGGCTGGAGAAGTAGATATGGGTATTATCTGCATAGTTGAAGCCATGGGAACAAATGAGTTATCCAAGGGAGTGAGTGTAGATGGAGAATAGAAGGGGAGCCAGAACTGAACCTTGAGGGACCCTCCCACAGTTAGGTGGTGAGAGGCAGAGAAGGGGCCCACAAAGGATACAGAGAATGAATGGCCAGAGAGATAAGAGGAGAACCAGAAGAGGACAGAGTCAGTGAAGTTGAGGTGGGATAATGTTTCCTGAAGAAGGGGGTGGTCCACAGTGTCATGGCTTTGTAGCAAGAGCATGGTCTTTAGAGTCAGAGAACGTGGATTCTAATCCAAGCTACACCACTTGTCTGCTCTGTAACCTTGGGCAAGTCACTTCACTTCTCTGTGTCTCAGTTACCTCAACTGAAAAATGGGGATTGAGACTGTGAGCCGTACGTGGAATAAGGACTGTATCCAAACTGATTTACTTGTATCCACTCCAGCATTTAGTACAGTGCCTTGCATATAGAAAGTGCTTAACAAATATCATTATTCCTAAAGACAAAGCCTAAAATTCCCTATTCTTTTGCCATTTCCTCCTTCCCTCCCTTCCTCCAATCAATCAATCAAATTTATTGAGCACTTACTGTGTGCAGATCACTGCACTAAGTGCTTAGGAGAGTACAGAAGAACAGAGTTCGTGGACACATTCCCTTCCCACAGGGAGCTTATAGTCTAGAAGGGGAGACAGTGTTGAGTACTTTCAAGATAAAGATATCAGTTGGAAGCAGCCTTTGTGTCCAGGACTGTGAGGGAGTTTGACACTAAAGTTCCTTTTCCCAGAGAGTAGAGCCTTGGAGAGTTTATGGAGTTCTGCCTGTACCAGATGACTTCTCTCCAGAGGTCAGGGGGCACCAGAGCAGCCGAACTGACACCCAGACTTAATTCACAAGCTGCCGTTCCTGTTCATCAGTTCCCTTCTCACTCTTCCAACTATCTTTGGTGAGTTCTGCCAGTGACTGATAAAACGTTCAAATGCCGCCTTTCTATCAGAGGGAGGTGCCCACCAGCCTAGAACTAATCCTGCAAAAAGAACTTCAATTCCTGGTGAGGTGAGCCTGACTGTCACCAAATAATGGAGAATCTGCCTTGCTGCCAGGGCTGCTGGGGCTGCCAGCTGTGACTGACCAGGGAGAGTTCGGCTGGTGAGTCTCGTGGGGACCCTGCTCTTGGGTGGTGGGAGCTGAATTCTGGGGAAATTCTCCTGGACACTGGAGGTGGGGTAGGAGTAGCCACAGGATGTAGAGGATGATGTGGTAGGGACAGGAGATGTCCTGAGGGCTGCCCCTTCCCCAAAACAGCTATAGGTAGTGATGGCATCGGGTGGGGGTGCCCACAGGAAGAGAGTGGGAGAGGAAAGCCTGAACAACCCAAACCCCTTATAATCAAACAATGATATTTATTGAGTCCTTACTGTGCGAGGAGAAATGTACTAAGCACTTGGGAGAGTACACTATAACAGAGTTCATTCATTCATCATTCATTCAATCGTATTTATTGAGCGTTTACTGTGTGCAGAGCACTGGACGAAGCGCTTGGGAAGTACAAGTTGGCAACATACAGAGACGGTCCCTACCCAGCAGTGGGCTCACAGTCTAGAAGGGGGAGACAGACAACAAAACAAAACATATTAACAAAATAAAATAAATAGAATAAATATGTACAAATAAAATAAATAAATAGAGTAATAAATACATACAAACATATATACATATATACAGGTGGTGTGGGGAGGGGGAGGAGGTAAGGCGGGGGGTGGGGAGGGGGAGGGAGTTGGCAGTGGATGGAGATTATTCCTATTCAATCCCTTCCTCTCCCCCATTTGTGTTAGGGACATTGTGGGGTCAGAGGGAGCTGTTGAGGAATTACGCTTGGTTCCCCATCTTCTGCTCCCTCACCAAGACCATTCCCCTATCATTGCCGCGCCCGCTGATACCCCCAGCCTCCAGAGCAGAGAGGGAGAAAGGAGCCCCACCCATCCCTGTTCTAAGAAGGGCGAGGACAAAGGGATCTGGCACATGGTGGAATTGTTGGGGATCTGGTTCCTCTCTCTCCTCCCCCCACCTCCACACCCTGCCTAATACTTCTGGGGAGCAGGGGCAGAGGGGAGGCGGGAGAAGTTGGGGGACTGAGGCCCCAACTTCGAAATTCATAGAATAGGGGTGGGGGTCCCTTCCCCTCCCCACTCCAAGCACCTGTCTCTGTCATCCAAGAGAATTCCTGTACCTGCAGGGACCCTGGATCCTCCTCTACTCCCTGCCCAGCTGGAGTCTGTCATGGCCACTGAGAACCTGGGAGGGACAGGAGGGTCCTCAAAGTGGGGAAACAGTTCCCATCATGGGGGGTTCACAAAGGTCTGATCTAGGTCAGGAAAAGGATCCAGGGACTGGGTATTCTCCTCTCACAACTGTTTTTATTCTTCCCAATAACAGGGTATGTTGGGGAGTCCAGAATAGAGTCCGGTCTACAGTGGCTTGTGGGCTCAGAGTGAGGTCATTGCATTCTGCTAAGAACCAGTGCCTTGGGGACCACTTGGGGACTGGGACCCTCTTCAGACCCTAGTCCACAACTCAGTCCTGCCCTGACTCTGGAGACACCAGATGGAGACAAAGGAAATGTCCCAAAGCTCCTGCTGACCTTTGACCTCTGATCTCAAACCACCAACTCTCAGGTCAGTGTCCTGCAGCCATAAATGCCCAGGAGATTTTGGCTGAGGGGCCAGAACTCTGATCCTGCCTCCCATGTTGGAGTGAAGAGAAGATCCAGTTCGTTTCCCTGACTCACCCTGAGGGGCAGAGACTGTGACTTGTCTTGGGGAGACCGGGGGTGTTGGGATTGGTAACTGGGTACCTAGGGGCAGAAATTTGGTTTAAGACAGGAGGCTGTTCCTGTACTGAAGTCAGGTCCAGGAGTCTTCCATTGCTGCTTGACTCATTCATTCATTCATTCATTCATTCATTCATATTTATTGAGCGCTTACTGTGTGCAGAGCACTGTACTAAGAGCTTGGGAGAGTACAGTGCAACAATAAACAGACATATTCCCTGCCCACAACGAGCTTACAGTCTAGAGGAGGGGAGACAGACATCAATTCAAATAAATAAAATTACAGATATGTACGTAAGTGCTGTGGGGTTGGGAGGGGGAAGAGCAAAGGGAGCAAGTCAAGGTGATGCAGCAGGGAGCGGGAGATGAGGAAAGGTGGGGCTTAGTTTGGGAAGACCTCTTGGAGGAGATGTGCCTTCAGTAAGGCTTTGAAGAGGGGGAGAGTAATTGTTTGTTGGATTTGAGGAGAGAGGGACATGAGCTAGGGGTCGGCAGCAAAACAGGCAAGATTGAGGTACAGTGAGAAGGTTAGCACTAGTGGAGCGAACTGTGCGGGCCCATGTTCCTGCCCCTAGCTGGCTCTCTGATGGTAAGGGACCGGTATTGACTGAACCACCATTGTCTCTCTATGGCCCCAGCGATGAAGAATATGGCGAGTGTCCCCAAATCCTTCACATCTGGATACCTCCTCCTCCTCCTCCTCCTCCTCCTCTTGCTCCAGCTACTCACACTGGCCTCAGGTAGGAGTTTCTTTTCCATTGCACTGCCCCAGAGGGCCATTGCAGAGGAAGAACAAAATCCCCCATGTGTCCCTAGACTGAATGTTTCTGTTCAGAGATCAGAGTTGAGGGGATTGTGTGTCCTCTGTCAGCTTAGGATGCCACTGGAGCCTTCAGAGGGTGGACAAGGGGACGCTCGGCCCTTCCTCTTTGGGACTTTGGTTTTCCCCCCAATATTTAGACCCCAGGGGCAGCTCCTATCTGATTACCTCCCATTGTTACAGCTCAAATTTCTGTGTTTGGACCTGACGAACCCATCCTGGCCCTGGAGGGGAATGACGCTGAGTTACCCTGTCACCTGGACCCCAAGATGAGTGCTGAGCACATGCTGGTGAGATTGTTCCGATCTCAGGTTTCTGATGTCGTCCACCTGTTTGAGCATGGAGAAGATCAGTTTGGAGAGCAGATGGAGGAGTATCGAGGGAGGACAGAGTTGGTGAGAGATGCCATGGATTATGGGAGTGTGGCTGTGAGAATACGCAGTGTCACAGTCTCTGATGCGGGAAAGTATGGCTGCTCTTTCTATGATGGTCAAGAGTATGATGAAGCCTGGCTGGAGCTGCAGGTGGTCGGTGAGTAGCTGGTTTTTTGTTGTGACCAATGGGGTACCTTATGCTTCCAATCTCAGGCAGACTTGCAGGCTGCCCTGTCCTTAACCAGAATCCCTTTCTGCTCCAGGACTCAAAGTGTCCACTCCCCCTGCCTAGAGTCCCATCGTGCTGCCCCCAACCTCCTGCTGGTCCCCTGGCAGCACTGCCCAGTGCAGCGATTCCATGGAACATTTTCCACTGGTCAGTCTCTTCCTGGGCCTGTTTCTGGACTGGATTCCTGTGATTTCCAGTAGTTTGGGGCTAAGATGGGTCTCAGAGCAGAACACCCCCCCCCCCCCCCCTCATTTGGAGGCATTTTTTCTGAAGACGTTCATGTTCTCTAAAGTAGGGGTCTCTCCTGACACAGGAGCTGTGCAGGGTCAGGGCAGGACTTGCTTCTCGAGGTCCTAACCCAGTCTGAACAGGATGGGACAAAGCCCCTCCTGTGTCTGGTTATGCTTCATCACTGTGGTGACCAGTCAGGGATCACATGGGGTCAGGGAGGGTTAGGGAAGGTGGGGTGAGGTGAGATCAGGGATGGTTGGGGCAGGTACGGGGGGACAAATGGAGTAATAATAATAATAATAATAAATCATAATAATTGTGTTTTTTGCTTTGTGCTTACTATATGCCAAACACTTTACCAACCGCTGTGGTAGATAGAATATAAGCAGATCAAGACACAATCCCTGTCCCACATGGGTTCATAGTCTAAGGATGCTGGAGAAAGAGGGAATTGAAGGCTCTCAATCAGCTCTCCCTTTCCTAATCTCCCACTACAACCCTGTCCAACCACTTCGCTCCTCCAACGCCCACCTACTCACTGTACCTTGATCTCATTCCTCTCGCTGGCTCCTCCTCACTCACTTCCTCCATCTTTCCTGGAACACCCATCCTGTTCATAGCCAACAGAGCACCACTATTCTCATCTTCAAAGCCTTACTAAATTAATGTCTCCTCCAAGATTTGCTCAAGGGAAAGCAGGGTTTTCCTTGTTCCATGCAGATCCTGTGCTGGAGGAAATGACTGAAGCTTGAGAATGGGGAGAAGGGAAGTGAGACCTTACACTGAGGACACAGCACTCTCCCTCGGGAATCACAAGAGGCCCCTTCTCCTCCCAGACCCCACTGTCCCCTCACCTCAGCCCAGCCTGGCTAGTGAAATATTTTCCCCACAGTGACTCTTATGCTTCCCAAAACACTTGGCTCCAAGCCCCCATCCCTTCATGCCATGCAGAGAGAAAGGGAGTCCTGGAGCCTGCCCCTGCATTGGACTCTCAGTGTGGCTCGGAGCAGAGACACAGCTAGAGTCTCTCTCATGGGGCTCCAACACCCCCAGAGCCAAGGTAATGGCTGGAATTGTCCCATGTTTCCCTCTGAAAGTATTTTGGGAATTCTATTTCAGCTCCCCTCTTCCCGACAGCTTTGTCCTTGATGGTGGCTCTGTGTGTGACCCTCCCTGTGCTGGGACTGCTCATCGCTGGGGGTCTTTATCTCATCTGGAAACACTCCAGGGACAAAGGTAAAGGGACAAGTATTTTCCCATGACACCCCATTACTGCAGGGCAGGAGGACAGGGTGGGATTCAGGGGCATATAGGTCAGAGTTCTGACTTTCCAGTGCCTGGGGAGGGGGGGGATGGACACCAGCCCACAGCCCCAACCTCCCACAAGTGACTCCCAACCTGATGTTCTGTTTCCCCCAGAGAAGAAAACGACCAACACTGTGTCTGTAAAAACTGTTACTGACATTCAAATAAATTAAGGAGTAGAGACCCTAGCCCCAACTCCCCCATAGATTGAAGCCCAGCTCTCCCCATTTATTTCCTGCCCCAACCCCGTCCTGCTGTCCAGTTCCCCAGTGCAGCCACAGTCTCAGAGGACCTTTGAGATTTGAGCATTAGGAGATTCCTACTGATAACAGTGAATGGATAGGGGTGTGTTTATGTGTGTGTCTGTGTGAGTATGTTTGTGTACCTGTGTCCTGAGTGTAGTGCCAGGGCCAGGGAGACACCTTCATCTGAATTTATTTATTTATATTAATGGCTGTCTCCCCTTCTAGGCTGTAAGCTCCTTGGTGGCAGGGAATGCTGCTGTAACCAAACTCCCTGAAGCACTTAGTATAGTTCTCTGTACACAGAAAACACTCAGTAAATACCATTAATTGCTTGATTGATGATAACCAACTGGCTCTTCCTGGAGATTCCAGGGACAATGGTCTCCATTCCAGATCCATTCTCTGGGCAGTTGGGATTCTGTCCTCGGGGTCGTTCCCTGCTTTAGGTAGCAGATATAGACTCCTCTGACCCCATCACATCCCCTCCCAGCCCACCCCAAGTTTTCCCCTTCCGGACTGTCCCTGACATTTCTTTTCCTTTTCAGGGAAACTCCAGATTGAGCTCAGTAAGTTCCGTGTTTCTCTCATTTCTCTCAGTTTTCCCATGTTGGGGTTTGTGTCTGCTCCACCGGCCCTGTGATATCTTGACACCTCCCCTCTCTGTTCTCTTGCAGGGTGGAGCAGGGGCCAGTTACACATGGGTAAGTGATCCTGACATTCTCTGAGGTCTTAGGTCCCTTCCACCCCTGGAGGTCCTGGCCCTTCATGACTCCATCCCTGGGAGCCAGAGCCAGGGCCATTCCCAGAACAACAAAAACAACAACAACAAAATTCCTCCTCCTCCTCCCCTCCCCACTTCTTCCTTCCCCTTCCCTCTTCCTCACTCCTCCTCCTCCGCGTCACCCCCTCTCCCCCACCAGGAGCCTACTAGATTTGGGGACACACAGGAGCCCCCAGGCCGTAATTGGGGGTGTCCAGCGGAGGCCGGGGAAGGCAGGGTCCGGAGCCGAGCGCTGCGCGATGCCGTCACCATCCGTGTCCTGTCCGGGGGGAGGGGCGTGTGTCCGCCCCCCGGGGGGCTCTTCGGTCCCCGCCGCCCCCTCCGGGCAGCCCTCCTGGTGTCCGCGGCGGGGCCGCTCCCGGGCTCCGCCCCGCCCGCTCCTCTGCCCGCGGCCCCCGACGCTCACACACACGCTCTGTCCGCAGACAACGTCACTCTCGACCCACACACGGCTTATCGCTTTCTCGTCCTGTCCGAGGATCGGAAAACTGTGACAGCTGGAGACACAGAGCAGGACCTGCCCGACAACCCGGACAGATTCACAGGTTCCGTCTGTGTGCTGGGCCGCCAGCGCTTCACCTCCGGGAGACATTGCTGGGAGGTGGAGGTGGGAAATGCGGATGGTTGGTACCTGGGGGTTTGTAGGGAAAATGTGAGGAGAAAAGGGGCGATCTCGGAGGCCCCCGCGAATGGGTTCTGGGCTCTGAAGAAAGATGGAGATGGATACTGGGCGTTCACCTTTCCTCGCGTCCCTCTCCCCCTGAGCACAGCCCTCAGCCGGGTGGTGGTTTACCTGGACTACGAGGCTGGAGACGTCTCCTTCTACAGTGGCACTGACGGATCCCACATCTACACTTTCCCCCGCGCCGCCTTCTCGGGGACCCTCCGACCTTTCTTCCGCCTTTATCGCATCGATGACTCCCTGACCATCTGCCCTGTGCCCGGTGGGGCTGGGGAAAACCCTGTTCCTGACCCCGCTCAGTAGATTCCTGTGAGCCCCCCAGGAGTGGGACCAGCTTCAGTCCCTGGGGATGGGGATCCCCTCCCCTGGGCCGATGCCCCATTGCTCCCCACCCAGCCTAGCCCCTTGGTCCCTCCTGCCTCTTAAGGAGCCGCCCGGCTCCTGCCCTCTGTCCCCTGCAGCTCTCTGTCCCCTCCCCTGGCTGCAGCTGCCTGTGTCCCCGCCTCCTCTGCTGCTCCCCTGGGGCAGGCCCAGCCTAGGAGGGCTCTCTGCTACTGCTGCTGCTGCCAGGGAGGGTCCCCGCTGGAGGCAGGGCTGGGGGAGGGCAGCAAAGCAGCTACTGCAGTTCTGGTCCATCAGTGGGGTTTCACGACTGCCACTGACCTTCCTGCCCCTGACTCCTCCACTGGACCCCGAACTCAGAGGGTAGAGGAGCAGCTCACCTCCACTGCTGCACTGCTCATAGACTCCAGGTTGTCCTGGTTCATGGCACCTCTTTTGAGTATTCGTGTGGCACTGGGTTCTATTCAATCAATCAATCAATCAATCAATCGTATTTATTGAGCACTAACTGTGTGCAGAGCACTGTACTAAGCACTTGGCTCAGTGCGGAGCTGGCTAATGTGGTGACAGGCCTCACTCTCAATTCACCAGAATAATTACAACTATGGTATTTGTTAAGCTCTTACTATGTGCAAGACACTGTACTAAGCCATAGTGTGGATACAAGCAAACTGGGTTGGACACAGTTCTTGTTCCACCTGGGAGTCACACTCTTGAGAAGCAGCATAGTGTAATGGATAGAGCACAGGCCTGGGAATCAGAAGGTCAGGGATTCTAATCCCAGCTCCACTACTTTTCTGCTGTGTGACTTTAGGCAAGATACTTCTCTGTGCCTCATCTGAAAAATGATGATTAAGGCTGTGAGCCCCATATGGGACAGGGACTGACTCCAACCTGATTACTTTGTATCTACCCCAGTGCTTAGAACAGTGCTTGGCACATAGTAGTACTTAATATATACAATTATGATTATTTTATCATTGTTAATCCCCATTTTACAGAAGAGTCAAGTAAGGCTCAGAGAAATGAAGTGACTTGCCAAAGGTCATGGAGCAGTTAAGTGACAGAGGCTGGATTAGAACCCAGGGCCTTCTGACTCCCAGAGTCTTGCTCTATCCATTAGGGAACACTGCTTCTCAGTGTGATGCCCCACACCTGCAGACTCTCTTGCTGCTCCCCATGCCCCAGTGGGAACATGATGGGTGGGCTGAGAGGGTGTGAATAGTGCCACACAGACCAGCAGAACTCCAACCAACTGCTCCATGCCCATTCTCATCCCGAATTCTCAGAACTGAGGCTCAGCTGTTATTTCTGGTGGGAGACTCCAACCCTGGGAACCTTTTGCATTCAGCACACTCAACTGAGAATGGATTGTGTACAGTGCACTGGAGGAAGTGTTGGGAACATATAATAAGAGTTACAGTCACAGTGCCTGCCCTCAAGAAATTGGCATTCTCATGGGGGAGAGCGGTAGGCACAGATTGTATTAACAGGATTAGTAGATGAAATAAACAAACAGGCTACACATACTTGCTAATTGTGGTAATCTTTTGGGTTGACATGCTTGGGGAGGTGAGGATTGGTCAGGGATTGGATAGGAGAAGGGTTTTCATGGGGAGCAGTGAAAGGAGGTGGGGAAGACAGGCTCAATGTTTTGGACGTGTCAGAGGTGAGAGGAAGGAGTGGTAACAAGATTGGCTTGTGAGGAATGAAGAATGTGAGCATGAGTGGGTGAGGACACTGGAAAGGTGAGAACGAAGCAGTGTTGGGTAGTGGAAAGAGCCCGGGCCTGGGAGTCAGAGGACCTGGGTTCTAATCCCAGCTCTGCCACTTATCTGCTGTGTGACCTTGGGCAAGACCCTTAACTTCTCGGTGCCTCAGTTACCTCACCTGCAAAATGGGGATTAAGACTGTGAACTCCCTGTGGGATATGGACCATGTCCAATCTGATTAACCTGTATCTACCCCAGCACTTTCTACAGTGTCTGGCACATAGTAAGGACCCAACCAATACCATAAACTCTAATAAGGGAGAGAGCTGGGAGAAAATCCTCAATCCCATGGGCAGAAAGTTTGCTTTTTCTGGATAAATCTGTAACCACAGGAGGTTTTTGAGGAGCTGAGTGAAGTGCTCTGATTTGTAGTCAATCGATCATTTTAAGAACACAGTTCCCACAGAAGAATGTAGAACAGTCTAAATGGGGGAGAAGCTGGGGGAAGAAGCCTAGTGAGTTGCATCAATGAAACTGAGAGATTGCCAACTTGTACTTCCCAAGCGCTTAGTACAGTGCTCTGCACACAGTAAGTGCTCAATAAATATGATTGATTGAGAGATAACAGGAACATGACTCAGCCTAGTGATTGAATGGGTCAGAGGAAGGAGCAACTCTGGAAATTTTGAGGTGAAAAACCAGCAGGATTTAGTGGCAGCGTGGTCTAATGAGGCACAGGTCTGAGAGTCAGAGGATTCTAATCCTGACTCTGCCACTGTCTGTTTCATGACCTTGGGCAAGTCACTTAATTTCTCTGTGCCTCAGTTACCTCATTTGTAAAACATGGATCAAGACTTAGAACACTAGTAGGATATGGACTATGTCCAACCTGATTGCCTTTTATCCATGTTAGCACTTAGTACAGTGCCTGGCACATAGTAAGCACTTAACAAATACCATTAAAAAAAAGTGTCACACCTGACATGGGAGGAAAAACACAGAGATCAGACAAAATGGCACCAAGGTTGTGAGGTTTTGGAAGCTAGTGAGCAGGGGCCCACCGTTGCTCAGCAACCCAACATTACTTTAATAATCATAATAATAATGATGATAATACCAATAATAATGCATAATAATGGCATTTGTTAAGCGCTTACTATGTGCCAGGTACTATTTTAAGTGCTGTAGTAGATACAAGATAATTGGGTGGACGCAGTCCCTGTCCCACATAGGGCTCACAGTCTTACTCCACATTTTACAGATGAGGAAGCTGAGGCACAGTAAGCACTTAACAAATGCAATTATCATTATTATTATTATTATTATTGTTGTTATTATAGAGGTGAGGTGGTTCTGATCCCAATTCACCCTGACCATGCACTATATGGGGTTGGGCAGAACCTGGGTAGAGAAGCAGCATGGCCCAGTGGAAAGAGCATGGGCTTTGGAGTCAGAGGTCATGGGTTCAAATCTTGCTCCACCAATTGTCAGCTGTGTTACTTTGGGCAAGTCACTTCACTTCTCTGTGCCTCAGTTACCTCATCTGTAAAATGGGGATTAAGACTGTGACCCCACCGTGGGACAACCTGATCACTTTGTAACCTCCCCAGTGCTTAGAAAAGTGCTTTGCACATAGTAAGCACTTACTGAATGCCATCATCATCATTATTATTATTATTATTATTATTAGAGAGCCAATGGAAGAATATCTAGGGAAAAAGGAGTTTGTGAGAGCTTCCATTGTGGATGGAAATATGATGCTGAGAATATACAACAGCAGAGTCTCTGATGAAGGCTGTCACCAGTGCCTCTTCCAAGGTAGCATCTGTCATGGCTAAACCATTCTGGAGCTGCGGGTGGAAGCTGAGTGGCTGATTTTGCCAATTGGGGATGTTTCTCTCCCAGTCTCAAGCACCACTACATTCTCAATCCCTTTCAGCTCCGGGTCACTCCAGGCTGTCCCCTTCCCCTCCACAGGATTGCATCCTGTTGCCAGACATCCTGCTGGCCACAGACAGCACTGCTTAACACAACCCAGAATCCTTTAGGTTGCAGAGTTGATTTCATCCCTGAAAAGATTCCACGGTGGTAGCACTGTCTACAAGGTTATTTAGGTGTGGAAGGAGGCAGACTCAGTCTCAGATTTCTTCTGGTCCATCCTGGTATCCCTGGTGGGGGAAAACCTTGGACATTTGGGCGTGGATTTGAGGATGCTGTAGGGAACACATGACACTACTTTCCTCCCTATCTCACAAGTCTGTAACCTTTGTTTTGTCCTCGACTCACCTTTCCTGACATATTCAGTCTGTCACCAAATACTGTCATTTCTACCTTCAAACATTGCTGAAATCTGCCCTTTCCTCTCCATCCAAACCACTGCCGTGATAATCCAAGCACTTATGTCCTATCCCACCTTAATTACTTTATCAGCCCTCTTGGTGACCTTCCTGCCTCCTGTCTCTTTCCACTTCAGTCCATATTTCAGTCTGCTGCATCAATCATTTTTCACCAAAAACATTCAGTCCATGTCTCCCCACTCCTCAAGAACATCCAATGGCTGCCCATTCACTTTCACATCGAAAGGAAACTCCTTATCGCTGGCTTTAAAGCACTCAATCAGCTCACCCCATCCTACCCTCATTCTGCCCTGATCTCTTCTACCTTGTTACCGATCTCTTTCCCACATCCTCCCCCTGGCCTGGAACTCCCCCCCTCTAAATATGCTATACCACCACTTTCTCCACCTTCAAAGCATTGTTAAGGTCATATGTCTTCCAACAAGCTTTCCAGAATTAAGCCTGCTTTTCCTTGGTTCACTCTCTTCTTTATTGTTTATGCACTTGGATCTGTGACCTTTGACATTTGCTATTCACTCCACTCCCTACCCCAAAGTATTTATGTACATATCTTTAAATTATATATTATAAACTACTTAGTCATATTAATGTCTGTCTCCCCATCAAGACTGTAGGCTCGTTATGGGCAGGGAAAGGGCCTGCTAATTCTGTTGTACTGTGCTCTCCCAAGTGCTTAGTACAGTGCTCTGCAGATAGGAAGCACTCGAAGAATACCATTGTTTGACTGTGGGAGACCCATGAGGGATTTGATTATCTTAATCTACCACAGTGCTTAGTACATAGTATGCACTAAATGTATATTGTTATTATTACTATCCACCTGGAGGGGCATGAGGATGGACGGGTCCTGCTGGAGTGTATGCTGCTGAAAAGTGAACAGTTGAAGATGGAAGTCATGGAGGAAAGGAGAGAGGATATGAGTGTTTTAGAAAGATATGAAAGGATGGGGTCAGAAACACAGGTGGAAGGGGGCCACTAGCTGTCTGTTGTGTAATTTTGAGCATGTCACAACTTCTGTGATCCTCAGTTTCCTCATCTGTTAAATGAGGATTGTCTGTAAAACCTATATAGGACAGGAACTAAGTCCAACCTGATAATCTAGTGACTACCTCAGCACTTACTACAGTGTCTGGTACGTAGTAATTGCTTAATAAATACCATTAAATATGCTAATATGTCAATTAAATGGGTGTTTCTCGTGCTATTTGGCTTGCTGGATTTAGCAATGTTTTTTGGGAATTATTATTTACTAATGAATTATTAATTCTTTACAAATCTTCATCTATTGATCAATACAAATTCAATATATTATTATTCCAACTCAGAATTTCAGATGGAGAAATTCTCGAGAATATATTGTAAATATTTCTAAAGACAAAACCTAAAATTTGGGTATTCATTCATTCAATCATATTTATTGAGCGCTTACTGTGTGCAGAGCACTGTACTAAGTGCTTAGGAGAGTACAATACAACAGAGTTAGTAAACACAAGATCAGCTGGAAGCAGCCTGTGGCCAGGACTGTAGGAGTGTTTGGCACCAAATGTGGATTTCCTTTTTCCAGAGAATAGAGCCCTGGAGCATTTGTGGAGTTCTGCCTGTACTAGATGACAACTCCCTGGAGGTCACAGGGCACCAGGGCAGCCTAACTGACACTCAAACTCAGCTCACAAGTTGCAATTCTTGTTCATCTGTTTCCCTCTCACTCTTCATCAATCGTATTTATTGAGCACTTACTATGTACTCTTCCAACTGCCTCTGATGAGTTCTGCCAGTGACCGATAAGACGTTCAAATGGCACCTTTCTATCGGAGGGTGGTGCCCTTCAGAGTCAAGTGTTGGAACTGATCCAGCAAAAGGGACTTCAGTTCCTGGTGAAGTGAGTCTGGCCACCATCAAATAACGGAAAATCTGCCCTGCTGCTGGGGCTGCCGGCTGTGACGGCTCAGGGAGGAGTCGAGTTGGTGAGTCTGGGGGAACACTGCTCTCGGGGGCTGGATCTGAATTCTAGGGAAATTCTCTTGGAAACTGGAGGGGTGTAAGCACTTGGGAGAGTAAACCCTGTTCTACTTTCACTTCTACAGTGACTTGTGGGGACAGGGTGAAGCCATAGCGCTCTGCTAAGAACTAGTGCCCTGGGGACCACCTGGGGGCTGGGACCCTTTGCAGACCCTGGTCCACAATTCAACCCTACAAGGCTCCCTCATCCATGCCCTGACTCTGAAAATGCCAGATAGAGACAAAGGAAATGTCCCATAGCTCCTGCTGACCCTTTACCTCTGTTCTCAAACCACCAACTCTCAGGTCAATGTCATACAACTTTGGATGTCCAGACGATGATGGCCGAGGGGGGGGCCGAGATCAGGGTCCAACTTCTGAAGATCCCCAGGAGCATCCTGAGCCTACAGCAGACACGCAGTCCCCTCGGCTCATTATTATTCTTATTATCATCACCATTATTATTATCATTATTATGATTGTTAGCTTTCTGAGCAACTGCGGGCCCCTGGTCACTAGCTTTCAGAAGCTTGCAACCTTGGTGTCATCTTGTCAGCTCTCTGTCTTCTCCCTCCCACTTCACATCTGACACTTTTTTTTTAATGGTGTTTGTGAAGTGCCAGCTTGGTATAGTGGATAGAACATGGGCCTGGGAGTCAAAAGGTCATGGGTTCTACCACTTTTCTGCTGTATGACCTTGGGCAAGTCACTTCACTTCTCTGTGGTTCAGCTACTTCATCTGTAAAATGAGGATTGAGACTGTGAGCCTTATGCAGGACAGGGACTGTGTCCAAACGAATTTGTATCCACCTCATCTCTTAGTATAGTACCTAGCACATAGTAAGCACTTAACAAATACCATTATTATCATTATTTACTGTGGTAAGTGCTGGCATCGATAAAAGATAATAAATGATCGGGGTAAATTTGGGATGGAGTGTGTGGGGGGCTTTTCTCCACCTGGGAGTTGAAATACTTATTCTGCTTCATGTACAATTAAACTCTGGACTAATTATGTTGACTAATTATGCCTGTCCCGCCTTTGACCCCCGGCCCTTGTCCTCCCCCTGGCCTGGAATGCCCTCCCTTCACACATCCGTCAAGCTAGCTCTCTTCCTCCCTTCAAAGCCCTTCAAAGGCCTCCTCCAGGAGGCCTTCCCAGACTGAGCCCCCTTTTTCCTCTCCTCCTCCCCATCCCACCTCCTTCCCCTCCCCACAGCACCTGTATCTATATTTTTGTACAGATTTATTATTCTATTTTACTTGTTGATATTTACTATTCTATTTATTTTGTTAATGATGTGCATCTCCTTTACTCTGATTTATTGTGATGACACCTGTCCACTGTTTTGTTTTGTTGTCTGTCTCCCCCTTCTAGACTGTTGAGCCTGTTGTTGGGTAGGGACTGTCTCTATATGTTGCCAACCTGTACTTCCCAAGCGCTTAGTACAGTGCTCTGCATACAGTAAGTGCTCAATAAATATGATTGAATGAATGAATGAATGAATGACCCTTTAGAAATAATTTGGCTCTCCAAAGATAGGTCATTGGCACTTACAGAAAAAAGAAATCTTCCTTTTATGCCTTATGAAATCTAGACTTTTTATTTGTACATGGTAAAGGTAACTTGTCATCCAGGCTGATCTTTCCCTCCCCCAGCCGTGGGCTCTGAACCACACCTAACTGTCTGTTCCTCCATTCCCTTATGTGCAAAATGGAGACTCAGTATTCAAAATGTAGACTCAATATATGAAATAGGGGACGCAATGCTCAGTACATCTGCAAAATGGAGACTCAGTGCTCAATGCCACTCCTCAGTTTCTTTTGCTGGCTCCTCCACTGCCCACCCTTTGACAGTGGGGATCCCTAGATCCCTAGGTCTTCTTCTATTCTCCATCTACACCCAGTCCCTTGGGTGTAGAACTCAGTGACTCCCATGGCTTCAATTACCACCTCTATGCAGATGATTCCCAAATGTACATCTCCAGCCCTGACCTCTCTCCTTTCCCTGAAATCTCCCATTTCCTCTTGCGTTCAAGACATCTCTACCTGGATGTTACCCTGCTGATCAAAGCACTTAGCCTATCCCACCTTGACTACTGCACTGCCTCCTTGCTGACCTTCTGGCCTCCTGTCTCTCCCCAAACTAGTCCATACTTCAGTCTGCTGCCCAAATTATTTTTTTTAAGAAATATTCAGTCCACATCTCCCCACTCCTCAAAAACCTCCAATATCTGCCAATCCACCTCCACATCAAACAGAAATTTCTTACCATTTAGCACTCAATCAGCTCTCCCCAGCTACCTCAACTCACAAATCTACTATAGTCCAGCCCGCACGTTCCGCTCCTCTAGCACTAGCTTACTCCCTCTGCCCTGATCTCATCTATCTTGCTGCCAAGCCCATTTCCCATATTTTCTCCCTGGCCTGAACCTCTCTAGCCCTCCAAATATGCCAGACCACCACTCTCTCCACCTTCAAAGCATTGTTTAGGTCACATCTCTTCCAAGAGGCATTCCATGATTAAGTCCTCTTTTCCCTGGTTTACTCTCTCTTCTGCATTGTCTATGCACTTGGATTTGTGACCTTTGGACATTTGGTATTCACCCTACCCCTACCCCACAGCACTTATAAGCAACTTATTTATTCATATTAATGTCAGCCTCCCCAAGACTGTAAGCTCATTAGGGGCAGGGAATGTGTTTGCTAATTCTATTGTACTGTACTCTCCCAAGCACTTATTACAATGCTCTACACAAAGTAAATGCTCAATAAATACCATCATTTAATTGATTGATCTCCAGCCCCTTAGATTGTGAGCCCCATGTGAGACATGATTACATTGTACCTACTCCAGCATGGTACAATTCTTGTCACTTAGTAAGCCCTTAAATATTACCATTATTACTGTTATTGTTATTATTATTATTATTCTCCACCTGGAGGGGCATGAGTACAGAAGGATCCAGCTGGAATGTATGTCAATTCATTCATTCATTCAATCAATCGTATTTATTGAGAGCTTCCTGTGTGCAGAGCACTGTACTAAGCACTTGGGAAGTGCAAGTCAGCAACATATAGAGACAGTCCCTACCCAACAAGGGGCTCACAATCTAGAAGGGGGAGACAGCCAACAAAACAAAACATGTAGACAGGTGTCAAAATAGTCAGAACAAGTACAATTATAGCTATATACACATCATTAACAAAATAAATAGAATAGTAAATATGCACAAGTAAAATAAATAGAGTAATAAATCTGTATAAATATATACAAGTGCTTTGGGGAGGGGAAGGAGGTAAGGCAGGGGGATGGGGAGGAGGAGAGGAAAAAGGGGGCTCAATCTGGGAAGGCCTCCTGGAGGAGGTGAAATCTCAGTAGGGCTTTAAAGGGAGGAAGAGAGCTAGCTTGGCATATGTACGGAAGGAGGGCATTCCAGGCCAGGGGAAGGACATAGGCTGGGGGTCGACGGCGAGACAGGCGAGAATGAGACACAGTGAGGAGGTCAGCTGCAGAGGAGGGGAGGGTGCAGGCTGGGCTGTAGAAGGAGAGAAGGGAGGTGAGGTAGGAGGGGGCGAGGTGATGGAAAGCCTTGAAGCTGGGAGTGAGAAGTTTTTGCTTGATTCATAAGTTGACAGGCAGCCACTGGAAATTTTTGAGGAGGCGAGTAACATGCCCAGAGTGTTTCTGTACAAAGATAATCTGGGCAGCAGAGTGAAGTATAGACTGAAGTGGGGAGAGACAGGAGGATGGGAGATCAGAGAGGAGGCTGATGCAGTAATCCAGTCGGTATAGGATGTGAGATTGAATCAATCAATCAATCAATTGTATTTATTGAGCACTTACTGTGTGAAGAGCACTGTACTAAGTGCTTGGGAAGTACAAGTTGGCAACATATAGAGATGGTCTCTACCCAACAGTGGGCTCACAGTCTAGAAGGGGGAGACAGAGAACAAAACAAAACATATTAACAAAATAAAATAAATAGAATAGATATGTACAAGTAAAATAAATAGAGTAATGAATACATACAAATACGTACATATATACAGGTGCTGTGGGGAAGGGAAGGAGGTAAGGTAGGGGGGATGGAGAGGGGGAGGAGGGGAAGAGGAAGGAGAGGGCTCAGTCTGGGAAGGCCTCCTGGAGGAGGTGAGCTCTCAGTAGGGCCTTGAAGGGAGGAATAGAGCTAGCTTGGCTAATGATGGGAAGGAGGGCATTCCAGGCCAGGGGGATGACGTGGCCTGGGGGTCGACGGCGGTACAGGCAATAACGAGGCACGGCGAGGAGATGAGTGGCAGAGGAGTGGAGGGTGAGGGCTGGGCTGTAGAAGGAGAGAAGGGAGGTGAGGTAGGAGGGGGCGAGGTGATGGAGAGCCTTGAAGCCAAGGGTGAGGAGTTTCTGCCTGATGCGCAGGTTGATTGGTAGCCACTGGAGATTTTTGAGGAGGGGAGTAACATACCCAGAGCGTTTCTGTACAAAGACAATCCAGGCAGCGGCGTGAAGTATGGATTGAAGTGGGGAGAGACAAGAGGATGGGAGATCGGAGAGGAGGCTGATACAGTAGTCCAGACAGGATAGGATGAGAGCTTGAACAAACAGGGTAGTGGTTTGGATGGTGAGGAAAGGGCGGATCTTGGCAATGTTGTGGAGCACAGACCGGCAGGTTTTGGTGACAGCTTGGATGTGAGGGGTGAATGAGAGCATGGAGTCGAGGATGACACCAAGATTGTAGGCTTGTGAGACGGGAAGGATGGTACTGCCATCTACATTGATGGGAAAGTCAGGGAGAGGGCAGGGTTTGGGAGGGAAGACAAGGAGTTCAGTCTTGGACATGTTGAGTTTTAGGTGGCGGGCAAACATCCAGATGGAGATGTCCTGAAGGCAGGAGGAGATGCGAGCCTGGAGAGGGGGGGAGAGAGCAGGGGCAGAGATGTAGATTTGGGTGTCATCAGCGTAGACATGATAGTTGAAGCCGTGGGAGCGAATGAGTTCACCAAGGGAGTGAGTGTAGATAGAGAACAGAAAGGGACCAACAACTGACCCTTGAGGAACCCCTACAGTAAGGGGATGGGATGGGGAGGAGGAGCCTGCAAAGGATACTGAGAATGAATGGCTGGAGAGATAAGAGGAGAACCAGGAGAGAATGGAGTCTGTGAAGCCAAGGTTGTATAGTGTGTTGAGGAGAAGGGGGTGATTCACAGTGTCGAAGGCAGCTGAGAGGTCGAGGAGGATTAGGATAGAGTAGGATGGAAAGTGATCAGTTGAAGATGACAGTCAAGGAGGGAAGGTGGGAGGGGGTGAGTGTTTTAAAAAGGTATGAAGGGATAGGATCAGAAGAACATGTGGAGGGGGGCTGCCACTTGTCTGCTTTGCAATCTTGGGGAAGCCACTTAACTTCTCTGTGCCTCAGTTTCCTCAACTGTGAAATGGGAATTAGTCTGTGAGCTCTATATGGGATAGGGGCTGTTTCCAACATAGTAACCTTAAAACTCACTTGTGCTGGACAGCAGCGGCATGGGAGTGAGCTGAGGGTGGAGACTCAGGTTTACTGTACGGAAGGAGGCAATGGTAAACTGCTTCTGCATTTATAACAAGAAAACTATGGATACACTAGCAGAGCAATTGCAGATGGAGGTGGGGCATTCTGGGAGAGATATGTACATGGTGTCACTTTGGGTCGGACACGACTCGACAGCATAAGACAACAACAACCATCTAGTAGCTACCATGGCACTTACTATAGTGTCTGGTACATAGTAAGTGCTTAACAAATACTATTAAAAATGCTAGTGTGTCAATTAAATGGTTGTTTCTTGTGCTACTTTTCTTGTTGGGTTTAGCAATGATTACCGGGAATTATTATTTAATGATTAGCTACTAATTGTTTACAAATCTTCATCTATTAGTCATTTATTGCTACATTTTTGGAGAGGTCTCATATTATTTTAAATTATCTCTGGTTTTCCCTGTTTTAGTAAATCCCTGTTCTTCAAGCACCCAAGCTCCAGTAGAGAGCCCACTTGTTAACAGCCTCTTCAGATGCTAGAGCCACACACAACTGGAGGCAGTGTGGTCTAGTCGACAGAGCACGGCCCTGGGATTCAGGCAACCCTAGTTCTAGTCTCAGCTCTGTCACTGGCCCACTGTGTGTCTTCAGATGAGTCATTTTACCACTCTACCTCAGTTTCCTCATCTGCAAAATGGGAATAAATCATCCCTATCTCTCTTTCTACCTCCTAGGGATGTAGTAAGAACAACATGAGAAGCAGTAATAGTAATAATAATAATAATAATGATGGTATTTGTTAAGCACTTGCTAGGTGCAAAGCACTGTTCTAAGCGCTGGGGGATACAAGGGGATGAGGTCACACGTGGGGCTCACAGTCTTAATCCCCATTTTACAGATAAGGTAACTGAGGCACAGAGAAGTTAAGTGGCTTGCCCAAGCACACAGCTGACAAGTGGCAGAGCTGGGATTCAAACCAATGACCTCTGAGTCCCAAGCCCGTGCCCTTTCCACTGAGCCACGCTGCAGTACAGCCTAGGGGAAAGAGCATAGCCCTGGGTGTCGGAGGATTTGGGTTCCAACTCCAGCTTTGCCACTTACCTGCTGTGTGATATTGGGCAAGTCACTTAACTACTCTTGCTTCAGTTTCCTTTTCCGTAAAATGAGGGTGAAGAATCTATTTTCCCCTCCCACCAAGACTGAACTCCATTAGGAGTAAGGACTGTGTCCAGCAGCCTGATTATTCGCTATTTACCCCAGGGCTTAGTACAGTAAGTGACATGTAGTAAGAACATAACAAATTTCACAATTCCTATGATTGAGATTCATGATGTAAAAGTGCTTTAAAAATGGAAATGCAATACAAATTCAATGTATTACTATTATTCCAACCCAGAATCTCAGATGGAGAAATTCATGAGAATGTATTGTAAGGATTCCTAAAGACAGAACCCAAAACTCCCTTATTCTTTTGCCATTGTTGTCGACAAACAGGGTTATCATATGGGTTCGTTTAGTTGATGAAGAGACAAGTGACTCTGAGAGAACGAGTCATAGATCAGAGCAGTAGGAAAGTGGCAAGCAGCCTGTTCACCCCGATGGGGTACGAGTGACTGCAACGCCCCGACCCACTGGTGTAAATTGGCGGCAGGGTTCGAGAACCCAAGGTAGTGACGCAGATAGGAAAAATGACTCGGAGACATGAGTTCAGATAGAGCAGTAAAGGAGGAAAGTAGCTACCTGCCCGTTCACCTCCCTAGAGGTACGAGTGACAAGCAGCCCCGATCCCATTCCCACTGTGTCTTTTATTGAGTTACAGCAAAGCGGGGGCGAGCAATTGGGAATTTCAGGAATCCAATTAGGACCGACAGGATGTTATAAATTCTCATTATTCTCTGTTTTTACTGTCTTGTGTAGGATGTTGTTATCTGCCCTATGACCTTGCACAGATAGGTGTTACTTGTCACTGGCCTTGAAGATATTCTGTTGTTGAACCTTGCATAAAATACAAAAAAGGAGTTCTCTCGGCCTGCACAAAATGGAGGGTTACTGTCAGCATGCACAAAATGGAGTCAGTCACATCAAGTTCGCTAGTGAACGACACCATCTCCTCCTCACCTCCCTTCCTCCAATCAATCAGTCGGTCAATTAAATTTATTGAACACTTACTGTGTGCAGAGCACTGTGCTAAGTGCCTTGGAGAGTACAATATGATAGACACATTCCCAGCTCACAAGGAGTTTATAGTCTAGAAGGGGAGGCAATGCCGGGTACTTTTGAGATGAAAAGAACAGATGGAAACAGTCTCTGGCCAGGATTGTGGTAGTGTTTGGCACCAAATGTGCATTTCCTTTTCTCAGAGAGTTTGTGGAGAGTCCTGAAGAGTTGGTGGAGTTCTGCCTGCACAAAGTGACTCTTCTCTGGAGGTCAAGGGGCACTAGAGCAGGCTGACATCCAAACTCAGCTCACAAACCACAATTCTAGTCATCAGTTTCCCTTTCACTCTTCTAACTTCCTCCTGTGAGTTCTGCCCAGTGACTGATGAGACATACAAATGCTGCCTTTCTATTGGAGGGTGGTGTCCATCAGTGTTAATACCTGGAACTGATTCTGCCAAAGGAGTTTCTGTTCCTGTTCCTGGTAGAGCCTGTGCACTACCAAACAATGGAGAATCTGTCCTGCTGCTGGGGCTGCTGGCTGTGATGGCCCACGGAGGAGTGGGGCTGTTGAGTCTGGGGGGACCCTGTCCTCGGGGCTGTAACTGAATTTTGGGGAAATTTTCTTGGAAACTGGAGGGGGAATAAGGGTATCCACAGGATGTAGAGGGTGATGTCGGGGGACGGGAGATGTCCTGAGGGCAGCCCCTCCCCTAGAACAGCTAGAGGTAGGGTTAGGGTGGGTGGGGGGTGACCAAAGGAAGGGAGCAGAGAGGAAAGCCCAAACACCCCAACTCTCTTAATCAATCAATCAATCTATCAGTCATGTTTATTGAGCAGGTCCCCCTCTTCCCCTCCCCAAGAGAACTCCTCATCCACCCTCATCCTGTGGCTGGAGAACCCGGAGGCAGAGAACCGAGGCTGACCTGCACCCAGCCCTCTCTTCCTCCCCCATCCTGGGGGGCTTTGGGGGTCAGGCAAGTGGCCTGGGGATATAGCGGGACAGCTGGGAAGGGAACAGACAGGAGGAGGGGGCTGTGGAGAGGGGCTAGAGTCCAGCATCCCCCTGCCCCTCTGTACCCACCTGCTGTTCTCAGAGGGGTAGTAGTGGGTTGGGGAAAGTAGAGCAGGGGGGAGCTGAGAGTAAAGAGGGGAGCTGAGAGTAAAGAGGGACTATCCACGGACTGCAGTGCCAACCCCCAGGCCCAAATGGCCTAGGAGCCCTGGAGGGAGCCATGGAGAAGCAGGTTGGGCAGAGTGGCAGAAAGGTCATGGGTGTGAAGTTGTATTGTTACCCACCAGCCTCTGGGGCACAGAGGAAAGGGAGGGGGGATTTGGCTGCCCAGAGGGGACCCATGAATGAGGGATCCTGATGAGATTGTTGCCCACATTGAAAGTCCAGAAAGGCACTGGGCAGAAAGACTCTAGAGCCTAGGGTTTATTGATCCTGACTGACATCATAGCCTCCCTTACCACAGGGGAACCTTCCCTGGGTCTCTATCAGGCATTGGGACAGTGCAGCCTAGTGGGAAGAGCCCTGGTCTGGGAGTCAGGAGACCTGGGGTCTAATCTCTGCTCTAACACTTGCCTGGTATGTTACCTTGGGGAAGTCACTTCTCTTCTCTGGGCCTCATTTTTCTCATTTGTAAAATGGGGATAAGATAGCTTATCTCCTTCCCCATTAGACACCTCACTATTTAGTGCAATGTACATAGTAAGTGCTTAACAAATAACACGGTTATTAATACTATTATTATCATTGTCATTATTATTATTGTTATTATTTTGGGGGCTCTCAGTGACTTTATGCAGGGTCTATGGCAGATAGTAGCATGTTTTTAGGCATGCTGGGCCCTCACCTTTCTTCCCTTTCCCTCCCCTAGCCCTTCCCCCCCGCAACAACCTGCCCCCATCACCTCATCTTTGCACGGCTTTACGGAAGGCAGGGAGGGGCAGGGATTGGAAATTAGATCTGGTTATCCCTTTGGCACCAAGACCATTCCGCCATCATTGCCTCATTCACTGACACCCCTTTGCCTCCAGAGCAGAGAGAAAGAAGCCCTACCCATGCCTGTTCTAGGATCTGGTACATGTTCTCTTGCTCCCTCCCTCCACCCCCCACACCCTGCCTAATACTCCTGGGGAGAAGGGGCAGAGAGGAGGTGGAAGGAGTTGAGAGAGCCAGGCCCCAACTCAAACATTCACGGAATAGGGATGGTGGTTGGTGCCTCTCCCCACTCCACAACCCGGCCTCCATCATCCAGGAAAATCCATGCACCCCTAGGGACTCTGGCTTCTCCCCTACTCCCTGCCCAGCTGGGGTCTGTCCTGGCTGCCAAGAACCCGGGAGGGACATGAGGGTCCTCAAAGTGGGGAACTAGTTCCCATCATGGGGTTCATACAGATCCGGTTGGGTCTGGGAGAGGATCTGGGGACTTGGTAGTCTCCTCCCACAGAAGTTTTTATTCCTCCCAATTACAGGGTGTGGTGGGGAGTCCAGAACAGAGTCCAGTCCGCACCCTATTCTACTTTCACTTCCACAGTGACTTGTCAGAGCACGGTGAAGTTGTAGCATTCTGCTAAGAACCAGTGCCCCGGGGACCACATGGGGCTGGGACCCTCTGCAGACCTTGGTCCACAACTCAACCCTAAGAGGCTCCCTCATCCCTGCCCTGACTCTGAAGATGCCAGATGGAGACAAAGGAAATGTCCCAAAGCTCCTGCTGACCCTTGACCTCCATGCTTAACCACCAACTCTCAGGTCAGCGTCCTGAAATCATGAATGTCCAGAAGATGCCAGCTGAGAGGCTGGAGCCCTGATCCTGAAACATGTATTGGACCAAAGAGTAGATCCATGTTGTCTCCCCGACTCAACTTTAAGGGTGTGGGTGTGGGTGTGTTTTGGGGATTGGCGTCTGAGCACCTGAGGGCAGAAATTTGGTTTAGGACAGTTGGTGGCATATGAGATAGAATGCTGACCCTGTACCGAAGTCAGATACAGGAGTCTTCCACTGCTGTGTGGCCTGTGTTCCTGCCCCTGCCAGGCTCTCTGATGGTGATGAACAGGTATTGACTGAGTCATCATTGTCTCTCTATGATCCCAGTGATGAAGAAGATGGAGGATTTCCCAGAATCCTTCATATCCAGATACCTCGTCCTCCTCGGCCTCTTTCTCCAGTTGCTCACATTGGGCTCAGGTAGGAGTTTCTTCTCCATTTCACTGCTCCTAAAGGGTTGTTTCAGAATAAGAACAAAATCCCTTGTGTGTCCCCAGTCTGAATGTGTCTCATCAGAGATAAGAGCCAAGGGGACTGTGTGTCTGCTGTCAGCTCAGGTTGCCTCAGGGGTCTTCAGAAGGTGAACAAGGGGTGGCTCTGCCCTTCTCCTTTGGGACATTGTTCGCCCCCTCAACTGAGACCCCAGAACCAGCTCCTCTCTGTCTCCCTTTGTTACAGCTCAGTTTTTCACAATTGGACCTGATGAGCCTGTCCTGGCCCTGGAGGGGGAAGTCGCTGAGTTACCCTGTCACCTGGACCCCAAGATGTCCGCTGAGCTCATGGATATAAAGTTGTTCCGATCCCAAGTTTCTAAAGTTGTCCACTTGTATGCCAATGGAGAGGATCAGTTTGGAGATCAGATGGAAGAGTATCGAGGGAGGACTGAGTTGGTGAAAGATGCTGTGGATTATGGGAGTGTGGCTGTGAGACTCCACAATGTCAGAGTCTCTGACGAGGGAAAGTTTTACTGCTCCTTTGAAGATAGCCAAGGGTATGATGAAGCTCAGCTGGAGCTGCAGGTGGTTGGTGAGTGGCTGCTTTTTTGTTGCGACCAATGGGCCATGTTACTCTCCCAGTCTCAGGCAGCCTCACAGACTGTCCTGCCCCTAACCAGAATTTCCTTCGGCTCCAGGAATCTACAGAATCCACTCCTTCTCTACAGAGTCCCATCCTGCTGCCCCCAACCCCCTGCTGGCCCTCAGGCAGTGCTGCCCGGTACAGCAATTCCATGGAACATTTTCCATGGGTTGGTCTCTCGTGGATCTGTTTCTGCACTGGATTCCTCTGATTCCCAGTAGCTTGGGGCTAAGATGGGGCTCAGGGCAGGACACCCCCCTCTCACCAGGTGGCATTTTCCCCAGAGACATTCATGTTTTCTAATGTTGGGCTCTCTCCTGACCCAGAAGCTCTGCAAGTTCAGTGGGGGATTGGCTTCTGGTGGTACCAGCCCAATCTGGTCGGGTTGGGGGCAAAGCCCCATCTGGGTCCAGTTATGCTCCATCACTGTGGGGACCAGACTGGGGTCACGTGGGGTCCGGGAGGGTTGGGTGGAGGTAGAGTGTGATGAGGCCAGGGTGGGTTGGGGCAGGGTCTTGGGGGACAAAAGGAATTATAGTAGAAATATTAATAATAATAATTGTTCTTTTTTGTTATGTGCCTACTAAAGTGCCAAGCACTTTACCAACCCCTGTTATAGACAGAGTATAAGCAGGTCAGAAACAATTCTTGTCCCACGTGGTCTCAGACTCTATGGAGGAGGAGGGGCTTTAAGGCTCTCAATCAGCTTTCCCTTCCCTATCCAGCCTTGCTAATCCCCCTCTACAACCTAACCCAACCACTTCACTTTTCCAGTGCTCACTTACTCACTGTACCTTGATCTTAATTCACTGGCCGCTGCCTCCTTTCTTACTTTCTCCCTCTTGCTTGGAACTCCCTACCCATTCATATTCATTCATTCAATCATATTTATTGAGCGCTTACTGTGTGCAGAGCACTGTACTAAGCACTTATCCCACATATCCCTCATATCCCACAGACCACCACTCTGCCAATCTTCAAAGCCTTACTAAATTTATATCTTCTCCAAGATTTGCCTTTCCTTTGGCATTGCCTATGCACTTGGGTCTGTACTCTTGAAGCACTCTGATACTCACCCCAATCCCCTGCCCATATCGCCTACCAGACTGTGAGCCCACTGTTGGGTAGGGACCGTCTCTATATGTTGCCAACTTGTACTTCCCAAGCGCTTAGTACAGTGCTCTGCACACAGTAAGTGCTCAATAAATACGATTGAATGAATGAATTTATTTGAGTGTCTGCTTCTCCCTCTAGATTGTAAGCTCATTGAGGGCAGGGATCATGCTTACCAACTGCATTGTATCATATTCTCCCAGCCCTTAGTCTGGTCCTTTGTGCATAGTTAGCACTCAATTTATGATCTCCCATCCTCCTGTCCCTCCCCACTTCAGTCTATACTTCACTCTGCTTCCCAGATTATCTTTCTAAAGAAACACTTTGGGCATGTCAACCCTCTCCTCAAAAGTCTCCAGTGGTTGCCTATCAACCTTCGCATGAAGCAAAAACTCCTCACTATGGGATTCAAAGCTCTCCATCACCTTACCCCCTCCTACCTCACCTCCCTTCTGTCCTTCTACAGCCCAGCCCGCAAAATCTGCTCCTCTGTCGCTAACTTCCCCACTGTGCCTCGTTCTCGCCTGTCCTGCTGTCAACCCCTGGCCCATGTCCTACCTCTGCCCTGTAATGCCCTCCCTCCTCACATCCGCCAAACTAGCTCTCTTTCGCCCTTCAAAGCCCTACTGAGAGCTCACCTCCTCCAGGAGGCCTTCCCAGACAGAGTCCCCCCCTTTCCTTTGCTCCTCTTCCCCTCTCCATCACTCCTACTCCCTCCTTCTTCTCTACCCCCTTCCCCGCCCTACAGCACTTGTATAAATTTGTACATATTTATTATTTTATTAATGATGTGTATATATTTATAATTCTATTTATCTATTTTGATGCTATTGATGCTTGTCTACTTGTTTTGTTTTGTTGTCTAACTCCTCCTTCTAGACTATGAGCCCATTGTTGGGCTATTGGCCCATTGATTGTCTCTATCTGTTGCCGAATTGTACTTTCCAAGCGCTTAGTACAGTGCTCTGCACACAGTAAGTGCTCAATAAATATGATTGAATGAATGAATTAAATAATTAATAAAATTGATCAAGTGAGATGAGGTAACTGAGGCACATAGAACTTAAGAGACTTTCCCAAGGTCATGTAACAGGCATGTACTTCCCAAGCGCTTAGTACAGTGCTCTGCACACAGTAAGTGCTCAATAAATACGATTGAATGAATGAATGAATGAATAGGAGGAAGCAGCATGGTTTAGTTGAAAAAGCATGGGCCTAGGAATCAGGAAGACCTAGGTTCTAATCCCGGCTTTGCCACTTGTCTGCTGTGTGACTTTGGGCAAGTCACTTAACTTCTCAGTGCTTGAGTTACCTCATCTGTAAAATGAGGAGTAAGACTGTGAGCCCAATGTGGGACAGGGACTGTGTCCTACTTGATTATCTTGTGCTTATACCACTGCTTAGTACAGTGCCTGGCACATAGTAAGTGCTTCACAAATACTATGAAAAAAGTAAAAGTGACAAAGTTAGAATTTGAACACAGGTCCTCTGACTCCCAAGCCCATGTTCTTTCCACTAGGCCGTGCTTCTTCACTGTGGGTTTTTAGCAAACAGCTGTAGACATCACTCCATTCTGTCATGTATGCACACATACATAACAAGTTGCAGTTGTGAAGGGCACACAGGCATGAATGGGGGCACAGATCAGAGAAGAAGAAAATGGAGGTGTGGAGTGAGTTTGGGAGGGAATTTGGAGTTTAGTTCAAGGTAGAAATGGACTCAGGGCCCTCCTCCCCCTTTGCCCTTCTCACCACAGTGAGGAAACCTGTGTGTTGCACTGCTGCCCCTCCCCTGGCTCCTTCCCAGAGATAACCACTGGCAGGGTGGACACTGGGAGCAGGAGCCCAAGGGGAAGCAGCATTTTCCTGGTTCCAAGGGAATCCTGTGCTGGAGGAAATGGTCAAAGCTTGAGAAAAGGGAGAAGGGGAGTGAGTCCTCACAGTGAGGACTCAGTGTTCTCCCTGGGAAATCATTCATTCATTCACTCAATCAATCATATGGCTCAGTGGAAAGAGCCCGGGCTTTGGAGTCAGAGGTCATGGGTTCAAATCCAGGCTCCGCCGATTGTCAGCTGTGTGACTTTGGGAAAGTCACTTAACTTCTCTGTGCCTCAGTTACCTCATCTGTAAAATGGGGATTAAGACTGTGAGCCCCCCGGGGGCCAACCTGATCACCTTGTAACCTCCCCAGTGCTTACAACAGTGCTTTGCACATAGTAAGTGCTTAATAAATGCCGTTATTATTATTATTATTGAATGTCTACTATGTGCAGAGAACTGCAATAAGCGCTTGGAAAGTACAATTCAGCATAAAGAGAGACAATCCCTGCCCATGATGGGCTTACAATCAAGAGGCTGGGAGACAGACATCAAAACAAGTAAACAGGCATCAAAACAAGTAAATAGGCAGAGGCCCCTTCTCCTCCCAGACCGAACTGTCCCCTCACCCCAGCCCAGCCTGGCCAGTTAAATATTTTGCCCTTTGTCCTTCCCCATGGTGACTCTGTACCCCCAAAACACTGGGCTCCCAGTTCCCCACCCCTCATGCCATGCAGAAAGGAGTCCTGGAGCCCCTGCCCCTGTATTTGGCTCTCAGTGTGGCTTGGAGCAGAGATGCAGCTAGAGTCGTTCTTGTGGAGCTCTCAATACCCCAGAGGAAAGTTAATGGCTGGAATTGTCTCATGTTTCCCTCTGAAGGTATTTTTGTGAATTCTATTTCAGCTCCCCTCTTCCCGACGGCTTTATCCTTGATGGTGGCCCTGGGTGTGACTCTCCCTGTGCTGGGACTGCTCATCGCTGGAGGTCTTTATCTCATCTGGAAACACCCCAAGGACAAAGGTAAAGGAACGAATGTTCTTGTGACACCCGATTACTACAGGGAAAGGCAGGAAGACAGCATGGGATTGGAGGGCAGATAGACAGGTCAGAGTTCTGAGCTCCCAGCTGGCTGGTGGTGGGGAGAGCAGCCCACAGTCCCAACTCCCAACCAAAGACTCCCAACCTGACATCCTGTTTCTCCCAGAGAAGAAACCGACTGACCCTGTGACAGTAACAACTGCCATTGACAGGGGTGGGGAGACAATAAGGAGTAGAGAACCCATCCTCAACTCCCCCATTCAGACTGAAGCCCACCTCTTCCAATCCATTTCCTGCCCCAGCCCCGTTCGGCCGTCCAGATCCCCAGTGCAGCCACAATCCCAGAGAAGTCTTGAGATTTGAGCCCTGGGAGATGCTGACAACAGTGAATGGATGGGGGTGTGTTTGTGTGTGTGCCTGTGTGAGTGTGTATGTCTGTGTGAGTGTGTTTGTGTATCTGTATCCTGAGTGTAGTGCCTGGGCCAGGGAGACAACTTCATTGTAATTTATTTATATTAATGGCTGTCTCCCCTTCTAGGCTGTAAGAGCTCCTCGTGGGCAGGGAACTCTGTTGTATTGTACTCCCTGAATTGCTTAGTACAGTGCTCTGCACACAGAAAGCACTCAGTAAATATCATTAATTGCTTGATTGATTGATGATAACCAACTGGCTCTTCCCGGAGATTTCAGGGACAATGGTCACCATTCCAGATCCATTCCCTTGGCAGTTGGGATTCTGTCCATGGGTTCGTTCCCTCCTTTATGTACCAGAAATAAGACTCCTCTGACCCCATCACATCCCCTCCCAACCCACCCCAGTTCTCCCCTTCTGAAGTGTTCCTGACATTTCTTTTTCTTTTCAGGGAAACTCCAGATTGAGCTCAGTAAGTTCCGTGTTTCATTTCTGTCGGTTTTCCCATGTTGGGGTTTGTATCTGCTCCGCCAGCCCGGTGACGTCTCCCCTCTCTGTTCTCTTGCAGGGTGGAGCAGGAGCCAGTTACACATGGGTAAGTGGCCCTGACATTCTCTGAGGTCTTAGGTCCCTCCCACCCCTGGGGCTCCTGCCCCTTCCCGACTCACTCCATCCCTGAGAGCCAGAACCAGGGCTGTTGCCAGAGCCCTCTGCTTTCTCCTCCTCCTCTTCAGTCAGTCAATGGCAAGTATTGAGGGCTTACTGTGTGCAGAGCACTGTACTAAGCGCTTGGGGGAGAACAACATAACAATAAACAGACACAATCCCTGACCACAACGAGTTTACAGTCTAAGGGGGGAGACAGACATTAATAGAAATAAATAAATTATATATGAATGAAATAAATCCCTCCTTCTCTGCCTCCCGCTCCTCCTCCCTGCTGCTTCCAGGGCACCGGGAGCCTCCTGGAATGTATGGACTAGAGTAGGGGGGACACAAAACGGGAGGTGAAGGCCGAGGCCGGAATGGGGGCTCCCCAAGAGAGCTCGGGGGAGGCCGGGTCCGGAGCCGTGGGGGCGGAGCGCGGCGCGATGCCGTCACCATCCGTGTCCCGTCCGGGGGGAGGGGGGTTGTGTCCGCCTCCGGCCCCCGGGGGGGCTCCTCGGTGCCCGCCGCCGCCTCCGGGCAGCCCTCCCGGTGTCCGCGGCGGGGCCGCTCCCGGGCTCCGCCCCTCCCGCTCCTCTGCCCCGCGGCCCCCAACGCTCACACACACGCTCTGTCCGCAGCCAACGTCACTTTCCATCCAGACACGGCGCATCCCGTACTCGTCCTGTCCGAGGATCGGAAACAGGTGACACGGGGAGGCACGTGGCAGGACCTGCCCGACAACCCGGGCAGATTCAGTTATTGTGGCTGTGTGCTGGGCCGCCAGCGCTTCACTTCCGGGAGACATTGCTGGGAGGTGGAGGTGGGAGATGCGGTTGCCTGGCGACTGGGGGTTTGCAGGGAAAATGTGAGGAGAAAAGGGGCGATCTCCGAGTCACCTGCAGATGGATTCTGGGCTGTGATGAAAGATGAAGATGGATACTGGACGCTCACTTCTCCCCGCACCCGTCTCCGCCTGAGCACAGTGCCCTCCCGGGTGGTGGTCTACCTGGACTACGAGGCTGGAGACATCTCCTTCTACAGTGGCACTGACGGATCCCACATCAACACTTTCCCCCGCGCCGACTTCGCTGGGACCCTCCAACCTTTCTTCCGCGTCTTCCGCTTTGGTGATTCCCTGACCATCTGCCCCGTGCCCGGTGGGGCTGGGGAAAACGCTGTCCCTGCCTCCGCTCAGGAGACTCCGGTGAGCCCCCCAGGAGTGGGACCAGCCTCAGCCACTGGAGATGGGGATCCCCTCCCTGGAGCCGATGCCCCATTGCTCCCCGCCCAGCCCAGCCCCGGGGTCCCTCCTGCCCCTTAGGGAGCCACCCAGCCCCTGCCCTTTTCCCCCCTGCAGCTGTCACCTCCCAGGTTTCAACTGCCTGTGTCCCCCCTCCTCCTCTGCTGCTTCTTCGGGGCAGGCCCAGCCTAGGAGGCGTCTCTGCTACTGCTCCTGGGGGAAGGTCCCCGCTGGGGACAGGGCTGGGGGGCAGCAAAGCAGCTGCTGCAGCTGCTGCAGCTCTGGGCCATCAGTGGGGTTTCACGAGTACCACTGACCCTCCTGCTCCTGACTCCTCCACTGGACCCTGAACTCAGAGGGCAGAGGGGCCACCCGCCTCCACGGCCCAGTTGTCATAGACTCCAGATTCTCCTGGTTTATGGCAATTACTTTTGAACATTTGTCTGGGACTGGGTTCTGTTCCTGGCTAAGGAGCTGGCTAATGTGGTTACATGCCTCACCTTGAATTCACCAGAATAATAACAATTATGGTATTAACCTCTTACTATGTGCTGGGCACTGTACTAAGCCTTGCCATGTATACAAGCAAACTGGGTTGGACACAGTTCCTGTCCCACATGGGACTCACACCCTTGAGAAGCAGCAGAGTGTAGTGAGTACAGCATGGGCCTAAGAGTCAGAAGGTCATGGATTCTCATCCTGGCTCTGCCACTTGTCTGCTGTGTGACCTTGGGCAAGTTGCTTCTCATCTCAGTACCCCAGTTACCTCATATGTAAAATGATGATTAAGACTGTGAGCCCCACATGGGATGGGGACAGTCCAACCTGATTACCTGAAGCAGTGGCTCAATGGAAAGAGCCCGGGCTTTGGAGTCAGAGGTCATGGATTTGTATCCTGGCTCCGCCACACGTCTGCTGTGTGACATTGGGCAAGTCACTTAACATTTCTGAGCCTCAGTAACCCTATCTGTAAAATGGGGATGAAGACTGTGAGCCCCATGTGGGACAACCTGATCACCTTGTATCCCCCCAGTGCTTAGAACAGTGCTTTGCACATAGTAAGCGCTTAACAAATGCCATTATTGTTATTATTGCTCCAGTGCTTAGAACAGTGCTTGACACATAGTATGCACTTAATAAATCCTGTTATGATTATTTTGTCATTATTAATCCCCATTTTACGGAAGACGTAAGTGAGGCACAGAGAAATGAAACGACTTGCCAAAGTTGACAAAGCAGACAAGTGACATAGGCTGCATTAGAACCCAGGGCCTTCTGATGGTCAGGCTAATGGTCCATCCATTAGGCCACACTGCTTCTCAGTGTTATGCCCCATACCCTCTGACTCTCTCGCTGCTCTCAGTGCCCCAGGGGTAATATGATGGGTGGGAAGAGAGAATGTGAATGTTGCCACACAGATCAGCAGAACACCAAACAACTCCTGTGTGTACATACTCACCCCGATTTCTCAGAACTAAGGCTCACCCATTATTTCTGATGGGAGACTCCATCCCTGAACACCTAGTGCATTCAGCACACTCGACTGAGAATAGATTGTGTACGGAGAACTAGAGGAAGTATTTGGGAGCATACAATGAGAGTTACAGTCATAGTGCCTGCCCTCAAGAAATTGGCATTCTCATGGGGGAGAGCGGTAGGCACAGATTGTGTTAACAGGATTAATAGATGAAATGAACGTGCAACATACATTTGCTACTTGTGCTAATCTGTTGGGTTGACATGGTTGGGGAGGTGGGGATTGGTTGGGAATTGTGTTCTGTAGGAGAAGGGTTTTCAAGGGGAGCAGTGAAGGGGGGTGGGGAAGACAGGATCAATGTTTTGGATGTGTCTTGTCAGAGGTGAGAGGAAGGAGTGGTAACAAAGTTGGCTTGTGAGGAGTGAAGAGTGTGAGTGTGAGTGGGTGAGGACACTGGAAAGGTGAGAAGGAAGCAGTGTTGTGTCATGGAAAGAGCCTGGGCCTAGGAATTAGAGAACCTGTGTTCTAATCCCAGCTCTGCCGCTTGTCTGCTGTGTGACCTTGGGCAAGACCCTTAACTTCTCTGTGCCTCAGTTAACTCATTTGTGAAATGGGGGTTAAGACTGTGAAACCCCTATGGGACATGGACTGTGTCCAATCTGGTTAATTTGTATCTACCCCAACACTTTCTGGCACATAGTAAACACCCAACAAATACCATATACTCTAATAAAGGAGAGAGCTGGAAGAGAACCCTAAATCCAATGGGCAGAAAGTTTTGCTTTTCCTGGAGAAATCTGTAACCACAGAAGGTTTTTGAGGATCTGAGTGAAATGCTCTGATTCATAGCCAGTCAATCATTTTAAGAACTCAGTCCCCACAGCGGAATGTAGAAAAGTCTAAATGGGGGAGAGGCTGGGGGCAAGAAAACTAGTGAGTTGCAGCAATGCAACAGAGAGATGACAGGAATAAGACCCAACCTGGTGATTGAATGGGTGGGAGGAAGGAGCGAATTTGGAAAAATTTGAGAGGAAAAACCAGCAGGATTTAGTGGTGGTGTGGCCTAATGAAGCACTGGCCTGAGAGTCAGAGGTTTCTAATCCTGGCTCTGCCACTGTCTATTTTGTGACCTTGGGCAAGTCACTTAGCTTCTCTATGCCTCAGTTACCTCATTTGTAAAACATGGATCAAGACTTGGAGCACCAGTAGGATATAGACTATTTCCAACATGATTACCTTTTATCCACAGTAACACTTAGTACAGTGCCTGACATATAGTAAGCATTTAACAGATACCATTAAAAAAAAGTGTTGGGCCTGATTTGGGAGGAAGAAGACAGAGAGTAGACAAGATGAGACCAAGATTGCTAGCTTCAGGAAGCTAGTGATCAGGGGCTCACAGTTATTCAGCAACCCAGTATAATCATAGTAATGATAATAATAAATGATGATGATCAATCAATCAATCAGTCGTATTTATTGAGCACTTACTGTGTACAGAGCACTGTACTAAGTGCTTGGGAAGTACAAGTTGGCAACATATAGAGACATTCCCTACCCAACAGTGGGCTCACAGTCTAGAAGGGGGAGACGGAGAACAAAACCAAACATATTAACAAAATAAAATAAATAGAATAGATATGTACAAGTAAAATAAATAGAGTAATAAATATATATATATGTACATATATACAGGTGCTGTGGGGAGGGGAAGGAGGTAAGACACGGGGATGGAGAGGGGGACGAGGGGGAGAGGAAGGAGGGGGCTTAGTCTGGGAAGGCCTCCTGGAGGAGGTGAGCTCTCAGTAGGGCCTTGAAGGGAGGAAGAGAGCTAGCTTGGCGGATGTGGGGAGGGAGGGCATTCCAGGCCAGGGGGATGATGTGGGCCGGGGGTCAATGGCGGGACAGGCGAGAACGAGGCACGGTGAGGAGATTAGCGGCAGAGGAGTGGAGGGTGCGGGCTGGGCTATAGAAGGAGAGAAGGGAGGTGAGGTAGGAGGGGACGAGGTGATGGAGAGCCTTGAAGCCGAGGGTGAGGAGTTTCTGCCTGATGTGCAGATTGATTGGTAGCCACTGGAGATTTTTGAGAAGGGGAGTGATATGCCCAGAGCATTTCTGGACAAAGACAATCCAGGCAGCAGCATGAAGTATGGATTGAAGTGGAGAGAGACACGAGGATGGGAGAGCAGAGAGGAGGCTGATGCAGTAGTCCAGACGGGATAGGATGGGAGCTTGAACGAGCAGGGTAGTGGTTTGGATGGAGAGGAAAGGGCGGATCTTGGCAATGTTGTGGAGCACAGACCGGCAGGTTTTGGTGATGGCTTGGATGTGAGGGGTGAATGAGAGAGCGGAGTCGAGGATGACACCAAGGTTGCGGGCTTGTGAGATAGGAAGGATGGTAGTGCCGTCAACAGTGATGGGAAAATCAAGGAGAGGGCAGGGTTTGGGAGGGAAGACAAGGAGTTGAGTCTTGGACATGTTGAGTTTTAGGTGGCGGGCAGATATCCAGATGGAGATGTCCTGAAGGCAGGAGGAGATGCGAGCCTGGAGGGAGGGGGAGAGAGCAGGGGCAGAGATGTAGACTTGGGTGTCATCAGCGTAGAGGTGATAGTTGAAGCCGTGGGAGCGAATGAGGTCACCAAGGGAGTGAGTGTAGATCGAGAACAGAAGGGGACCGAGAACTGAACCTTGGGGAAACCTCACAGTAAGGGGATGGGAGGGGGAGGAGGAGCCTGCAATAGAGACTGAGAATGAAGGACTGGAGAGATAAGAGGAGAACCAGGAGAGGACAGAGTCTTTGAAGCCAAGGTTGGATAGTGTGTTGAGGAGAAGGGCGTGGTCCACAGTGTCAAAGGCAGGTCGAGGAGGATTAGGATAGAGTATGAGCTGTTGGATTTGGCAAGCAGGAGGTCATTGGTGACCTTTGAGAGGGCAGTTTCTGTGGAATGTAGGGGACGGAAGCCAGACTGGAGGGGGTCGAGGAGAGAGTTGGTGTTGAGGAATTCGAGGCAGCGCGTGTAGACAACTCGTTCAAGGAGTTTGGAAAGGAATGGTAGGAGGGATATGGGGCAATAACTAGAAGGTGAGGTGGGGTCAAGAGAGGGTTATTTTAGGATGGGAGAGACGTGGGCATGTTTGAAGGCAGAGGGGAAGGAACCAGTGGAGAGTGAGTGGTTAAAGATGGAGGTTAAGGAGAGGAGAAGGGATGGAGCAAGAGATTTCATGAGATGAGAGGGAATGGGGTCAGAAGCACAGGTGGCCAGAGTAGCACTTGAGAGGAGGGAGGAGAGCTCCTCTGAAGATACCGCTGGGAAGGATGGGAGAGTAGCAGAGAGTGTTGCGAGCCAGAGGGTTGGAGAAGGTGGGGGAGTGACTTTGGGGAGGTCAGACCTGATGGATTTAATTTTGTTAATGAAGTAGGAGGCCAGATCGTTGGGGGTGAGGGAAGGAGGAGGGGGAGGAACCGGGGGCCTGAGAAGGGAGTTGAATGTACGGAAGAGCTGACAGGGATGATGGGCATGGGTGTCAATAAGGGAGGAGAAATAGTTTTGTCTGGCAGAGGAGAGGGCTGAGTTAAGGCAGGAAAGGATGAACTTGAAGTGAACGAGGTTGGCATGGTGTTTAGACTTTTGCCAGCAGCGTTCGGCAGCTCGAGCATAAGAGCGAAGGAGGCGGACAGTGGCAGTGATCCAGGGCTGTGGGTTAGTGGTGCGAGAGTGGCGAAGGGAAAGGGGAGCGAGTGAGTCTAGCTGAGTAGAAAGGGTAGAGTTGAGAGCAGTAATCTGATCATCAAGACTGGGTAGAGAGGAGAGGGCGGCGAGGTGGGGTATGAGGCGTTCCGAAAGATCGGTGGGGTCCAGAGAGCGGAGATCTCTGTGAGGGAGTAATACGGATTTACAGGGGAAAGGAGTGTGAATGAGGAGGCAGGTGAGAAGATTATGATCAGAGAGAGGGATTTCAGAGTTGGTGAGGGTGGACACAGTGCAGTAGTAGGAGATGATGAAGTCGAGGGTATGACCAAGTTGGTGAGTGGGTGAGGTGGGGTGGAGCAAGAGGTTGGCAGCGTCAAGGACAGATAGAAGGCGGGTGGCAGAGGAGTCATCAGGGATATCCATGTGGATGTTGAAGTCTCCGAGGATCAGAGTGGGCATGGAAAAGGAGAAAAGGAAGGTGAGGAAGGGGTCAAAATCGTTAAAGAAGTTGGAGGTGGGGCCAGGGGGGCGGTAGATGACGGCTACAAGAATCTGGAGGGGGTGGTAGAGGCAAATAATGTGGGCTTCAAAGGAAGGGAAGGGAAGGAAAGGGAAGGGGGAGGAGGGATAGCGCGAAAGCGACATTGGGGGGGCGAGAAGGAAACCGACACCTCCTCCTTTTCCGGTGAGTCTGGGGGAGTGGGAGAAGAAGAGGCCTCCACTGGAGAGAGCAGCAGAAGAGACCGTGTCATCTGGAGACGACCATGTTTCAGTTAGGGCGAGTAGGAGTAGAGAGCTGGAAAGGAATAGGTCCAGGATGAAAGGGATCTTACTTAAAACGGAGCGGGGGTTCCAGAGACCACACTTGGCAGTAGCTGTCGAGGGAGGGGAGGGAGGGGGAAGGGTGCAAGGGGTGCGGAGGGCTTGGATTGGGATGAGTTGGCAGGGGCCTGGGCGGGGAGAGTGGGAAGAGGGGTGGCGATGGGAAAGGAGAACTGGGATGGGGTGGGGGCGGGGAGAAGGGGAGGGAGGGGGTTGGGAGGAAGGAGTGGAGGACTGGCGCTGGTACAGAGGGATCCTTGGTAGGGGTTGAGGGGGAGGGAAAAAGCTGGGTGGGAGAGGGGAAGGGGAAGGTGAGGAATGGGAATGGCAGTTGGGAGCAAGGGAATTGAAATGATGATAATACCAATAATAATGGATAATAATAATGGCATTTGTTAAATGCTTTCTATGTGCCAGGCACTGTTCTAAGTGCTGGGGTAGATATGAGATAATCGGGTTCAACATAGTCTTTATCCCACATAGGGCTCACAGTCTTAATCCACATTTTACTGATGAAGGAACTGAGCCACATAGAAGTGAAATGACTTGCGTAAGGTCACATTGCAGACAAGTGGCAGAACTGGGATTAGAACCCATGACCTTCTGATTCCCAAGCCCATATTCTATCCACTAGGCCATGATGCTTCCCATGCAAAGTGTGATATTTGTTAAGTGCTTACTAGGTGTCAAATACTGAGAAGAAGCGTGGTCTGGGAATCCGAAGGACCTGGGTTCTAATCCTAACTCTGCTACTTGTCTGCTGTGTGACCTTGAGCAAACTACTTAACTTCTCTGTACCTCAGTTACCTCATCAGTAAAATGGGGACAAAGACTGTGAACTCCTGTGGGACTTGGACTGTGTCCAACCTGATTAACTGGTATCTACCCCAGAGTTTAGTACAGTGCCTGGCACCTATTAAGCATTTAACATGCCATTAAGAAAAAAAAGCGCTGTTTGAGATTAGATCCTGATGGGGCATGGGAAGGTGAGGGAGCCTTGAAGGGTCTGAACTGTGGGTCTTCAGGTGGTCTCTGACTCCCAAGGGACTCTCCCCAGAGGAACACTGGGGCCCATCTTCCCTACTCCTCCCCAGACAGACTGGGAGTGAAGGCGAAATGGAGGCAGAGAACCAACTCAAGCATGGGATCCTAGCCAAACCTGCTGACCTTGCAGAAACAAGCATGATCTTGAGGTGGAAGAGTAGTGCTTTTTTGCTTGTGTGTTTTTGTTTTTAAATGGTATTTGTTAGGCACTCACTATGTTCCAGGCACTTTACCAATCACTGGGGTGGATACAAGCTAATCATGTTGGACACAATCCCTGTCACACATGGGGCTCATAATCTTAATTCCCATTTTAAAGGTGAGGAATGGAGGCACAGAGAAGTGAAGTGACTTACCCCAGGTCACACAGCAGACAAGTGGCGGGGCCAAGGTTAGAACCCAGGACCTCTGACTTCCAGTCGTGGGCTCTTTCCACTAGTCCACGCTGCCACTCTTTGAAGCCCAGCACACAGAAAAGTTTCCCGGACCTGTGCTGGGGCCCTGGTACCCAAGGACAAAGAAACACAAGGGCCACATCTGTCCCCTGGGGCAGGAGGCAGTGGGTGGAGTCATTCCCGGGAATCAGTCAATTAATCAACAGAATTAATTGAGCACCTTCTCTGTGTAGAGCACTGAATTAAGCATTTGAAAGTGTGCAATAGTGTTAGTAGACATGAGCCCTGCCCTCAGGGAGTGTACAGTGAGAAGCAGCATAGTGTAGTGGACAGAGTACAAGCCTATTCATTCATTCATTCATTCATTCATTCATTCATTCAATCGTATTTATTGAGTGCTTACTGTGTGCAAAGCACTGTACTAAGCGCTTGCGAAGTACAAGTTGGCAACATATAGAGACAGTCCCTACCCAACAGTGGGCTCACAGTCTAGAAGGGGGAGACAGAGAACAAAACAAAACATATTAACAAAATAAAATAAATAGCATCAATATGTACAAATAAAATAGAGTAATAAATACGTACAAACATGTATACATATATACAGGTGCTGTGGGGAGGGGAAGGAGGTAAGGCGGGGGTGATGGGGAGGCCTAGAGTCAGAAGGTCATGGGTTCTAATACTGACTTTTCCATTTGTCTGCTATGTGACCTGGGGCATGGCACTTCACTTCTCTATGCCTCAGTTACCTCATCTGTAAAATGGGAATTGAGACTGTGAGCCCCACATGGGACAGGGACTGTGTCCAGTCCAATTTGCTTGCATCCACTCCAGCATTTAGTACAATGTCTGGCACATAATTAGCACTTAGCAAATACCATAATAATAATAATTATTATTATTATGACAGTCTAGTGGGAGAGTTAGACACAAAATAATCCGTCAGTGAAGTATCTGCTTTGTTTCTCTCCTCTCCCTATGTACTCAGCCCATGTAGCACAGGGATTGTGTCCGGCCTGGTTATCTTGAATCGAGTCCAGCGTTTAGTACAGTGCTTGGCACATAGTAAGAATGTTAACAAATATAATAATGATAATAATGATGGTATTTGTTAAGTGCTTACCATGTGTCAAGCACTGTTCTAAGCGCTGGGATAGATACACGGTAATCAGGTTGTCCCATGTGGGGCTCATAGTCTTAATCCCCATTTTACAGAAGAGGTAACTGAGGCCCAGAGAAGTTAAGTGACTTGCCCAAAGTTACACCGTTGATAAGTGGCGGAGCTGGGATTATAATAATTATTAATGAGATTCTCTGATGTAAAAGCAGCTTGGCCTAGTGGGTAGATTATGGGCCTGGGAGTCAAAGGACCTGTTCTAATCCCAGGTCTGCCACTTGTCTGCTATGTGATCTTGGGTAAACCACTACACTCTTCTGTGCTTCAGTTACCTCACCTGTAAAATGGCGTTTAAGATTGTTAGACCCATTTGGGACATGGACTGTGTCCAACCTTAATAGCTTGTATTCGTCGCAGGGAATACAATTCGTACTGTACAATTCGTACAGTGCCTGGCATTTGAGATCGGCCTCAGATATGTCCACAGTTCTCTGATCAGAGTGAGCCAAACTGACTCCATTTTGGAAAGGCCCACCATCTCCTCTGTTATCCAGGAATTGTTACATGCTTTTATTGTTTAAGTATGGGACAATGTTCTGTGTAATGAAGACCTTGTAGTTCACAAGAAGAAGCCATGGTTTGTAGTTATAGCCCAAGGATTGCATTTAGATAAGAGGGATTAAATATTTTACCCAGTTTCCTGAAACCTTCCCCATCTGCCATTCCCATGAAATATTTATATATAGATTAGGGCTCATGTGGAAGAAGCTCAATGTTATGCACTACAGGCAGATAATCTTTTCCAAAATATGGAATATGGACACCCAGCTTCCACATCCACGCCACCCCCACCACCCCAACCCCCAAAAGTTTTGTGCACCTAGGTAAACTGCTGCTCCTTGTAACCCAGAGGGGAGGCTAGGATAGCCCAGAGTCGCTTGGCTTACACTGGGTCGCCTGGCCTGAGGTTCTGTAAAGGACCCGCCAAGTCCTAGAAAGGAAAAGGGATTTGAGGATCTGTCCACCTGGGGTAGAGTAAGGTACATGAGCGTGAACCACCCTATGTTTGGGTGAGACACTGGGACCTTAGGGGATGCAATAATTTTGTTCGTGGGACACAAAGGGAATGTAATAAATTTGTTTGTGGTTTGTGACTATTTTGTGCATTGAAGCCATTGCTTTCATAGGTTTATGCATTAAAACCATAGCTCTTGTTGTTTTTCACATTACAGTCATAGCATTCACAGCAAGACTCTGTGTATCTATTTGTGTCATTCTTCCGTGCCTGGATCTATGTGCCCATGGGTAAACCACCTCCTTTGGGGTATGTCATAATTTGGTGTCAGAAGTGGGATCCATGGCTGCAGACAAGGAACAAATTGGGGCGATAGGGGAGCAGGGCTGGAGATGTCCTAATTGGTATCAATCCTGGGTCGAAACGTCATGGCAGAGTGAGACCCTGTTATATAATCAGTTTAAAGACTGGCAGACTGCCAGTAAGAATAAGGGGAAGGGTAAAGAGGCATTTATTGGACTCCTACTGGAGACCCTCGGCGCTGCCAGAAAGAGTGCCTGAGACACCGAAGAACAGGTGAATCATGCATTGAGGAGGCTGAATAAGACACAGCCGTGTTGGAGGAGGAACTCTGGGGAGCTTACTGAGTGAATCCGAATACTGGAGGGGAAGTTAGAGCCCATTGCCTCGGAGTAGCTAGAAGAGTGCTGGCACCATACACGTTAGAGTGGCTCTGTATGAAGATGAAATTGAGTGGGATCGTTATGGCCCCTGGGGCCTGCCCCTTGAATCTGATCCCCTTCCGGGGGGTGATGGGGATGACCCCTGCAGAATACAGGAAACACCTGAAAACCCCGACTTTGGTCCACCCCCTCAAGGGCCTGTACATGTTTACCTGGTTATCACAGAGGAGGTCATCCCACCGGATCTGGTTGGACCAGTAGAAGCAGAAGTGGGACCTCCCGGTGGCCAAGGGAGGAGCAGCTGGTGGCTTTGATGGAGTGGCCAGTGGGCCACATCGAATAGTGTGATAATCCATTTTACTGGAGGAGAGTTGACCGGCTTTCAGAAGCGGTTCTGTAAGCTGTCCACTGAAAAATGGTTTGACTGGATCCACTGCCTGTGGGAAGTAGGGGCAACGGTGACCCCATTAGTCCCCGAGGAAGTGCAGGCCTACAGGTCACCCTTGGCCTTCAATTAACAACACCTCCAAACACAGGTCCCATCTTCTCCCTTTGGAAAAGTGCCCTCCATTTAGTCAGGGGTATTCTCTGAGAGGACGCATTGGGCCGGTAGGTAAGTGGGCAATCCTAGATGACCTGGAGGGGATATTGGAAAAATTGGCTACAGAAACTGTCCTAAATGAGAATCAGGAAGATGAGAATGATCCCATGGCCCAAATAATCTCAGATAGTGTTATGCAGAGACTCACCAAGCAGGATGCCTTGGGAGGGCCCCGATTCATAGCGATGGTGCTGTTTGGGGCTAGAGGACTAGATGTGACCCATCATACCTTTGGAGATCTTATCTCTTCAGCTGCCGAGGACTGGGGTGTTCATACTCCTCTGGATGAGAGGCAAGTTCAGGAGTTAGTGTCTGCCCTGGTAACTAGGGCACGGAAACCTGGGAAACTTCCATCCCTAAGGCTAGGGACAAGGGAAGCAAAGAGGGTCGGAAGCCTGGGGTGGCCCGGGGGCTGGAGTTCAGATGATAGATGTGTCCCCTAGAGGTGGCTAACACAGTAGGGAGGCTTTAAAAGGGAACAGCTAGATGGGCTCCCCACAGAGGTCCTCAGTCTGTTATGGGATAGACAGCCCAAAGGGAAAGGAGGAAAGTTTCGGGAGGCAGAAAACTGATAAGGGATCCCAAGTGCCCCTCCCTCCCGGCAGTCTGAATAGTACAGACCGAAGTGATCCCCTCCCCAAGCCCCCATCTGAGAGCCCTGGTCTCAGGAGGGAGGTGGGTCAATTTCCTCATAGACACCAGGGCACAGATCTCTATGATCACAAAAGGGGACATTGTGGACCAGTGCCGGCTGAAGGGAACCATTTCGGTTGGGCAATTAATGGAGGAATGACTAAATAACCCCTGGTGCAGCTGGTGCTTTCCCTCCCAGAAGGTGACTCCCCATGTGTCTTAGCTGAGGACCTCTTAGCCCTCATGGTTAAGGATATTTTGAGCCACACCCACTTAGAGACCTCCATGGGAATGTGGATTCCTGCCTGGGTAGAGGGAGAGAAAGTCGGGAGGTCGGGACTCTTGGCGGGTCTTTTAACACCAGACCGCCCCTGAGCTTCCCCCATCCCAGATCACCACTTAAGACAGTATTAGAATCCCTCTGGCCACTAAGGGGGCAGTCACTGAGCTCCTGCAGGACCTCCAGGCCCAGGGAATTATTTGTGCTGCCCAGTCCCTGTACAACTCTCCTGTGTGGCCCGTACAAAAACCCAGTGGCACCTGGCACCTAACCGGAGACTACCAGTCCCTAAACAACCATACAGGACCCCTTCATGCCACTGTTCAGTTCATGGTAGATACCTGACAGAAATTAGTAGCCTATCCTATGCCATGGATGGCTGCCATCGATGTGAAGGACATGATTTTCATGGTTCCCCTGCAACTGGGTGAACACCCTCTTTTGGGGTACGTTACTGGTATACAGTAAGCACTTCATGCATTCCTTCAATCGTATTTACTGAGTGCTTATTGTGTGCAGAGCACTGCACTAAGTGCTTGGAAAGTGCAATTCAGTAACAGAAACAATCTCTGCCTACAACGAGCTAAATAAAATGTAAAATGTTTTTAAAAATTATTCATTCATTCATTCATTCAATCATATTTATTGAGCGCTTACTGTGTGCCTAGCACTGTACTAAGGAAAGTATTGAGAGAGATAGTACAATATAAGAATAAACAGACATTCCCTGCTCACAACGAGCTTATAGTCTGGTGGGGGAAGACAAACATTAATATAAATAAAGAAGTACAGATGTGTACATAAGTGCTGTGAGGCTAGGAGTAGGGAGGAGAAAAGGGAGCAGGTCTGGGAGATGTAGAAGGGAGGTGGAGAAGAGGAAAGGGGGAGTTAAGGAAGGCCTCTTGGAGAAAAAGTGCTTTCAATAAGGCTTTGAAGAGGGGGAGAGTAATTATCCGTTGGACTTGAGGAAAGAGGGTGTTAAGGCCAGAGGTAGGACTTGGCCGAGGGGTTGGTGGAAGATAGACGAGATTGAGGTACAGGGAGAAGGTTAGTATTAGAGCAGCAAAATATGCAAGGTGAGTTGTAGTAGGAGAGTAGTAAGGTGAGGGCAAGGTGATTGCATGCATTAAAGCTAATGATGAGGAGTTTTTGTTTGATGCGGAAGTGGATGGACAACCACTAGTGTTTCTTGAGGAGTGGGGAAACATGGCCTGAACAGTTTAGTAGAAAAATGTGATGTACGGACTGGAGTGGGGAGAGACAGGAGGTGGGGAGGTAAGTTGGGAGGCTGATGCAGTTAATGAAAGTACAATAAAAATTCAAAATATTATTATCTCTCCAACCCCAAATCTCAGATGAAGAACTGCAGGAGAATGGATTATAACATTCCTAAAAAAAACCCTGAACTTCCCTTATCCCTTTACCCTCTCCTTCTCATTCATTCATTCAATCATATTTATTGAGCACTTACTGGGTGCAGAGCACTGTACTAAGCGCTTGGGAAGTACAAGTTGGCAATATATAGAGACGGTCCCTACCCAACAGCAGGCTCCTCCCCCCTTCTGTCCCTCAGTCAATCACATTTATTTAGTGCTTACTGTGTGCAGGGCACTGTAATAAGCACTTGGGAGAGTACAACACAAAAATATATCAGACACATTCCCTGCCCACAACAAGCTTCCAGTCTAGAGGGGAAGACAGATATTAATATAAATAAACAAATTCTGGATATGTACAGAAGTGCTGTGGAGCTTGGCAGAGGGTAGGTGGCAAATACAGGGAGCAAGTCAGGGCGACACAGAAGCGAGTGGGAAAACAGGAAATGAGGGCTTAGTCAGGGAAGGCCTCTTGGAGGAGATGCGCTTTAATAAGGCTTTGAAGATGGGGAGAGTAATTTGTCAGATATGAAAAGAGAGGGTGTTCCAGGCCAGAGGCAGAATATGGACAAGAGGTTGGTGGTGAGATAGACGAGATCAAGATGCAGTGAGTGGGTTGGCATTAGAGGAACCAAGTGTGCGGGCAAAGTTGTAGTAGGAGAATAGCCGGGTGAAGTAGAAGGGGCAAGGTGATTGAGTGCTGTGTACTTCAGAGAGAAAAAGATCAGCTGGAAGCAGCTTGTTCCCAGGACTGTGGGAATGTTGGCACCAAGTGTGGATTTTCTTTTTCCAGAGAGTAGAGGGCTGGAGAGTTTATGGAGTTCTGCCTGCATAGCAGGTAACTCCTTCCTGGAGGTCACATGGCACCAGGACAGCACTAACTGACATCCAAACTCAGCTCACAAGCCATGTTTCCAGTTTATCAGTTTCCCTTTCACTCTTCCAACTACCTCTGGTGAGTTCTGCCCAGTGACTGATGAGACTTTCAAATGTCGCCTTTCCATTGGAGGGTGGTACCCATGAGACTTAATTCCTGGAACTCATATTGCAAAAGGAACTTCAGTTCCTGGTAAGGTGAGCCTGGCCTCCACCAAATCATGGACAATCTGCCCTGCTGCTGGGGCTGCCGACCTTGACGGCCCAGGGAGGAGTCAGGCTGGTGAGTCTGAGGGGTCCCAGATCTCGGGGGCGGGAGCTGAATTCCGGGGAAATTCTCCTGGAAACAGGAGAGCCTTGGGGGTATCCTCAGGATGGGAGGATGAGGTGGGAGAAATGGGAGATGTCCTGAGGATTGCCCCTCCCCCAGAATAGCTAGTGGAAGCGGTGTTTGGGGTGGGGACTGCTCACAGGAAGGGGACAGAGGGAAAAGACCGGAACACCCCAAATCTCTGGAAAGTCTAGTTCTCTCCTCCCTCCAACCTCCCACATTGACTGCCACCCTTCTATTGTTCCATTAAACCCCGGTCTACGCAGTCCCTAGGGGGTTTGAGCACATAATGGTCGGGGGGTGGGAAGGCTGAAATAACATGGAGGATGGCAGGAAGCAGGGAGATAAAGAGATGAAGGAAAGAGCCTCATTTGGCTCTCTGAACCTGATCCCCTGCACCCCAGATAGGGAGGGTGGGTCCATCGTTTACACCGCAGAAGTGAGAGGAGCATGGCCTAGTGAATAGAGCATGGGCCTGGGAGTCAGAGGACCTGGGTTCTAATACCAGCTCTACCACTTGTCTGCTGTGTGACCTTGGGCAAGTCACTTAACTGGTCTGTAAATCAGTTACCTCATTTGTAAAATGGGAGCCCCATGTGGGATGTGGATTGTGTTCAAACCTGATTACCTTGTATTTACCCCAGCGCTTAGAACAGTACCTGACATGTAGTAAGTACTTAGCAAATACAATATATTCTTTTTTTAAAAAAGTGCTAATACATCCTCAGTCTTGGCCCTGGGAGGTAGAAGGCAGAGAATCCAGCCTGAAGAATCACCCATCTCCAGGTTGCTCCCCTATTCTGGGTGGCTGCAGAAGGTGGGTGTATGGTCTGGGTCAATAGAAGGATGGCTGCCTAGGGAACAGACAGAAGGATGGGGCTGTAGAGAAGGCAGAGAATCCAGCCACCCCTTGCCCCTCCATTCTTGCTTCCACCTCAGAGAGCAGTAATGGATGGGATTTATCTGCCCAGAGGGGACCCAAGGATGTGGGATCCTGATAAACTCGTTGCCCACATTGAAGCCCAGAAAGGTACTGGACAGACAAGACTCCAGAGCCTGGGTTTCAATGATCCTGACTATCCCTGACCACAGCCTCCATGCCCTCAGGGGAACTTTTCCTGGCTCCCTTCTGGGCATGGGAACAGTGTTGCCTAATGGAAAGAGCCCACCTCTAAGACTGAACTTGTCTTCCCTCCCAAACCCTGCCCTCTCCCTGACTTTCCCATCACTGTTGACGGCACTACCATCCTTCCCGTCTCACAAGCCCGCAACCTTGGTGTCATCCTCGACTCCGCTCTCTCATTCACCCCTCACATCCAAGCCGTCACCAAAACCTGCCGGTCTCAGCTCCGCAACATTGCCAAGATCCGCCCTTTCCTCTCCATCCAAACCGCTACCCTGCTCCTTCAAGCTCTCATCCTATCCCATCTGTACTACTGCATCAGCCTCCTCTCTGATCTCCCATCCTCGTGTCTCTCCCCACTTCAGTCCAGACTTCATGCCGCTGCCCGGATTGTCTTTGTCCAGAAACGCTCTGGGCATACTACTTCCCTCCTCAAAAATCTCCAGTGGCTACCAATCAATCTGCGCATCAGGCAGAAACTCCTCACCCTTGGCTTCAAGGCTCTCTATCACCTCGCCCCCTCCTACCTCACCTCCCTTCTCTCCTTCTACAGCCCAGCCCGCACCCTCCACTCCTCTGCCGCTAATCTCCTCACCGTGCTTCATTCTCGCCTGTCCCGCCGTCGACCCCCGGCCCACGTCATCTCCCTGGCCTGGAATGCCCTCCCTCCCCACATCCGCCAAGCTAGCTCTCTTCCTCCCTTCAAGGCCCTACTGAGAGCTCACCTCCTCCAGGAGGCCTTCCCAGACTGAGCCCCCTCCTTCCTCTCCCCCTTGTCCCCCCTCCATCCCCACCGTTTTACCTCCTTCCCTTCCACACAGCACCTGTATATATGCATATATGTTTGTACATATTTATTACTCTATTTATTTATTTTATTTGTACATATCTATTCTATTTATTTTATTTTGTTAATATGTTTGGTTTTGTTCTCTGTCTCCCTCTTGTAGACTGTGAGCCCAATGTTGGGTAGGGACTGTCTCTATATGTTGCCAACTTGTACTTCCCAAGCGCTTAGTACAGTGCTCTGCACACAATAAGCGCTCAATAAACATGATTGATTGATTGATTGATTGAGTCAGGATCTAATCCCGGATCCATCACTTGCCTGCTGTGTTCCCTTGAGCAATTCCCTGGGCCTCAGTTTTCTCATTTGTAAAATCGGGATAAAATAACATTTCTATTAGACTGTGAGCCCTATATAGGAGAGGGACGGTGTCCCATCTGATTATAGGGGGTCTACCCCAGTACTTACTGCAGTGTGTGGTACATAGTAAGCATTTAAGAAATACCACAATTAGTATTATCATTATGGTCTCCCAGTTACTGTGCACAAGAGCTGCTGCAGATTGTCTTATATTCTGGGAGATTTGGGGGCCCTGAGCCTGCCCCTTATTTTCCCTTTCCTACCCCCTCCACTCCCTGTTCCCATCACTTTGGCCTTTCACTGGCCTGGGAAAGGTGGGGATGGGGAGTGGATGGAAGATGGGGCTGGGTCATCTCCTTCCTCTCCCCCAAGTGGGTTAGGGGCACTGATGTGTCGGTGGAGCAGCTGGAAGATCAGCCTTGGCTCCCCACCTCCTCCTCCCTGCACCCCAAACTTTCCCCCATCACTGTCTCACCCACTGATACTCCTGGCCTCTGGGACAGAGAAAGAGAGGACCCCTGTCCATCTTTGTTCCAGGGTGGGAAGGGGTTAAGGGATCTGACTCATGGAAGAGTTGGGTGGATTCTTCTCCCTCCTCCTCCTGCTCTCTTCACCCCCTGCCTAACACTTCTTGGGAGCGGAGGCAGAAGGTAGGTGGAAGGATCCAGTGGGGAGCAATGTCCCAAATGGAACATTCCCAGAACAGGGAGGGTAGTCCCTGCCCCTCCCCCTCCAGACCCCCACCTCCATTGTTCAGGAGAATTCCTGAACCAGTAGGCATCCTGGCTCCTCCCCTACTCCCTGCCCAGTTGGAGTCTGTCATGGATCAAGGACCTGGGAGAGACATGAGAGTCCTCAAAATAGGGAAACTTCCCACCATGGTATTCATGCAGATCCAGTCTGGGAGAGGATCCAAGGAAATTCCTGCTGAGAGGCTAGAACCCTGACCCATGTTGGAGTGAGGAGCAGATCCAGGTTGTCTCCCTTATTCACCCTGAGGGGCAGAGTCTGTGAGTGGTCTTGGGGATTGGTATCCAGGTACCTGGTGGCAGAGATTTAGTTTGGGACAGTGGATGACACATATGACAGGAAGCTGACCTATACCAATGCCCGGTCTAGGAGTCTTGCATTGCTGTGTGCCCCGGGTCCCAGCCCCTGCCTGGCTTCATGATGGTGAGTTACAGGTATTGACTGAGTCACCATCATCTATCTATGGTCCCTGCGAAGAAGAAGATGGCGGGTTTCCCAGAATCCTTCACACCTGGATCCTCCTCCTCCTCCTCACACCTCCTCCTCCTCTTCTTTCTCCAGCTACCCACTCTGGGTTCAGGTAAGAATCTTCATTCTTCTTCACTGCTCTTTGGGGACATCTCAGAGGAAGAACAAACTCCCCTGTAAGTCTCCAGTTTGAATGTATCTCCCAAGAGAGAGCGGAGGTAAGGGGACTCTCAACCCTCTCTCAGCTCAATAGGCCCCTGGGGCCTTCAGAGGGTGGACAACGTCATCCCCCAGGCCTGGAATGCCCTCCCTCTGCCCATCCGCCAAGCTAGCACTCTTCCTCCCTTCAAGGCCCTCCTGAGAACTCACCTCCTCCAGGAGGCCTTCCCAGACTGAGCCCCTTCCTTCCTCTCCCCCTCGTCCCCCTCTCCATCCCCCCATCTTACCTCCTTCCCTTCCCCACAGCACCTGTATATATCTATATGTTTGTACATATTTATTACTCTATTTATTTATTTATTTTACTTGTACATATCTATTCTATTTATTTTATTTTGTTAGTATGTTTGGTTTTGTTTTCTGTCTCCCCCTTTTAGACTGTGAGCCCACTGTTGGGTAGGGACTGTCTCTATAGGTTGCCAACTTGTACTTCCCAAGCGCTTAGTACAGTGCTCTGCACACAGTAAGCGCTCAATAAATACGATTGATTGATTGATTGATCGATTGACAAGAAGTGGCTCTGCCTTTCCCCTTCTGGATGGGGTTCTCCCTTGCCCACTGAATCCCCAGTACCAGCTCCTCTCTGACCATCTCCCTATGTTGCAGCTCAGTTTTCTGTGATTGGGCCTTCTGATCTCGTTCTGGCCTTGGAAGGGGAAGACGTTGAGTTACACTGTCACCTGGATCCCAAGATGAACGCTGAGCCCATGCAGGTGAGGTGGTTCCGATCCGAATTCTCTAACATTGTGCACCTGTACGAGAATGGAGAGGACCAGTTTGGACAGCAGATGGAGGAGTATCGAAGAAGGACGGAGTTGGTGAGAGATGCCATGGATTATGGGAGTGTGGCTCTGAGAATACACAATGTAAGAGTCTCTGATAAGGGAAGGTTTCGCTGCTTTTTCTATAATGGCCTGACGTATGAAGATGCTCATCTGGAGCTGCAGGTGGTTGGTAAGTGACTGATTTTTTGTTGTGACCAATGTTGTAACAATCATTCCAGTCTCAGGCAGCCTTGCAGACTGTCCTATCCCTATCCAGAATCCCCTCCTGCTCCAGCAGTAATGAATGAATAGTGTCCACTCCTCCTGTCCAGGGTCCCTTCCTACTGCCCCCAGTGTCTTGTTGGTCCACAGACAGTGCTACCTTTTGGAGCATTTCCACGGAACATTTTCCATGGGTCAGTCCCTTCCTGGGCCTGTTCCTGGGCTGGATTCCTGGAACATCCAGTAGGTTGGTGCTAATAAAGGGGTCAGGGCAGGACACCCCCTTTGCACCTTCTGAACTGGCTTTTCCTGAGGAGACATATGTGATTTCTAATATTGGGGTTTTTCCTGGCCCGGGGGCTGAACATAATCGGGTCAGGACCTGGTTCTGGTGGTCCGAGCCCCGTCTGGGTCTTGTTATACTCCATCAACGTGGGGACCGGTCAGGGGGATCACTTGAGGTGAGGGAGGGTTGGGTAGGGCTGGGGTGAGATTAGGTCAGTCCTGGTTGGTGCAAGGATGCAATAGGAGTAATAATAATGATAATAATAATAATAATGGTATTTGTTAAATTGCTTACTATGTTCCAAACACTTTACTAAGCCCTGCGGTAGATACAGCTTAGCAGGTAGGACACAGTCCCTGCCCGCATGGTTTCACGGTTTATGGTTGGAGAAGGAGGGGCTTTAAGGCTCTCAATCAGCTCTCCCTTTCCTACCTAGCCTTGCTAATCTCCCACTACAACCCAACCTGCTCACTTTGCTCCTCTATTGCCCACCTACTCCTTAAGCCTCCATTTCATCTCTCTTGCTGTCTAGACTGTGAGCCCACTGTTGGGTAGGGACCATTTCTATATGTTGCCAACTTGTACTTCCCAAGCGCTTAGTACAGTAAGCGCTCAATAAATACGACTGATTGATTGATTGCTGTCTCTCCTTTATCATGTCCTCCCTCCTGCTGGAACTCTGTCCCAGTTTATGTTCGACAGACCACCACTCTCCCCATCTTCAGAGCCTGACAAAATTCACACTTCCTCCAAGATTTGCCCTCCCTTTGGCATTTCCTATGCACTTGGGTTTGTACACTTAGAGCCCTTTAATACCCTACCCTCAGCCCTGCAGCTCTTATGCCTATATCCTAATATTCTGCTGTTCCCCTTCCTGTAATTTATTTTAATGTTTGCCTCCCCTACTAGACTGTAAATAGTGCCAGTAATTACTATTCATTCATTCATTCAATCGTATTTATTGAGCGCTGACTGTGTGCAGAGCACTGTACTAAGCGCTTGAGAAGTACAAGTTGGCAACATATAGAGACGGTCCCTACCCAACAATGGGCTCACAGGCAGTAATGGTGTCTACAAACTGTGTTGTATTGTACTCTTCCAAGCATTTAGTATGGTGCTATGTACACTATAAGCACTCAGTAAAACAAAATTGATAAAATGAGAGTCATATTATCTCTATTACAAATGAGGTAACTGAGTCACAGAGAAATTAAGTGACTTGCCCAAGGTCACTCAGCAGGAAAGTGTCGGAGACAGGATTAGAGCTCTGGTCCTCTGATTCCCAGGCCTGTGGTCTTTCCACTAGGCTAAGTTTCTCTATGGATTTTCAACAGAGAGTTATGAGCATCACACCCTCTATTATGTACACACACACACAACACACACACGTTCAGACTTGAATTGTGAAGGGGGCATAGGTCTGTATAGGGGCACAAGTCAGGGAAGCAGAAAATGGAGGTGTGGAGTGAAGTTGGAGGGAATTTGGAGTCCAGGCCAAGGTAGAAACAGAGTCCAGGGCCCCCTCCCCTTCCCACACATTTCCCCCCTGTAAGACACCCCTGGGTGCTGCACTGCTGCTTTGCTCCCAGCAGCTTCCCGAGGAAGCACTGGCAGGATGGATAGAGCAGGCCGGAGCTTGAGGGGAAGCAGCTTTTTCCTGGTTCCATGGGGATCCTGTGCTGGAGGGAACAGTCGAAGCCTGAGAATAGGGAGAAGGGGAGTGAGACCCTCCAATCGAGGTCATGGCTCTCTCCCCAGGGAATCACAAGCCATTCCTTCTCCTTCATGACTCCACTGGCCCCTCACCCCAGCCCAGCCTGGTCAGGGAAACTGTTGCCCTTTGTTATTCCAAGCAGTGACTCTTAACTCTCTGTGCTCCCCAAACCACTGGGTTCCCAGCCAAGTAGTCACCCCACAACCAATCCTGCAGAAGGGAGGTGAGTTCTGGAGACCCTGCCCCTGCTCTGGACTCTCAACGTGGCTTGGAATAGAGACAGCTTAGAACTTGGGGCTCATGGACTCGCCCCCTCCTTCTAGGCTCGAATTCTCCCTGAAGCCAAGGAAATTTTGTTGTAGTGGACTCTCCTGAGCTTTTCATCATCATCATCATCATCAATCATATTTATTGAGCGCTTACTATGTGCAGAGCTCTGTACTAAGCGCTTGGGAAGTACAAATTGGCAACATATAGAGACAGTCCCTACCCAACAGTGGGCTCACAGTCTAAAAGGGGGAGACAGAGAACAAACCAAACATACTAACAAAATAAAATAAATAGAATAGATATGTACAAATAAAATAAATAGAGTAATAAATATGTACAAAAATATATACATATATACAGGTGCTGTGGGGAAGGGAATGAGGTAAGATGGGGGGATGGAGAGAGGGACGAGGGGGAGAGGAAGGAAGGGGCTCAGTCTGGGAAGGCCTCCTGGAGGAGGTGAGCTCTCAGCAGGGCCTTGAAGGGAGGAAGAGAGCTAGCTTGGCGGATGGGCAGAGGGAGGGCATTCCAGGCCCAGGGGATGACGTGGGCCGGGGGTCAATGGCGGGACAGGCAAGAGCGAGGTACGGTGAGGAGCTTTTAGTACAGTGTTCTGAACACAGTAAGTACTCAATAAATACCATTGATTGATTTTTTTGATTGAAACATCTGGAATTGTCCCATTTTTCCCTCTAAAGGTATTTTTGGGAATTCCATTTCAGCTCCCCTCTTCCCGACAGCTTTGTCCTTGATGGTGGCCCTTAGTGTGACCCTCCCTGTGCTGGGACTGCTCATCGCTGGGGGTCTTTATCTCATCTGGAAACACCCCAGGGAGAAAGGTAAAGGAACGATAGTATTCCCATGACATCCTCATTACTGCAGGGAAAGGCAGGAGGACAGAATAGGGTTGGAGGGCAGATAAACTGCTGCCAGCTGCCTGGGGGGCTACTAGACCACAGTCCCAACCCCAAATGACTCACAACCTGATTTTCTGTTTCCCTCAGAAAAGGGACAGACCGACTTTGTGTCTGTAACAGCTGTCCCCTATGGGAGTGGGGAAACACTGAGGAGTAGAGATCCCAGCCCCTACCCCCTGGGTTCAGACTGAAACCCACCTTTCCCCATCCATTTCCTGCCCCAGCCCTGTCCTGCCATCCAATTCCCCTGTGCAACCACAATCCCAGAGGAGCCTGGAGATCTGAACCCTGGGAGATGCCGACTGATAACAGTGAATGGATGCTTGATTGATTGATGATAACCAACTGGTTCTTCCTGGAGACTTCAGGGACAGTGGTCACCGTTCCAGATCCATTCTCTGGGCAGTTGGGATTCTGTCCACGGGGTTGTTCCCTCCTTTAGGTACCAGAAATAGACTCCTCTGACCCCAACACATCCCCTCCCAGTCCACCCCACGTTCTTCCCTTCTGGAGTGTCCCTAACTTATTTCTTTTTCTTTTCAGGGAAACTCCAGATTGAACTCAGTAAGTTCCGTGTTTTTTTCATTTCTGTCAGTTTTCCCATGTTGGGGTTTGTGTCTGCTCCACCAGCCCGGTGACATCTCCCCTCTCTGTTCTCTTGTAGGGTGGAGCAGGAGCCAGTTACACATGGGTAAGTGCCCCTGATATTCCTTGAGGTTTAGGTCCCTCCGACCCCAGGGGGTCCTGGCCCTTCCTGACTCTATCCCTGAGAGCCAGAACCAGGGCTGTTGCCAGAGCCCTCTGCTTTCTCCTCCTCCTCCTCTTCCTCCTCAGTCAGTCAATGGTATGTATTGAGGGCTCACTGTGTGCAGAGCACTGTACTAAGCGCTTAGGGGAGAACAATATAACAATAAACAGACACAATCCCTGACCACAACGAGCTTACAGTCTAGAGGGGGAGACAGACATTAACAGAAATAAATACATTATATAGGAATGAAATAAATCCTTCCTTCTCTGCCTCCCACTCCTCCTCCCTGCTGCTTCCAGGGCACCGGGAGCCTCCTGGAATGTATGGACTAGAGTAGGGGGGACACAAAACGGGAGGTGGAGGCCGACGCCGGAATGGGGGCTCCCCAGGAGAGTTCGGGGGGATCCGGGTCCGGAGCCGTGGGGGCGGAGCGCGGCGCGATGCCGTCACCATCCGTGTCCCGTCCGGGGGGAGGGGCGTTGTGTCCGCCTCCGCCCCCCGGGGGGGCTCCTCGGTGCCCGCCGCCCCCTCCGGGCAGCCCACCAGGTGTCCGCGGCGGGGCAGCTCCCGGGCTCCGCCCCGCCCGCTCCTCTCCCCGCGGGCCCCAACGCTCACACACACGCTCTGTCCGCAGCCAACGTCACTCTCGACCCAGACACGGCGTATCCCGCACTCGTCCTGTCCGAGGATCGGAAAACGGTGACAGCTGGAGACACGTGGCAGGACCTGCCCGACAACCCGGGCAGATTCACAGGTTCTCCCTGTGTGCTGGGCCGCCAGCGCTTCACTTCCGGGAGACATTGCTGGGAGGTGGAGGTGGAAGAAGCGACTGTCTGGCGTCTGGGGGTTTGTAGGGAAAATGTGGGGAGAAAAAGGGCGATTTCGGAGTCACCTGCAGATGGATTCTGGGCTGTGAAGAAGGATGTAGATGGATACTGGACGCCCACTTCTCCCCCCACCCGTCTCCGCCTGAGCACAGCCCCCTCCCGGGTGGTGGTATACCTGGACTACGAGGCTGGAGACGTCTCCTTCTACAGTGGCACTGACGGATCCCACATCTACACTTTCCCCCGCGCCGCCTTCTCGGGGACCCTCCGACCTTTCTTCCGCCTTTATCGCATCGATGACTCCCTGACCATCTGCCCTGTGCCCGGTGGGGCTGGGGAAAACCCTGTCCCTGCCTCCGCTCAGGAGACTCCGGTGAGCCCCCCAGGAGTGGGACCAGCCTCAGCCACTGGAGATGGGGATCTCCTCCCTGGGGCCGATGCCCCATTGCTCCCCACCCAGCCCAGCCCCGGGGTCCCTCTTGCCCCTTAGGGAGCCACCCAGCCCCTGCCCTCTCCCCCCTGCAGCTCTCCGGTCCCTCCCGGGGCTGCAGCTGCCTGTGTCCCCGCCTCCTCTGCTGCTCCCCTGGGTCAGGCCCAGCCCAGGAGGGGCCTCTTCTACTGCTGCTGCTGGTGAAGTGTCCCTGCTGAGGTCGGGGCTGGGGGCAGTAAAGCAGCGGCTGCGGCTCTGGTCCATCAGTGGGGCTTTGCAAGTGCCACTGACCCTCCTCTCTGCTGACTCCTCCACCAGACCGTGAATTTGGAGGGCAGAAGGGCAGATTGCCTCCACTGCCAGGTTGCCATAGACTCCAGATTTTCTTGGTTTATGGCACCTCCTTCTGAACATTCGTGTGGGACTGGGTTCTATTCCTGACTCGGTGTGAAGTTGGCAAATGTGGATATAGGCCTCACCTTGAATTCACCAGAATAATAATAATTCTGGTGATTGTTAAGCTCTTACTGTGTGCCAGGCACTGCACTAAGTGGTGGAGTGGATACAAGCAAACTGTGTTGGACACAGTTCCTGTCCCACATGGGACTCACACTCTTGAGAAGCAGCATGGTGTAATAGTAATGATGTTATTAATAATAATAATGATGTCATTAATAATAATGATGTTATTATTGTTAAGCAACTACTATGTGCCAAGCACTGTTCTAAGCACTGAGATAGATTCAAGGTTATCAGGTTGTTCCACTTGGGCTCACAGCCTTGATCCCCATTTTACAGATGAGGTAACTGAGGCCCAGATAAGTGAAGTGACTTGCCCAAAGTCACACAGCTGACAAATGGCTGAGGCTGGATTAGAAAGCAGGGCCTTCTGACCCCCAGGTTTATGTTCTAACCATTAGGGCACACTGCTTCTCAGTGTGATGCCCCATACCTGATGACTCTCGCTGCTCTCTGTGCCCCAGCGGGAACATGATGGGTGGGACAAGAGAGTATGAATGGTGCCACGCAGACCAGTACAACCCCAGGCAACTCCTCCATGTACATTCTCACCCTGAATTCTCAGAACTGAGGCTCATCCATTATTTCTGATGGGAAATTCCATCCCTGAGCACCTACTGCATTCAGCACACTCAACTGAGAAAGGATTGTGCACAGGACACTGGAGGAAGTGTTTGGGAGCATACAATGAGAGATAGTCATAGTGTCTGCCCTCAAGAAATTGGCATTCTCATGTGGGAGAGTGGGAAACACAGATTGTATTAACAGAATTAATAGATTAAACAGACTATACACATTTGCTGATTGTGCTAATCTGTTGGGGTGACATGTCTGGGGAGGTGGGGATTGGTTGGAGATTGCTTCCTGTAGCAGAGGGATTTTCATGGGAGCTGTGAAGGAGGTGGGAAAGACAGGCTCAATGTTTTGGATGTGTCAGAGGTGAGAGGAAGGAGTGGTAACAATGTTGGCTTGTGAGGAGTGAAGAGTGTTAGCATGAGTGGTTGAGAATACTACAAAGGCGAGAAGGAAGCAGTGTGGTGTAGTGGAAAGAACCTGGGACCGGGAGTCAGAGGCCCTGGGTTCTTCACTCTGCTGTCTGGATTATCTTTGTACAGAAATGCTCAAGGCATGTCACTCCCCTCCTCAAAAATAAAAAATCTCCAGTGGTTGCCAATCAACCTTTGAATCAAGCAAAAACTCCTCACTCTCGGCTCCAAAGCTCTCCATCACCTCGCCCCTTCCTACCTCCCCTCCCTTCCCTCCTTCTCCAGCCCAGCTGGCACACACTGCTCCTCTGCCACTAACCTCCTCACTGGGCCTCGTTCTCGCATGTTCTGCTGTCGACCCCTGGCCCATGTCCCACTTATGGCCTGGAATGCCCTCCCTCCACACATCTGCCAAACTAGCTCTCTTCCTCCCTTCAAAGCCCTGCTGAGAGCTCACCTCCTCCGGGAGGCCTTCCCAGACTGAGCCCCCTTTTTTCCTCTCCTCCTCCTCCCCTCACCATCACCTGCTCCCTCCCTCTACCCTACCCCCTTTCCCTCCCCACAGCACTTGTGTATATTTGTACATATTTATTACTCTATTTATTTTATCAATGATGTGTATATAGCTATAATTCTATTTATTGTGATGGTATTGACACTTGTCAACTTGTTTTGTTGTCTGTCTCCCCCTTCTAGACTGTGAGCCCATTGTTGGGTAGGGACTGTCTCTCTATGTTGCCTATTTGCACTTCCCAAGCTCTTAATACAGTGTTCTGCACACAGTAAGCGCTCAATAAATATGATTGAATGAATGAATGAATGAATGAATCCCAACTCTGCCATTTGTCTGCTTTGTGACCTTGGATAAGATCCTAAACTTTTCTGTGCCTCAGTTGCCTCACCTGTGAAATGGGGTTTAAGACTGTGAACCCCCTGTGGGACATGTACCGTGTCTAATCTGATTAATTTGTAGCTACCCCAGTGCTTTCTACAGTGCCTGGCACATAGTACGGGCCCAACGAGCACCATAAACTCTAATAAAGGAGAGAGCTGGGGGAGAATCCTAAATCCAGTGGGCAGAAAGCTTTGCTTTTTCTGGAGAAATCTGTAACCACAGGAGGTTTTTGAGAAGCTGAGTCGAGGCTCTGATTTGTAGTCAATTGTTTTAAGAATACAGTCTCCCCAGCGAAATGTAGAAAAGTCTAAATAACAATAATTATGGTATTTGTTAAGCGCTTACCATGTGCCAAGCACTGTTCTAAGTGCTGGGTAGACATGGGGTAATCAGGTTGTCTGATGTAGGGCTCACACTTTGAATCCCCATTTTTCAGATGAGGTAACTGAGGCACAGAGAAGTTAAATGACTTGTCCAAGGTCACACAGCAGACAAGTGGCGGATGGGGGAGAGGCTGGGGGCAAGAAGATTAGTGAGTTGAATCAGTGCAACTGAGAGATGACAGGAACATGACCCAGACCGGTGATTGAATGGGTGGGAGGAAGGAGCGAATCTGGAAAATTTTGAGAGAAAAAAACAGCAGGATTTAGTGGCAGCATGGCCTAAAGAAGCACGGGCCTGAGAGTCAGAGGATTCTAATCCTGGCTCTAACCACTGTCTGTTTTGTGACTTGGGCAAGTCACTTAGCTTCTCTGTGCCTCAGTTACTTCATTTGTAAAACATGGATCAAGACTGAGAGCACCAGTAGGACATGGACTATGTCCAATTCGTTTACCTTTTATCCATGCTAGCACTTAGTACAGTGCCGGGCAAATACCATGCCAGCGCTTAACAAATACCATTAAATAAAAAAGTGTTGGACTTGAAATGGGAGGAAGAAGACAGAGAGCAGACAAGATGACACCAAGGTTGCGAGCTTCTGGAAGCTACTGACCAGGGGCCCACAGTTGCTCGGCAACCCAACATAATCATGAGAATGATGATAATAATGATGATGATAATACCAATAATAATGAATAATAATAATGGCATTTGTTAAGCGCTTACTGTGTGCTAGGCACTGTTCTAAGCACTGGGGTAGATACAAGATAATCGGGTTGGACACAGTCCCTGTCCCACATAGGACTCACACAGTCTTAATAAGCATTTTACAGATGAGGGAACTAAGGCACAGAGAAGTGAAGTGACTTTCGCAAGGTCATACAGCAGACAAGTGGCGGAACTGGGATTACAACCCATGACCTTCTGACTCCCAGGCCCATGCTCTCTCCAGCCACTAAGCCATGATGCTTCCCATGTAAAGTGTGATATTTGTACAGTGCTTACTATGTGCTGAGTACTGAGAAAAAGACTGGCCTGGAAACTGTTGTTGTCTGTCTCCCCCTTCTAGAGTGTGAGCCTGTTGTTGGGTAGGGACCATCTTTATAGGTTTCCAACTTGTACTTCCCAAGCGCTTAGTACAGTGCTCTGCACACAGTAAGCGCTCAGGTTGTGGTTCTCTCTCACTTTTCCCTTTGCCTGCCCCTGCATCTTTCCCCGCTGCTCTCCTGTCCCTGCTTTCCTTCGGTCTCTGATTAGCACAGCCTTGTTCTTCCAGACCTGAAAATGCTTCCTGTTCCCCTTCTCCTCCAACTGCTCCTGAAAACGGCTCCGCAACATTGTGCTTTCAATAAGCTCATTATTGTCTTTGTCTACTCTTTCGGTTTGGTCTTTCTGTATTCATCCTTTCCTTATGTGCCTGTCACTGTTACTGTCCCTTTCCTGTTTTTCCTCAGAGGACAATGATCTCCACAGGGGCCACACACCAATCTCAGGTCACACAAGGTCTATCTTTACTTAATAAAGCACACACATCGCTCTGTCCTCTGGTGGGGTCACTCACACAAACCGTGGGCAATAAGCTTGGGGACCCGAAAGTGAGCAGGCAGCGGATGGACTCAGAATGGTAATTAACTCTTCATTCAAACCCAGGCTCCTTTTTTTTCTGTCAGATAATCAGACGAGAGCCCTAGGGGGACGTGAGGTAATTAGATCTGCTTTTTGCTGGAACAAAACCCCAGCCCTGTTGGCTGCCATGGACCAGGAGAGGGTGGGCTGCTGGAGTTCTTGGCTACACGTGCTAAACCTGTCTGGGTTCGGCTGGGGGAAGAGAGGAGAAAGAGGGTTGTTACTCAGCTCCCTATCCCACCAAGATGCCCCAGCTCCTCTCTGATGATCTCCCTTTGTTATACTTCAGTTTCCTGTAAATGGACCAGTTTCTCCAATAGTGGCTCGGGTGTGGGAAGATGTTCGGTTACTCTGTCACTTGAACCCCAACATGAGTGCTGAGAACATAGAGAAGCAGTATGGCATAGTGGATAGAGCATAGGCTTGGGAGTCAAACAGTCATGGGTTCTAATCCCGGCTTTGCCACTTGTCTGCTGTGTGACTTTGGGCAAGTCACTTTACTTCTCCGGGCCTCAGCTACCTTGTCTGTAAAATAGGATTGAGACTGTGAGCCCCACATGGGACGGGGACTGTGTCCAACCCAATTTGCTTGTATTCAAGCCAGTGCTTAGTACAGAGCCTGTCACATAGCACTTAAAAATACCACAATTATCATCATTATTATTATTATTATAGAGGCTAGGTGGTTCTGATCCCAATTCTCCCTGACCGTGCACAAATATCGGGATGGGCAGAACTTGGGTAGAGAGCCGATGGAGGAATATCAAGGGAAAATGGAGTTTGAGAGAGCTTCCATTATGGATGGGAATGTGATACTGAAAATACGCAATGTCGGAGTCTCTGATGAAGGCTGTCACCAGTGCTTCTTCCAAGGTAGCATCTGTCAAGGCTAAGCCATTCTGGAGCTGTGGGTGGAAGCTGAGTGGCTGATTTTGCCAAATGGGGATGTTTCTCTCCCAGTCTCAAGCCCCACTACATCCTCAATCCCTTTCAGCTCCGGGACACTCCAGACTGTCCCCTCCACCTCCACAGGATTGTATTCTGTTGCCAGATACCCTGCTTGCCATAGGCAACACTGCTTAACACAACCCAGAATCCTTTAGGTTACTGAGTTGATTTCATCCCTGAAAACATTCCATGGTAGTAGCACTATCTACAAGGTAGCCAGGGGTATTTAGGTGTGGAAGGAGGTAGACTCAGTCTCAGCTTTCTTCTTGTCCATCCTGGTATCCCTAGTGGGGGAAAAACCTTGGATATTTGGGGGTGGATTTGAGGATGCTGTAGGGAACACACAACACTACTTTCCTCCCTATTGCACAAGTCTGTAACCTTTGTTTTGTCCTCGACTCATCTTTCCTGACATATTCAGTCTGTCACCATATACTGTCGCTTCTACCTTCAAACATTGCTGAAATCTGCCCTTTCCTCTCCATCCAGACCACTGCTATGATATTCCAAACACTTATCCTATCCTGTCTTGGTTAATGCATCAGCCACCTTGGCGACCTCCCTGCCTCCTGTCTCTCCCCACTTCAGTCCATACTTCACTCTGCTGCATGAATCATTTTTCATCAAAAACATTCATTCATTCATTCATTCAATCGTATTTATTGAGCGCTTACTGTGTGTAGAGCACGGTACTAAGCGCTTGGGAAGTACAAGCCGGCAGCATATAGAGACGGTCCCTACCCAACAGCGGGCTCACAGTCTAGAAGGGGGAGACAGACAACAAAACAAAACATATTAACAAAATAAAATAGAATAAATATGTACAAGTAAAATAAATAGAGTAATAAATATGTACATATATATATATATATATATATATATATATATATATCCAGGTGCTGTGAGAAGGGGAAGGAGGTAAGGCAGGGGGAATGAGGAGAGGGAGGAGGGGAAGAAGAAGGAGGGGGCTCAGGCTGGGAAGGCCTCCTGGAGGAGGTGAGCTCTCTGTAGGGCTTTGCCTTCCTGATCATTATGCTTTGTGGAGGTTAGGCAGAACTGGTTTTCTAGCTGTTGTCTCTGTCCTTCGAAATTCTTGCTTTTGCCTTAGTCCAGCACCATCGTAATGAGAGTTCCAAAAGTCCCCAAGGTAAAATCTTCCTGGTCCTGAGAGTCCTTCATTTTTGGCCTGTACAGTGAGGACCCTTTTTTTAATAGTATTTTTTTTATGGTAAGCACTGAGGTAGATACAAGTTAATCTGGTTGGACACAGTCCATGTGCCATGTGGAGCTCACAGTCTTAATCCCCATTTTACAGTTGAGGTAACTGAGGCACAGAGAAGTTGTCAATCATTTGTATTTCTTGAGTGCTTCTTATGTGTAGAGCACAGTATTAAGCACTTGGGAGAGTACAATATAACAGAATTAGCAGACATGTTCCCTGCCCATAACAAACTTATAGTCTAGAGGGAACTCAGCAGTCAAGTGGTGGAGCTGGAATTAGAACCCAGGCCCTTCTGGCTTCCAGACTCCTGCTCTATCCATTAGGCCACACTGCTTCTCTACCAGTAAGTGTCTTCTATCTCTCAGTAGCTGCTTTTCTTCTTTCTGCTCCTCAGCTCAGCTCTGCTTCATTCAGCTGTGTTCTTAGACCGTGTTGGTTTCTTATTTCAGTTCCTACCTCATAGGTTTCCCTGCACAAACTCCCTCCCAATCATGGGCAGCAGTTATGAGTATTCCTCAGTAACTGTTCATCACATCAAGTGCTTTGTGCTGTACACAGCACCAGCTCCTCCCCCAGTTGTCATTCCCATGATGTACTGGTTTGTGAATCCACCCCACTCCTTTGGGAGAACTAAGCATCTGCCTTATCACATTTCCTCAGACTTCATTCTCTTCCTGGTGGCATTAGCCGCCATTTCACCACAGCCTCTTTCCTGCCCCAATGCCTCAAAATTCCAAAGCAAATGATCAAATCTTTCATCATCAGTGGTATTTATTGAGCACTTACAGAGCACTATACTACACCTTTGGGAGAGTACAATACAGCAGAGTTGGTAGACACGTTCCTTGAGTACACAAATTTACCTTTTGACGGATTCTCTTGCTTATTTCTGCTATTGTATGGTAGCCCTAAAGGCCTCCAAAGTTTATTCCTGAGGTTGTTCATTCAGTCCATGTCTGCCCAATCCTCAAGAACCTCCAATGACTGTCCATCCACTTTCCCATCAAAAGGAAACTCCTTATCACTGGCTTTAAAGCACTCAATCAGCTCAACCCATCCTACCTCACCTCACTAATCTCCTACTACAACCCAGCCTACACACTCCTTGAGCACGAGTTTACTCACTCTGTCCTAATCTCTTCTATCTTGCTACCAATCCCTTTCCCATATCCTCCCTCTGGCCTGGAACTCCCTCCCCTTCCAAATATGCTAGACCACCACTTTCTCCACCTTCAAAGCATTGTTAAGGTCACATATCTTCCAAAAAGCTTTCTGCAATTAAGCCCACTTTCTCCTGGATCACTCTCTCTTCTGTATCATCTATGCACTTGGATCTGTGGCCTTTGGACATTTGATATTCACCCCACCCCCTGCCCCATAGAATTTATGTACATACCTTTAAATTATATATTATAAAGTACTTATTCATATTAATTTCTGTCTCCCCCTCAAGACTGTAAGATCATTATGGGCAGGGAATGTGCCGGCTAGTTCTGTTATACTGTGCTCTCCCAAGTGCTTAGTACACTGCTCTGCACATAGGAAGCACTCAATGAATACCATTATTTGATTGATTGATTTTTCCCTGGCTTCTTTAGATTGTGAGAGCCCCTTGTGGGACCTGATTATCTTACTCTACCACAGTGCTTGGTACATAGTAAGCACTTAAAGTTTATTGCTACGATTATTATTATCCACCTGGAGGGGTATGAAGATGGAAGGGTCCTGCTGGAGTGTATGTCACCGAAAAGTGAAGAGTTGAAGTTGGCAGTCATGGAGGAAAGGAGAGAGGGTGTGAGTGTTTTAGAATGATATGAAAGGATGGGGTCAGAAGCACAGGTGGAGAGGGGCAGCTACTTGTCTGTTGTGTAATCTTGGGCAAGTCACTTAACTTCTATGATCCTCAATTTCCTCTTCTGTTAAATGGGGATTAAGTCTGTAGACCCTATATAGGACAGGGACTACGTCCAACCTGATAATCTAGTGCCTACCACAGCACTTACTACAGTGTCTAGTACATACACTGTTCTGTTCTAAGCGCTGGGGATGATACAAGGTAACCAGGTTGTCCCATGTGGGGCTCACAATCTTAATCCCCATTTTACAGATGAGGTAACTGAGGCAAAGAGAAGCCAAGTGACTTGCCCAAAATCACACAGTTGACAATTGGTGGATCTGGGATTTGAACTCATGACCTCTGACTCCCAAGCCCGTGCTCTTTCCACTGAGCCAAGCTGCTTCTCTGGGTATATATAGATATATACTTATGTCCTGAGGGGATGGGAGGGAGGATGAATGAGGGTAGTAAATCAGGGCAACGCAGAAGGGAGTGGGAGAAGAAGAGAGGATGGCTTAGGGAAGGCTTCTGGGAGGAGATGTGCCTTCAATAAGGCTTTGAAGTAGGGGAGAAAAATTGTCTGATATGAGGGGGGAGGGCATTCCAGGCCAAAGGTAGGATGTGGGCAAGAGGTCAGCAGTGAGATAGTTGAGATCGAGGTACAATGAGAGCTCCCATTTGGGTAAGCAACATTGTTGTGGAGGGGAGGGGGTCAGAGGGAGCCATCGGGGGATTGGGATTCATTCCCCACCTTCTGCTCCTGCACCAAGACATTCCTCCATCATTGTCTCCCCCATTGACATCCCTAGCCTCCAGTGTAGAGAAGGAAAAAGGAACCCTTCTCATTGGAGAAGCAGCATGGCATAGTCGACAGAGCATGGTCCTGGGAGTCAGAAGGTCATGGGTTCTAATCCCAGCTCTGCCACTGGTCTGCTGTGTGACCTTGAGCTAGTCACTTCACTTCTCTGTGCCTCAGTTACCTCATCTGTAAAAAGGGGATTAAGACTGTAAACCCGATATGGGACAGGGACTGTGTCCAACCTGCCTTGCATGTACTCCTCCCTCAGCATGTAATACAGTGCCTGGCACATAATAAGCGCTTAACAAATACCACAATTATTATTGTTATCCCTATTCTAGGAATGGATAAGGCTAAGGAATAAGGCTTATGGTGGAGTTGTGGGGGGACTTTGTTCTTTTCTCTGATCCTCCTGCTTCCCCCTTCCACCCCTTGGAATCTGCATAGTACCCTGGGGAGCAGGGTCAGAAGGGAGGTGGGAGGAGTGGGGGGAGCCAAGCCCCAACTCAAACACTCACAGAATAGGAAAGATGGTCCTTGCCCTTCCCCACTCCTGCCCTCATCTCTGTCATCCAGGAAACTCCCTATACCCGTGGGGACCCCAGCTCCTCCCCTACTCCTTGCCCAACTGGGGTCCATCATGGCCACTGAGGACCCGGGAGGGACAGAAGGGTCCTCAAAGTGGGGAAACAGTTCCCACCATGCTGTTCACAACCATCTGGTCTGGGTTTGTGAGAAGAATGAGGGACTGGGTGTCCTCCTACAACAGCCATGTTTATTCCTCAACATCACAGGGTGTGGTGGGGAGTCCAGAACAGAGTCAGGTCTGTACCCCGTTCTACTTTCACTTCTACAGTGACTTGTGGGGGCAGAGTGAAGTCGTAGCATTCTGCTAAGCACCAGTGCCTTGGGGACCACTTGGGGGCTGGGACCCTCTGCAGACCCTGGTCCATAACTCAACCCTACAAGGCTCCCTCATCCCTGCCCTGACTCTGGAGATGCCAGATTCTACCACTTGTCTGCAGTATGACCTTGGGCAAGTCACTTCACTTCTCTGTGGTTCAGTTACCTCATCTGTAAAATGAGGATTGAGACTGTGAGCCCTATGCAGGACAGGGACTTTGTCCAACCCAATTTGCTTGTATCCACCTCATCACTTAGTACAGTACCTAGCACATAGTAAGCACGTAACAAATACCATTATTATTATTATTATTTACTGTGGTAAGTCCTGGCGTCGATAAAATATAATAAATGATAGGGGTAGATTTGGGATGGAATGTGTATGTGGCTTTTCTCCACCTGGGTGCTGAAATACTTATTCTGCTTCATGTACAATTAAACTTTGGACTAATAATGTTGACCCTTAGGAATAATTTGTCTCCGCTCCTCTAGCACTAGCTTGGTTAACAAATGCCATTATTATTGTTATTATTACTCCCTCTGCCCTGATCTCATCTATCCTGCTGCCAAGCCCATTTCCCATATCCTCTCCCTGGCCTGAACCTCTCTACCCCTCCAAATACGCAGACCACCTTTTTCTCCACCTTCAAAGCATTGTTTAGGTCACATCTCTTCCAAGAGGCATTCCATGATTAAGCCCTCTTTTCCCTGGTTTGTTCTCTCTTCTGCATTGTCAAATGTCACTTTGATTTGTGACCTTTGGACATTTGACATTTACCTCACCTCTATCTCACAGCACTTATAAGCAACTTATTTATTCATATGAATGTCTGCCTCCCCCTCAAGACTGTAAGCTCGTTAGGGGTGGGGAACATGTTTGCTAATTCTGTTGTACAGTACTCTCCCAAGCACTTATTACAATGCTCTGCACATGGTAAGTGCTCAATAAATACCATCATTTGGTTGATTGATCTCCAGCCTCCTTAGACTGTGAACCCCATGTGAGACATGATTACCTTGTATCTACTCCAGCATGGTACAGTGCTTGGCACATAGTAAGCACTTAAATGTTATTATTATTATTATTGTTATTATTATTATTATCCTCCACCTGGAGGGGCATGAGTACAGAAGGATCCAGATGGAGTGCGTGTCGATGGAAAGTGATCAGTTGAAGATGACAATCAAGGAGGGAAGGTTGGGAGGGGGTGAGTGTTTTAAAAAGGTATGAAGGGATAGGATCAGAAGCACATGTGGAGGGAGGCTGCCACTTGTCTGCTGTGCAATCTTGGGGAAGTCACTTAACTTCTCTGTGCCTCAGTTTCCTCAACTGTGAAATGGGGATTAGTCTGTGAGCTCTATTTGGGACAGGGACTGTTTCCAACCTCGTAACCTTAAAACTCACCTGTGCTGGACAGCAGCAGCATGGGAGAGAGCCGAGGGTGGAGACTCAGTTCTACTGCACAGAAGGAGGCAATGGTAAACCGCTTCTGTATTTTTACCAAGAAAACTCTATGGATACACTACCAGAACGATTGCAGTTGGAGGTGGGGCATTCTGGGAGAGATGTGTACATGGCGTCGCTATGGGTCGGACATGACTCGACAGCATAAGACAACAACAGCAATCTAGTAAGTACCATGACACTTACTATAGTGACTGGTACATAGTAAGTGCTTAACAAATGCTATTAAAAATGCTAGTGTGTCAATTAAATGGTTGTTTCTTGTGCCACTTGGCTTGTTGGGTTTAGCCATGTTTACTGGGAATTATTTAATGATGAGTTACTAATTGTTTACAAATCTTCATCTATTAGTCATTTATTACTACATTTTTGGAGAGGTCTCAAATTATCTTAAATTATTTCTGGTTTTCCCTTTCAGCAGTGATCCCACTGCTTAACGGTCTCTTCAGATACAAAGGCCACAAACAACTGGAGGCAGTGTGGTCTGGTCGACAGAGCATGGCCCTGGGATTCAGGGGACCCTAGTTCTAGTCCCAGCTCTGTCACTGGCCCACTATGTGTCTTCAGGTGAGTCATTTTATCACTCTGCCTCAGTTTCCCCATATGCAAAATGGGAATAATCACACCTATCTCTCTTTCTACCTCCTAGGAATATAGTAAGAACAGCATGAGAAGCAGTACAAGCTAGGGGAAAGAGCATAGACCTGGGTGTCAGCAGATCTGGGTTCTCACCCCAACTCTGCCACTTACCTGCTGTGTGATATTGGGTGAGTCACTTAACTACTCTTGCCTCAGTTTCTTCTTCTGTAAAATGAGGGTGAAGAACCTCTTTTTCCCTCCCACCAAGACTGAGCTCCGTTAGGAGTAAGGACTATGTCCAGCATTCTGATTATCTTTTATCGACCCCAGGACTTAGTACAATAAATGACAAGTAGTAAGAACTTAACAAATTTCACAATTACTATGATTGAGATCCATGATGTAAAACTGCTTTAAAAATGAAAATGCAATACAAATTTAGTGTATTGTTATTATTATTACAACCCAGAATCTCAGATGGAGAGGTGCAGGTCGGCAACATATAGAGATGGCCCCTACCCAACAACGGGCTCACAGTCTAGAAGAGAGCACTAGTGTGAAGCGCTTACTGTGTGCACAGCCCTGTATTAAGTGTCTGGGAGAGTACAATACAACAGAATTAGCAGACACATTCCCTGCCCCCAGTTTATGTGCATAAATTACAGATAGGGGAATGGGGGCTCAGTACCTATTCTTCCTAATTGCTCTGCACACAGTAAGAGCTCAATAAATACGATTGAATGAATGAATGACTGTGAGCCTCATGGGGGGCCCGAACATGTAGTAGCTACCCTAGTGCTTAGGACAGTGCTTGCACCACACTTACAATTAGGGGGCTTTCCCAGACTGAGCCACCTCCTTCCTCTCCCCCTCCTCCCCCTCCCCATTCCCCCTGCCTTACCTTCTTCCCCTCCTTACAGCACCTGTATATATATGTTTGTACATATTTATTACTCTATTTATTTTACTTGTACATATTTATTGTATTTATTTTATTTCGTTAATATGTTTTGTTTTGTTGTCTGTCTCCACCTTCTAGATTGTGAGCCCGCTGTTGGGTAGGGACTGTCTCTATATGTTGCCAACTTGTACTGCCCAAGCACTTAGTACAGTGCTCTGCACACAGTAAGCACTCAATAAACACGATTGAATGAATTGAATGAATGAATGGAGAAATTCATGAGAATGTATTGTAAACTTCTCTAAAGACTAAACCTAAAATTCCCTTATTCCTTTGCCATCTCTTCCTCACCTCACTTCCTCCAATCAATTAATCAAATTTATTAAGCACTTACTGTGTGCAGAGCACTGTGCTGAGTAGAGTACAATATAATAGAGTTGACAGACACACTCCCTGCCTACAAGGAGTTTATAGTCTATAAGGGGAGGCAATGTCAGTACTTCCAAGATGAAAAGAACTGATGGAAGCAGCCTGTGGCCAGGATTGTGGTAGTGTTTGGCACCAAATGTGCATTTCCTTAGAGAGTTTGTGAAGAGTCCTGGAGAGTTGGTGGAGTTCTGCCTGCACGAAGTGACTCCTCTCTGGAGGTCAAGGGGCCCTAGAGCAGGCTAACTGACATACAGACTCAGCTCACAAACCACAATTCCATTCATCAGTTTCCCTTTCACTCTTCTAACCTCCTCCTACGAGTTCTGCCCAGTGACTGATGAGCTATACAAATGCTGTCTTTCTATTGGAGGGTGGTGTCCATCGGCATTAATTCCTGGAACTGATCCTGCAAGAGGAATTCTGTTCCTGGTGAAGTGAGCCTGGGTGCTACTAAACAATGGAGAATCTGTCCTGCTGCTGGGGCTGCAGGCTGTGATGGCCTGGGTAGGAGTCGAGCTGGTGAGTCTGGAGGGACCCTGCTCTTGGGGGCTGGAACTGAATTTTGGGGAAATTTTCTTGGAAACTGGAGTGGGGATGAGGTATCCACAGGATGCAGAGGTGATGTAGAACAGCTAGAGGTAGGGGTGGGGTGGGAGAGGGTGACCAAAGGAAGGGGACAGAGAGGACAGCCTGAATACCCCAAACTCCCTTAATCAGTCAATCTATCAATTGTAGTTATTGAGCACTTACTGTGATTTAAGCACTCTATTGAGCACTTGAGAGAGTACAGCATAACAGAGTTGATAGACATATTCCCTGCCCACAATGAGCTTACAGTCCTGGAGAATGGTCAGGGTCTCTCCTCCCCTTCCCATTGACCCCAGTCACTGGGTTGTTCTGGTAGCCCTGGCCCACATTTCCCCCAGAGAGCTTGGCCCCATGAGGTTTGTGGGTAGCGGGAAGGTTGGAGTAGATGGGGGGATGGTGGGAAACACCTCTCCCCTTCCTCCCCCTCTGCCTTACCTCCTTCCCCTCCCCACACCACCTGTATATATGTATATAAGTTTGTACGTATTTATTACTCTATTTATTTTATTTGTACATATTTATTCTATTTATTTTATTTTGTTAATATGTTTTGTCTTGTTGTCTGTCTATCCCTTCTAGACTGTAAGCCCACTGTTGGGTAGTGACCGTCTCTATATGTTGCCAACTTGTACTTCCCAAGCGCTTAGTACAGTGCTCTGCACACAGTAAGTGCTCAATCAATAGCGATTGAATGAATGAATGAATGAAAAGGGGAAAAGACCTTCATTTGGCCCCGAACCCTAATCCTGAGTGGCGGGGGTGTGGGGTGATGGCAGTCCCTCGCCTCCCCTCCCTAACAGAACTCCTTACCCACCCTCATCCAGAGCCTGGAGAAGCCGGAGGCAGAGAACCTAGGCTGACCCGCTACCCAGTTCTTGCTTCTTCCTCCACCTTGAGGGACTTTGGGGGTTAGGTGGGTGGCCTGGGGTGACAGCTGGCCAGCTGGAGAAGCAGCATGGCTTAGTGGAAAGAGCACGGGCTTGGGAGTCAGAGGACGTGGGTTCTAAACCCAGCCCTGCCACTTGTCTGCTGTGTGACCTTGGGCAAGCCACTTAACTTCCCTGTGCCTCAGTTACCTCATCTGTAAAATGAGGATTAAGATTGTGAGCCCCATGTGGGACAACCTGATTACCTTGTATCTACCCCAGGGTTTAGAACAGTGTTTGCCACATAGTAAGTGCTTAACAAATAACATCATCATTAACAGACAGGGGAGGGTGTTGTGGAGAGGGGCTGGAGTCCAACATCCCCCTGCTCCTCTGTTCCCTCCTGCAGTTCTCAGAGGGTAGTAGTTGGTTGGGGGAAGTGGAGCAGAGAGGGAGCTGAGAGAAAGGAGGGACTATCCACCTGCTGCAATGCTGACCCCCGGCCCACAAGGCTTAGGAGCCCTAGAAGGAGCCATGGAGAAGCAGGGCAGGCAGAGGGGCAGAAAGGTCATGGTGCGAAGTTGTGTTGTGATCACCAGCCTCTGGGGCACAGAGGAAGGGGAGGGGAGATTTGGCTGCCCAGAGAGGACCCATGGATGAAGGATCCTGATGAAACTGTTACTCACATTGGAGCCCAGAAAGACAAGGGACTCCAGAGCCTGGGGTTTAATCATCCTGACTCGCCTCACCACAGCCTTCCTGCCCCCAGGGGAACTTTCCCTGTGTCCCTATTGGGCTTGGGAACAGTGTAGCCTCATGGGAAGAGCCCGGGCCTGGAAGTCAGGAGACCTGGGGTCTAATCTCGGCTCTACCACTTACCTGCTATGCTACCTTGGGAAAACCACTTCTCTTCTCTGGGCTTCAGTTTTCTCATTTGTAAAATGGGGATAAGATACCTTATCTCTTTCTCCATTAGACTACCTCACTATTTAGTGCAGTGCACATAGTAAGTGCTTAACAAATACCACAGTTATTACTATTATTATCACTGTCATTATTATTGTTATCATTTTTGGGGCTCTTAGTGAAAATGTGCAGGGGCTACAGCAGATACTAGCATGTTTTTAGGGATGCTGGGCCCTTCCCTTTCTTCCCTGTCCACCCTCCCCCAACCATTCCCACATCACCTTGTCTTTGCATGGGCTTGGGGTAGGAGGGAGGGGCAAGGTTTGGAAATTAGATCTGGTCATCCCCTTCCTATCCCCAATTTGGGTTAGCAACATCTGAGGGTCAGAGGAAACTTTAGGGGGATTGGGCTTTATCCCCACCTTCTACTCCCCACATCAAGGCCATTTACCCCATCGTCGCCTCACCCACTGACACCCCCTGCCTCCAGGGCAGAGAGAGAGAAAGAAGCACTGAACATCCCTCTTCTAGGAAGGGATGGGGCTAAGGGATCTGGCATATGGTGAAATTGTTGGAGGCTCTGTCCTCCTGCTCCCTCCCTCCACCCCCTACACTCTGCCTAATTCTCCTGGGGAGCAGGGGCAGAGGGGAGGTGGAAGGAGTTGGGGGAGCCAGACCCGAACTCAAACATTCACAGAATAGTGCTGGTGTTTGGTACCCCTCCCCAGTCCACAACCCTGCCTCTGTCATCCAGGAAAATCCATGTACCCCCAGGGACCCTGGCTCCTCCTCTACTGTCTGCCCAGCTGGGGGAATAGTAATACTAATGTTGGTATTTGTTAAGCACTTACTATGTGCCAAGCACTCTTCTAAGCGCTGGTGGGGTTACAAAGTAATCAAGGTTGTCCCACGTGGGGCTCACAGTCTTAATCCCCATTTTACAGATGAGGTAACTGAGGCACAGAGAAGTGAAGTGACTTGCCCAAAGTCACACAGCTGACAATTGGCTGATCTGGGATTTGAACCCATGTCCTCTGACTCTAAAGCCCAGGCTCTTTCCACTGAGCCACGCTGCTTCTATGTCTGTCCTGACTGCTGAGAACCTGGGAGGGACACGGGGGTCCTCAAAGTGGGGAACTAGTTCTCACCACAGGGTTCACATAGGTCCAGTTGGGTTTGGGAGAGGATCCAGGGACTTGGTAGTCTCCTCCCACAGACATTTTTATTCCTCCTAATAACAGGGTGTGGTGGGGAGTGCAGAACAAAGTCCAGTCTGCACCCTGTTCTACTTTCACTTCTGCAGTAACTGGTGGGGCAGGGTGAAGTCGTACCTTTCTGCTACGAATTGTGCCTTGGGGACCACTTGGGGTTGGGACCCTCTGCAGAACTGGACCACAACTCAGTCCTACAAGTCTTCTTAATCCCTGCCTTGACTTTGAAGATACTGGATGGAGATAAAGACAGTGTCCCAAAGCTCCTGTTATACCCTTGACTTCTGTTCTCAAACCACCAACTCTCAGGTCAGTGTCCTGCAACTATGAATGTCAAACTAGCTCTCTTCCTCCCTTCAAAGACCTACTGAGATCTCACTTCCTCCAGGAGGTCTTCTCAGCCTGAGCCCCTCGTCTTTTCCTCTGCTCCTCCTCCCCTCCTCATCACTCCCACTCCCTCCCTCTGCCCTACCCCTTCCCCTCCCCTCAGCACTTGTGTATTTTTGTACATATTTATTACTATATTTATTTTATTAATGATGTATATATATATCTATAATTCTATTTATCTATTTTGATGGTATTAACACTTGTCTACTGGTTTTGTTTGTTGTCTGTCTCCCCCTTCTAGACTGTGAGCCTGTTGTTGGGTAGGGAATGTCTCTGTTGCCGAATTGTACTTTCCAAGACCTTAGTACAGTGCTCTCAATAAATATAACTGAATAAATGAATGAATGTCCAGAAGATGCCAGCCGACTGGCCAGAGCCCTGATCCTGAAGCCCATGTCAGAGCAAAGAGCAGATCCAGGTAGTCTCCTTGACGCAACCTGAGGGACAGAAGCTGCGTATGGTATGGCATAGGCCAGAGGTGATGTGGATTGGTATCTCGGAACCTGTGGGCAGAAATTTGGTATAGAACAGTTGGTGATTTATGAGACAGGATACTGCCCCTGTACTCAACTCAGGTCCAGGAGTCTTCCCTGTTATGTGGCCTGTGTTCCCTCCCCTGCCTGGCTCTTCGATAGTGAGGAACAGGTATTGACTGAGCCTTATTGTCTCTCTATGGCCCCAGTGATGAAGAAGATGGAGGGTTTCCCAGAATCCTTCACATCCAGATGCCTCATTCTCCTCATCCTCTTTCTCCAACTGCTCACACTGGGCTCAGGTAGGAGTTTCTTCTCTATTTCAGTGCCCCAAAGAGATGTTTCAGAAGAACAAAATCCCCCGTGTGTCCCAGTCTGAATGCTTCTCTCCAGAGATAAGAGCCGAGGGAACTGTGTGTCTGCTGTCAGATCAGGATGCTCTTGGGCCCTTCAGAAGGTGGACGAGGGGCAGCTCTGCCCTTCCCTTTTGGGATATTGTTCTCTCCTTCCAAATGATATCCAAGTCTCAGCTCCTCTCCTACTGTCTCCCTTTGTTCCAGCTCAGTTTGCCGTGATAGGGCCTGATGAGCCTGTCCTGGCCCTGGAAGGAGAAGTTGCTGTGTTACCCTGTCACCTTGACCCCAAGATGCCTGCTGAATTCATGGAGATGAGATGGTTCCGAGCCCAGGTTTCTAACATTGTCCACCTGTATAGTAATGGAGAGGATCAGTTTGGAGACCAGATGGAGGAGTATCAAGGGAGGACGGAGTTGGTGAGAGATGCCATGGATTATGGGAGTGTGGCTGTGAGAATACACAATGTCAGAGTCTCTGATGAGGGAAGGTTTCACTGCTCTTTCTATGATGGCCAAGAGTATGAAGGAGCCCCTCTGGAACTGCAGGTAGTTGGTGAGTGGCTGTTTTTTCATTGTGATCAGTGGTGCATGTTACTCTCTCAGTCTGAGGCAGCTTTATAGACTGTCCTGCCCCTACCCAGCATCCCCTTCTGCTCTAGGACTCTTCAGGGTCCTCTCCTCTTGTAAAAAGTCCTCCCTTCCTACTGCCCCCAACTCCCTGCTGGTCCACAGCCAGCAATGTCCACAGCAGTGATTCCATGGCACATTTTCCATGGGTCAGTCCCTCCTGGGTCTGTTTCTGGACTAGATTTCTTTGATTCCCAGCAGCTTGGGGCTAAGATGTGGCTCTGTGCAGACATCTCCCTCTCACCTGGAGACATTTTCCCTGGAGACATTTTTGTTTTCTAATGTTTGGGCTCTCTTCTGACACAGAAGCTGTGCAGCATCAGGATAGGACTGGCTTCTGGTTGTACCAGTCCAGTCTGTTTGGGCTGGGGGCAAAACCCCATCTGGTTTGGTTATGCTCCATCACCATGGATGGAGCTAGAGTCCCTCTTGGTGGGCTCAAACCTGGGGTGTGGTGAGGCCAGGGCTGGTTGGGGTATGGCCTGGGGAGACAATAGGAGTGATAATAGTAATATAAGTAATAATAACTGGTTTTTTTTTTGTTATCTGCCTACTGTTTGCCAAACAGTTTACCAATCCCTGTGTTAGATAAAGCATAAGCAGTTCAGACATACTCCTTGTCCCATCTGGGCTCATCGTCTATGGTTGGAGTAGAAGGAGGGACTTTAAGGCTGTCAATCAACTCTCCCTTTCCTATTCAGCCTTGCTAATCCCTCAGTACAACACAGCTCAATCACTTCACTCCTCCAATGCCCATCTACTCACTGCTCTTTGATCTCAATTATCTCGTTGTTGTCTCCTTTATCACTTTCTCTCTCCTGACTGGAATGCCCTACCCATTCATAACCTGCAGACAACCACTTTGCCAATCTTCAAAGCCTTACTAAATTCATGTCTTCTCCAAGATTTTCCCTTTTTTTGGCATTGCCTATGCACTTGGGTCTGTACTCTTGAAGAACTTTGATACCCACCCCATCCCCTGTCCATTATGCGTAAACTGAAATTTATTTGAGTGTATGCTTCCCTCTCTAGATTGTAAACTCCTTGAGAGCAGAGATCACGTTTACCAACTCTGTTGTATCATATTCTCCCAGCCCTTAGTTTGGGCCTCTGTGCACAGTAAGCACTAAACTAATAAAATTGATCAAATGAGATTAGGTAACTGAGGCACATGGAATTTAAGGGATTTTCCCAAGGTCACATAGCAGGCATGTCAGATGGCAGGAAGCAGCATGGCCTAGTGGAAAGAGCATGGGGCTAGGAGTCAGGAAGACCTGGGTTCTAATCCTGGCTTTGCCACTTGTGTGCTGTGTGACCTTGGGCAAGTCATTTAACTTCTTTGTGTCTGAGTTACCTCATCTGCAAAATGGGGATTAAGACTGTAAGTCCTATTAGGGGTAGGGACTATGTCCAACTCAATTATCTTGTACCTATCCCACTACTTAGTACAGTGCCTGGCACATAGTAAGTGCTTAACAAATACTATGAAAAAAATAAAGTGACAGAACCCAGGTCCTCTGATTCCCAAGCCCATGTTCTTTCCACTAGGCCATGCTTCTTCACTGTGGGTTTTTAGCAAGCAGTTGTAGACATCACACCATCCTATCATGTATGCACACACGCATACAAACTTCAGTTTTGAAGGGCACACAGGTAAGAATGGGGGCCCAGGTTAGGGAAGCAGAAATGGAGGTGTGGAGTGAGTTTGGGAGGGAATTTGGAGTTTAGGCCAAGGTAGGAACAGACTCAGGGCCCTCCTCCCCCTTTGCCCTTCTCACCACAGTGAGGAAACCTGTGTGTTGCACTGCCGCCCCTCCCTCAACTCCTTCCTTGGGGGAAGCACTGGCAGGGTGGACACAAGGAGCAGGAGCCCAAGGGGAGCCAGGGGTTTCCTCCTTCCATGTGGATTCTTTGCTGGAGGAAATGGTCAAAGCTTGAGAATGGGGAGAAGAGTAGTGAGACCTCACACTGAGGACACAGCACTCTCCCTGGGGAACCATGAGAGGCCCCTTCTTCTCCCAGACCCCACTGTCCCTTCACCCCAGCTCAGCCTGGCCAGTGAAATATTTTGCCCTTTGTCCTCTCCCATGGTGACTCTGTGCTCCCCAAAACACTGGGGTCCCAGCCCCCACCCTCTCATGCCATACAGAGAGAAGGGGAGTCCTGGAGCCCCTACCCCTGTAATGGCCTCAGCATGGCTTGGAGCAGAGATGCAGCTAGAGTCCCTCTTAGCGGGCTCTAAATCCTCCTAAGCAAACTTAGTGGCTGGAATTGTCCCATGTTTCCCTCAGAAGGTATTTTTGTGAATTCTATTTCAGCTCCCCTCTTCCCCACGGCTTTATCCTTGATGGTGGCTCTGGGTGTGACCCTCCCTGTGCTGGGACTGCTCATCGTTGGGGGTCTTTATCTCATCTGGAAACACCTCAGGGAAAAAGGTAAAGGAACAAGAATATTCCCATGACACCCCACTACTGCAGGGAAAGGCAGAAGGACAGAGTGGGATTGGGAAGCAGGTAGACAGGTCAGAGTTCTGAGCTCCCAGCTGCCTGGGAGGGACAGCAGCCCACAGCTCCAACTTTCCACAAACGACTCAGAACTTGATGTTCTGTTTCTCCCAGAGAAGAAACCGACTGAACCTGTGTCTGTAACAGCTGTTCCCCTTGGAAGCGGGGAAACACTGGGGAGTAGAGACCCCAGACCCTACTTCTGTAGTTCAGGCTGAAGCCCACCTTTCCCCATCCATTTTCTGCCCCAGCCCTGTCCTGCCATCCAGTTCCACAGTGCAGCCACAATCCCAGAGGAGCCTGGAGATCTGAGCACTGGGAGATGCCGACTGATAACAGTCAGTGGATGGTGGTGTGTTTGTGTGTGTGTCTGTGTGAGTGTGTGTCTTTGTGAGTGTATGTCTGTGTGAGTGTGTGTGTGTCTGTGTGTGTTTGTGTATCTGTATCCTGAGTGTAGAGCCTGAGCCAGGGAAGCCCCCCCCGCCACAACTAATTTATTTACAGTAATAGCTGTCTCCCACTCTAGGTTGTAAGCTCCTTATGAGCAGGGAATATGTCTACCCACTTGTTGTATTGTACTCCCTTAAGTGCTTAGTGCTGTGCTGTGCACACAGAGAGCACTCAGTAAATACCATTGATTGATTGATGATAACCAAACAGCTCTTCCTGGAGATTCCAGGGACAGTGGTCACCATTCCTGATCTCTGGGCAGTTGAGATTCTGTCCATGGGATCATTCTCTGCTTTAGGTACCAGAAATAGACTCCTCTGACCCCATCACATCCCCCCTCAGCCAGCCCCAAGTTCTCTTGTTCTGGAGGGTCCCTGACTTACTTCTGTTCTTTTTCAGAGAAACTCCAGATGGATATCAGTAAGTTCTGTGTTTCTTTCATTTCTGTCAGTTTTCTCACGTTGGGGTTTGTGTCTCCTCCACCAGGCCAGTGACATCTCCTCTTTCTGTTCCCTTGCAGGGTGGAGTTTGTTCCAAGTACATGAGGGTAAGTGACCCTGACATTCTTCGAGGTTTTAGGTCTCTCCCACCCTAGGGGTTCCTGGCCCTTCCTGACTTCATCCCTGAGAGCCAGACCCAGGCCTGTCTTCCTCCTCCTCTTCCTCAGTCAGTCAGTGGTATGTATTGAGTGCTTACTGTGTGCAGAGCACTGTACTAAGCGCTTGGGAGAGTACAATAATAACAATAAACGGACACTTTCCCTGCCCACAACTAGAGAGAGATAGACGCTAATAGAAATAAATTATATATAAATATATATTTCTTCTCTTCCTTCTGCCCCTCCCTGCTGATTCCAGGGATCCCAGGATCCTCCTGGAATGGCTGGATCAGAGTAGGGAGGACACAGGGGCGGTGAAGCCCCAAGCAGGAATGGGGGATCCTCAGCAGGGACCGGGGAAAGCTGGGTCCTGAGCCCTGGGGGAGGGTCAGAGCAAGGTGTGATGACATCACCCTCCGTGTTTTCATTAATGCAATCGTATTTTTGAGCGCTTGCTGTGTGCAGAGCACTGTGCTAAGCGCTTGGAAAGTACAATTCGGTAACAGAGACAATCCCCACTCAACAACGGGCTCACAGTCTATTGCGGGGTGAGGGTCGTGTCTCCGCCTCCGGGCGGGTCCTGTGTGAGCGCGGCGGGGCCCGGGGCGCCTACAGCTCCGGAGCCGCCCCCCTGGGGGCTCCTCGGTCCCCGCCGCCCCCTCCGGGCAGCCCTCCTGGTGTCCGCGGCGGGGCCGCTCCCGGGCTCCGCCGCGCCCACTCCTCTGCCCGCGGCCTCCAACGCTCACACACACGCTCTGTCCGCAGCCGACGTCACTCTCGATCCAGACACGGCGCATCCCGAACTCGTCCTGTCCGAGGATCGGAAACGGGTGACACGGGAAGAGAAGTGGCAGGACCTGCCCTACAACCCGGTCAGATTCAGAGGTTCTGTCTGTGTGCTGGGCCGCCAGCTCTTCACCTCCGGGAGACATTGCTGGGAGGTGGAGGTGGGAGATGCAGTTGGCTGCTATCTGGGGGTTTGTAGGGAAAATGTGAGGAGGAAACGGGCGATCTCGGAGTCCCCTGCGGATGGATTCTGGACCTTGGAGAAAGATGGAGATGGATACTGGGCCGGTACTTCTCCCCACACCCATCTCGCCCTGGCCAGAGCCCCACTCCGGGTGGTGGTTTACCTGGACTACGAGGCTGGAGACGTCTCCTTCTACAGTGGCACTGACGGATCCCACATCTACACTTTCGCCCGCGCCGACTTTTCTGGGACCCTCCACCCTTTCTTCCGCCTCTTGTACTACGGTGATTCCCTGACCATCTGCCCCGTGCCTGGTGGGGCTGGGGAAAACCCTGTCCCTGCCCCCGCTCAGGAGACTCCATTGAGCCCCCCCGGGGTGGGACCAGCCTCAGCCCCTGGAGATGGGGATCCTCTCCCTGGGGCCGATGCCCAATTGCTCCCCCCCCAGCCCAGCCCCGAGGTCCCTCCTGCCCCTTAGGGAGCCGCCCGGCCCCTGCCCTCTGCCCCCCTGCAGCTCTCCGGTCCCTCCCGGAGCTGCAGCTGCCTGTGTCCTCGGCTCCTCTGCTGCTCCCCCCGGTCAGACCCAGCCAAGGAGGCGTCTCTGCTGCTGCTGCTGCTGGTGATGTGTCCCTGCTGAGGTCGGGGCTGGAGGCAGTAAAGCAGCTGCTGCGGCTCTGGTCCAGCAGTGGGGTATCACTAGTGCCACTGACCCTCCTGCTGTTGACTCCTCCATTGGACCCTGAAGTTGGAGGGCAGCGTGGCTCAGTGGAGAGAGCACGGGTTTGGGAATCAGAGGTCGTGGGTTCTAATCCCTGCTCTGTAACGTCAGCTGGGTGACTTTGGGCAAGTCATTTAACTAACCTGTGCCTCAGTTACCTCGGGATTAAGACGTTGAGCCCCCCGTGGGACAACCTGATCACCTTATATCACCCCCAGCACTTAGAACAGTGCTTGGCACATAGTAAGCACTTAACAAGTACCATCATCATCATTATTATTATTATTACTATTAGGGGCAGCTCACCTCCACTCTCCTGTTGTCAAGATTCTCCTGGTTTATGGCAACTCCTTTTGAACATTCATGTAGGACTGGGTTCTATTCCTGGCTCAGTGCAGAGCTGACTAATGTGGGTTACAGGCCTCACCTTCGATTCACCAGAATAGTAATGATTATGGTATTTGTTAAGATCTTTCTATGTGCCAGGCACTGTACTAAGTGGTGTCATGGATACAAGCAGACTGGGTTGGACACAGTTCCTGTCCCAAATGGGACTCACACTCTTGAGAAGCAGCATGGTGTAACAGCTAGAGCATGGGCCTGAGAGTCAGGAGGTCAAGGGTTCTAATCCCGGCTCGGCCACTTGTCTGCTGTGTGACCTTAGGCAAGTTACTTCTTGTGTCTCAGTTACCTCATCTGTAAAATGATGATTAAGACTGTGAGCACCATGTGGGATGGGGACTGAACCTGATTACCTTGTATCTATCCCAGTGTGAGCCTTTTTTTGGGTAGGGACCATCTCTATATGTTGCCAACTTGTACTTCCCAAGCGTTTAGTACAGTGCTTTGCACATAGTAAGCGCTTAACGAATGCCATAATTAATTAATTAATTAGAACCCAGGGCCTTCTGTTGCCCAGGCTTATGCTCTATCCATTAGGAGACACTGCTTTTCAATGTGATGCTCCATACCCGCTGACTCTCTCGCTGCTCTCCGTGCCCCAGTGGGAACACGATAGGCAGGACGAGAGAGTGTGAATGGTGCCACATAGACCACCAGAACTCCAACCAACTCCTCTGTGCACATTCTCACCCCAAGTTCTCAGAACCGAGGCTCATCTGTTATTTCTAATGGGAGATTCCTTCACCTGTCTACATGTTTTGTTGTCTGTCTCCCCCTTCTAGACTGTGAGCCCGTTGTTGGGTAGGGACCATCTCTATGTGTTGCCGACTTGTACTTCCCAAGTGCTTAATACAGTGCTCTGCACACAGTAAGTGCTCAATAAATACGATTGAATGAATGAATGAATGAATCCCTGAACACCTACTGCGTTCAGCTCACGCGACTGAAATGGATTGTGCACAGAGCACTGGAGCATACAGTCATGTTTGGAAGCATACAATGAAAGTTACAGTCATAGCCACAGTCACAGTCCCTGCCCTCAAGAATTTTCACGGGGGAAAACGGTAAGCACAGATTGTAGTAACAGGATTAGTAGATGAAATAGGCTACACACATTTGCTAATTGTGCTAATCTGTTGGGGTGACATGTTAGGGCAGGTAGGGATTGGTCACGAATTGGATTCTGTAGGAGAGGGATTTTCATGGGGAACTGTGAAGGGAGTTGGGGAAGACAGGCTCGATGTTTTGGATGTTTCAGAGGTGAGAAGAAGGAGTGGTAACAGGGTTGGCTTGTGAGGAGTGAATAATAATGATGCTATTTGTTAAGTGCTCACTGTGTGCCAAGAACTGTTTTAAGTGCTGGGGAAGATACAAGGTAATCAGGTTGTCTCACAAGGGGCGCACAGCCTTTATCCCCATTTTATTTGTGAATATTTATTCTATTTATTTTATTTTGTTAATATGTTTTGTTTCGTTCTCTGTCTCCCCCTTTTAGACTGTGAGCCCACTGTTGGGTAGGGACTGTCTCTATATGTTGCCATCTTGTACTTCCCAAGCGCTTAGTACAGTGCTCTGCACACAGTAAGCGCTCAATAAATACGATTGATTGATTGATTGATTGGGGCAAATCCAGGCGAATGAGGTTTCATTCATTCAGTCGTATTTATTGAGCGCTTACTGTGTGCAGAGCACTATACTAACCGCTTGGCAAGTACAAGTCAGCAACATATAGAGATGGTCCCTACCCAGCAACGGGCTCACAGTCTAGAAGGGGGAGACAGACAACAAAGCAAAACATGTAGACAGGTGTCAAAACCATTAGAATAAATTGAATTATAGCTATTTGCATATCATTAACAAAATAAATAGAGTAGTAAATATATACAAGTAAACTAGAGTAATAAATCTGTACAAACATATACAAGTGCTGTGGGGAGGGGAAGGAAGTAGGGTGGGGGGGCATGGGGAGATGGAGAGGAAAAAGGGGGCTCAGTCTGGGAAGGCATCCTGGAGGAGGTGAGCTCTCAGCAGGGCTTTGAAGGGAGGAAGAGAGCTAGCTTGGTGGATGTTTGGAGGGAGGGCATTCCAGGCCAGGGGGATGACGTGGGCCGGGGGTCGATGGTGGGACAGGCGAAAACGAGGCACAGTGAGGAGGTTAGCGGCAGAGGAGTGGAGGGTACAGGCTGGGCTGTAGAAGGAGAGAAGGGAGGTGAGGTAGGACCTCTCCTCGAAGCTCAATTCTCCCTCCTCTGTATCTCTCCTTCAATCGCACGTTGTCTGTCTCCAGCCCGGGATCACCTTCACAGTTCACTTCCTATACCCTGAGGAGCCCCATTGGAGAAATCCAGGCTTATTTCGGCCACTCTGATTTCATTCTTACCTGCTATGATTCTGCCCTATTTCTGCTTATTTATTTTACTTGTACATATCTATTCTATTTATTTTGTTAATATGTTTTGTTGTCTGTCTCCCCCTTCTAGACTGTGAGCCCGCTGTTGGGTAGTGACCGTCTCTATATGTTGCCAACTTGGACTTCCCAAGCGCTTAGTACAGTGCTCTGCACACAGTAAGCGCTCAATAAATACGATTGATTGATTGATTGATGCCCAGAGTGTTTCTGAACAAAGATAATCCAGGCAGCAGAGTGAAGTATATACTGTAGCAGGGAGAGACAGAAGGATGGGAGATCAGAGAAGAGGCTGATGCAGTAATCCAGTCAGGATAGGATGACATAGTCCTTTACCCACATGGGGCTCACAACCATCTCTCTCCACCCGAGGTGGTCGGTTGATGTTCTTATCCACCAGTTCTTAGTGAAGAATGAGACTATCAGGTTGTGGTTCCCTTTCACTTTTCTCTTTGCCTACCTCTGTGTCTTTCCCCCATGTTCTCCTATCCCTGCTTACCTCTTGTCTCTGATCAGCGCTGTCCTGTTCCTCCAAACCTAAATGTGCTTCCCATTTCCCTTCTCCCTCAACTGTGCCTGAAAGCGGCTCTGCGTCCTTGCACTTTTATTGAGCTCATCATTGTCCTCGTCTACTCTTTGGTTCTGTATTGACCCTTTCCTCATATGCCTGTCACTGTTACTGTCCCTTTCCTGTTGTTTCTTGGAGGACAATGATTCCCGCAGGGGCCACACACAGATCTCAGTTCACACAGGGTCTGTCTTTACAGAATAAAGCAGCCACATCACTCTGTCCACTGGTGGGGGTGCTCACACAAACCGTGGGCAATAAGGTTGGGGATCCAGAAGCGAGCTGGCTGCAGATAGATTCAGAATGGTAATAAACTCTTCATTCAAACCCAGGCTCCTTCTTGCTGTCAGATAACTGGAAGAGAGTCCTTGGGGGATGTGAGGTAATTAGATTTTCTGTCTGCAGGATCAGAACCCTGGCCCTACCTGCTGCCATGGAACAGGAGAGAGTGGGCTGCTGCATTTCTTGGTTACACATGCTAAACCTGTTTGGGGTCTGCTGGGGAAAGAGAGGAAGAAGAGGGTTGTTACTCAGCTCTGCATCCCACTGAGACCCCTGCCCCAGCTCCTCTCTGATCGTTTCCCTTTGTTGTAGTTCAGGTTGCTGTGAATGGACCAGTAGAGTCCATCCTGGCCCAGTCTAGGATAATGCTCAGTTACTCTGTCACCTGAACTCCAACATAAGTGCTGAGCACATAGAAAAGCAGGATGGCATAGTGGATAGAGCGTGGGCCTTGGAGACAAATGAGCATGGATTCTAATACCAGCTTTACTGTTTGTCTGCTGTGTGACTTTGGGGAAGTCATTTTACTTCTCTAGGCCTCAGTTACCTTATCTGTAAAATGGGATTGAGACTGTGAGCCCCACAAGGGGCAGGGACTGTGTCCAACCCAATTTGCTTGTATTCAAGCCAGTGCTTAGTACAGTGCCTTGCATCTAGCAAGCACTTAAAAATACCACAATCATTATTATTATTATTATTATTATTATTATTATTATTATTATTATAGAGGTGAGGTGGTTCTGATCCCATTTCTCCCTGGCTGTGCACTTTTACTGGGATGGGCAGAACTTGGGTATACTGCCATTGTAGAAATATCGAGGGAAAAAGGTGCTTGTGAGAGCTGCCACTGTGGACAGGAATGTGATTATATGTTGAAGTCTCTGATGACGGATGCCACCAGTGCTTCTTCCAAGGTGGCATCTGTCATGGCCAAACGACTCTGGAGCTTGGGGTGAAAGTTGAGTTCTGACTCTGCCAATTGGGGATGTTTCTCTCCCAGTCTCAAACCCCACTGCACCTGCAATCCCTTTCAGCTCCAGGACACTCCAGACTGTCCCCTCCACCTCCCATTCTGTTTCCTGACACCCTGATGGCCACAAGCAGCAGTGCTTAACCCTACCCAGGATCCTTTAGAGTTGCAGTGTTGACTTCATCCATGAAAACATTCCTCGGTGGCAGCACTGTCTACAAGGTGCCAGCGATATTTAGGTGGTGGAAGGATGCAGATTCAGTCTCAGACATCCCTTGGTCCACCCCAGAATCCCTGGTGGGGGAGAAACCTTAGATATTTGGGGGTGGATTTGAGGAGGCACTAGGGAAAAAATTTGGGGCAATAGGTAAAAATATTGGACAATCTTCTAGACTGTAAGCTCTTTATGGGAAGGGAACGTGTCTGTCAATTTCATTGTACTATATTTTCCCAAGTGCTTAGTATGGGATCTGTGCATGGCAAGCACTCAGTAAATACCATTGATTGGCAGACTCTGTGGGGTGAGAGAGAACTTTAAAGAGAGATTGGGAGAGGGGCAGAAGAGGGCCTGGAGTCCATGGGGAAGTGTGGAGTGAGTTTGTGGTTTACCCCTCAGTCTATTTGGCATGAAACAATAACTTGGTTTCATGGACAAATTAAATTCAGACATACCTAATCCTTTAGAAATGATTTGGCTCTCTAAATATAAGTTATTGACCCTTAGAGGAAAAAAAATCTTCCTTTTATGCATCCTGCAATCTAGACTTAATATTTCTTTATGGTAAAGATAGCTTCTGTTTCAGGCAAATCTCTCCCTCCCCAGCTGTAGACTCCTGTGGATCCCACCTCCACGACCCCCTGGAGGGGCATGAGGATGGGGAGATCTGGCTGGGTTGCAAGGGGGTTGGTTTCTATGTGGAGTCTCACATGTTGAGGAGAGATCCCAGGGGAGAGACTGTCCCATCTCTGTCCAAGTCCCAACCCTGAGCTAGAGAATACCTGTTTGGTGAGGCAGGGTCCCTAATTGTCTGAGATGGCTCTAGTGGATGAAGTCCTGCTCTTCCCAGAACCTCCACTTGGGCCAGAAGAAGTGGTCAGAGATTTCATTCGAAGATCAGCATCACTCCTAGAAATGGAGATTTCCTTGGGGAAAGTCCGGGCCAGTGTAATCCAGGCCCAGGAATGGTGGAGGAGAAGCAGACTTTTCTTGAATCCATGTGTCTTGGTTAGGAACGGACAAAGCACAGCAGGGGTGGAATTTGGGAGAGGAAGCTGGAAATTCAAACCAAGAATAAGGCCCTTTGCCTCTCCTCCAGTCCATGGTTGAAGATGGGGAAAGAGCAGCTGGGGACCATGGCTCAGAGTGACTTAATAGAGAGACCATTTTGTCTCCTTCTCCCTGTAGTGGGAAAATAGTGGAGGCTTCTGGGGACACACAGAATAGGTGGGAACAGAGACACAGAATGGATCTAAAATCCCTTCTCAGAAGCCTCCCATCTCCTCTCCCTCCACCTCACCTTCGAGAGGGTGTAGTCTCTTCCACCTCCTTGGGATCATACTCTAGAATGTGGCTCTCGTGGATTCCTTTTCAGGTCTCTTCTACCCAAGAACCCATCTCTGGATGACTACAGTTGTGATTATCTCAATTCTGAGACATTAATTTGTTGCTCCATTATTGCCTGCTGGGTTAACCAAGGGACGATATGGGAAACCAATCAATCATATTTATTGAGTGCATATGGTATGCAGAGCACTGTACTAAATGCTTGAGGGAGTGCATTATAACAATATAACAGACACATTCCCTATCCACAAAGAGCTTACAGTCTAGAGGGGGAGACAGGCATTAATATATCAATAAATGAATTATAGATATGTACATAAGTGCTGTGGGGCTGGGATGGGGTATGAATAAAGGGAGTAAGACAGGTGACACAGAAAGGAGTGGAAAAAAAGGAAAGGAGGGCTTAGGGAAGGCCTCTTGGAGGAGATGTGGCTTCAGTAAGACTTTGAAGATGGGGAGAGTATGTTGCCAACTTGTACTTCCCAAGCGCTTAATACAGTGCTCTGCACACAGTAAGCACTCAATAAATATGATTGATTGAATGAATGAGAGTAATTGTCTGTTTGATATGAAGAGGGAGGGCCTCCCAGGCTAGAGGCAGGATGTGGGCGAGAAGTTGGCAGCGAGATAGATGAGATCGAGGTACAGATTGCTGGCATTAGAGGAGCAAAGTGTGCTAGCTGGGTTGTAGTAGGACAGAAGCAAGGTGAGATGGGAGGGGACAAGGTGATTGAGTGTTTTAAAGGTGGATGGGCAACCACTGGATATTCTTAAGAAGTGGGGAAACATGGACAATGTTTTTGTAGAAAAATGATCCGGTAGCAGTGTGAAGTATGCAATGGAGTGGGGAGAGACAGAAATCAGAGAGGTCAGCAAGGAGGATGATATAGTAATCAAGAAGGGATAGGATAAGTGGTTGGATTAACATGGTAGCAGTTTGGATGGAGAGGAAAGATTGGATTTTAGCTATGTTCTGCCTCGGGATTGGGAGGTAGAGGAGGAGCCTGCAAAACTGACCGAGAATGAGTGGCCAGAGAAATAGGAGGAGAACCAGGAGAGGATAGTGTCAGTGAAGCCGAGATTGGACAACGTTGTCACACAGCAGGTAAGTGGAGGTGCTGGGATTAAAACTGAGGACCCAGGCCTGGGCTTTTTCAATTAGGCAACACTGCTTCCACATCTGTAAAATGGATATGAAATCCCTGTTTTCCCTCACCACTACACTGTGAATCCCAAGTGGCACGGGGACTGTGACCAGCCTGATTTTCTTGTATTGACTCCAGGGCTTAGTACAATGCTTGACACATAGTAAGAACCAAGTGTAAATACGTACATTTATGTACATACCTGTAATTTGTTTATATTAACGTTTGTCTCCCCCTCTAAACTGTAAGCTCACTGTGGGCAGGGATTGTGTCTGTTGTATTGTTATATTGTATTCTCCCAAGCACTTAGTAAGTGCTCTGCACATAGTAAGCACTCAATAAATACGGTTGATTGATTGACATTTATTCATCCACATTTCCATAGCAAGTACATATCCATAGAGAAGCAGCATGGCTCAGTGGAAAGAGCACAGGCTTTGGAATCAGAGGTCATGGGTTCAAATCCCAGCTCCGACAATTGCCAGCTGTGTGACTTTGGGCAAGTCACTTAACTTCTCTGTGCCTCAGTTACCTCAACTGTAAAATGATGATAAAGACTGTGAGCCCCCCGTGGGACAACCTGATCACCTTGTAACCTCCCCAGTGCTTAGAACAGTGCTTTGCACATAGTAAGCACTTAATAAATGCCATTGTTATTATTATTAATTGATTTATTTATATTAATGTCTGCCTCACTCTCTAGAACATAAGCTTATGGTGGGCAGGGAATGTATTTTTATATTGTTGTGTTGTACTCTACCAAGTTCTCTGCACACCGTAAGCACTCAGTAAATACAATTGACTGATTGGCACTTCGAGGCAAAATAAATAATTGTTTTATGCATCTTCATCATCATCATCAATCGTATTTATTGAGCACTTACTATGTGCAGAGCACTGTACTAAGCACTTGGGAAGTACAAACTGGCAACATATAGAGACAGTCCCTACCCAACAGTGCGCTCACAGTCTAAAAGGGGGAGACAGAGAACAAAACCAAACGTACTAACAAAATAAAATAAATAGAATAGATATGTACAAGTAAAATAAATAAATAAATAAATAGAGTAATAAATATGTACAAACATATATACATATATACAGGTGCTGTGGGGAAGGGAAGGAGGTAAGATGGGGGGATGGAGAGGGGGACGAGGGGGAGAGGAAGGAAGGGGCTCAGTCTGGGAAGGCCTCCTGGAGGAGGTGAGCTCTCAGCAGGGCCTTGAAGGGAGGAAGAGAGCTAGCTTGGTGGATGGGCAGAGGAAGGGCATTCCAGGCCCGGGGGATGACGTGGGCCGGGGGTCGATGGCAGGACAGGCGAGAACGAGGTACGGTGAGGAGATTAGCGGCGGAGGAGCGGAGGGTGCAGGCTGGGCTGTAGAAGGAGAGAAGGGAGGTGAGGTAGGAGGGGGCGAGGTGATGGAGAGCCTTGAAGCCCAGGGTGAGGAGTTTCTGCCTGATGCGCAGATTGATTGGTAGCCACTGGAGATTTTTGAGGTGGGGAGTAATATGCCCAGAGCGTTTCTGGACAAAGATAATCCAGGCAGCAGCATGAAGTAAGGATTGAAGTGTAGAGAGACACGAGGATGGGAGATCAGAGAGAAGGCTGATTCAGTAGTCCAGACGGGATAGAATGAGAAGACGGGATAGGATCTTGTAATCTAAACTTTATATCTGTACAAGGTAGAGATAACTTCTGATTCAGGCATATCTCTCCCTCCCAAGCCATGGGCTCTGACCCCCACATCTTCCCCGAGGGGCATAAGGAGAGAAGGATCCAGCTGGGGTGCACATCGGCCGTATGGTACCCAGAGCCCTAAGTACGGTAGACAGAGGTCAGGGGAGATATGGTCCCATCTGTGTCTGAGTCTTGTCCCTGAGTAAGAGATGGCTTGTTTGTTGTGGTGGCATCTGTGATCATTAGAGATGATTCTGTGGGAACCATGACCTGTTCTATCCAGAACCCCTTCCTTGGCCAGGAGAAGTGGATTTTCATAGCAGGTCAGTGTCATTTTCAGAAATGGGGATTTCCTTGGTTAAAGTCCTGGCCAGTGTAGCCCCAGACCAGTGATGGTGGAGGGGAAGGAGGCTTGCCTTGAATCCATGTGGAGGATGACCAAGGGCAGCAGGTATGAAATTAGAGAGAGAAGCCGGCAAATCAAGCCAAGATCAAAACCTGTCCCTTCTCCCCCAATCTGTGGATGGAGGAAGAGAAAGGGCTGTTAGGGTCCACGGACGCAGGAGGCAGAGAGACTGGAGAGTTGCAGTAATGCAACCTGGACTTTACAAGAATTGGTTCAACCTGATGGTTGAATGGGTGGGGCGGAAGGGGTGAATTTGGAAAATACTGTGGATGAAAAAACAGCAGGATTTAATGGCAGACCCGAGTAGGGAAGAAAAAGTCTGAGAGCAGACAAAGATGACACTAAGGTCATGGGCTTCTGGAAACTGGTAATCAGAGGACTGCAGTTGCTCTGCATCTTGGTATCATCATCATCATCATTAATTATTATTATTATTATTATATTATAATGAATAATTTCCCCTCTAGACTGTAAGCTCCACTTCTAGACGGTAACTTTGTTGTGGCCAGGGAACCTGTCTACCAACTTTGTTATATTGTACTTTCCCAGTGCTTAGCATAGTTGTCTGCATGCAGTAAATGCTCAATAAATATGATTAATTGATTGATAATATCATTGTAAAGTGCTTACTAGGGGTCTAAGGCTAGGGCAAATGCAATGCAATAGTGTTTGACAATAACTCCTGTCCCACATGGGGTTCACAACCATCTCCAACCCAGACAATCAGTGCAAGAAGATATTTAGGAAAATGTCTTCAGCTCCAAGTTCACCCATTGGTTCCCAGCCCCATCCACTGCCACAGTGGACAGCATCCTGAGTGTTCCCCAGACCATCTTCTGCAGCTGATGGTCTCATCCATGTCTTCACAGAGATGATCAAGACTCTTGAGGGAGAGATCCCCCTACTCCCCTTCCCTCTCCCTGCTCCTTTCCCCACTGTTCTCCTGTCCTCTCTTTCCTCGGGTCTCCGGTCAGTGCTGCCCTGTTCCTCCAGCACTGAACATACTGTGTGTTCCCCTTCTCCAATTCTGCCCCCAAACAACTCTGTTTTCCAAGCCCTCTAGTGTCCAATCAATCAATCCATCGTATTTATTGAGTGCTTACTGTGTGCAGAGCACTGTACTAAGCGCTTGGAAGTACAGTGATAGATCCAGGACCACAGCTGCCCCAGGTACACTCTCCGGGCTGACCATCCACTGCGAAAATGAACCATCCCTTTGTGTGTCCAGTCTGCCCCTGTCACACCTCAGTATATGCTTCATCATCCTGCTGTTGTCCATATTTGACGGACAACAGTTGTGTGCTTGCCTGCCACCACCTCCCCTGTGCTGGAGGCTTTTTTGAGTCCTAAGGGCTTCCTGCCACCAAGTTTCATTTTCATTCTTGCAATCTGTCCTGGAGAGTTCTGCCCAGTGACTGATGAGATGAGCCGACTCGGTCCTCCCATTGGATGGTGAGGCCCCACTGGACCAATCGCAGAGTCGGATCTTGCAGGGAGAATGCCAGACACCAGGCCGTGCAGAAGGGAGCTGAGCTGATGCCCTGGGCCGAAACTGTGTCTGATTACTACTCCCTACTGCTGGGGATTGCTGGCTGGGACCAAAGAGGGACAGATCGAGGGGGTGAGTCTGGGAGATCCCTTGCTCTCTGAGGCTGGAGTTGAATTATGGGGGATGTTCTGTTTTACAGAGGTCGGGGGGAGATGCCATCACTCAAGGGAAATGGTGGGGGAAGGGGTGCAAACTTAGTTCCTTATGGAGCTGAACAAGTCCTTGTTGACCACCATTCCCCCGGACTTTGTTCTGACATCCTGAACACTTCTTCCCAGAGGTCAGGGGGGTGACGACTCAGTCATGTCACAGTCACAGCAGTTCTGGGTAGTGGGAGAGCCCCAGGAAGCCTGTTCCCAGGCTTGATCTTGATTTTCAGTACGAATACAGACCATGAAAGCGGGGTCTCACGATCCTTCTGACCTTTGGGGTTTTAAGCAGGAGGTGTCAGAAAAGTTACCACAGGGATAACTGGCTTGTGGCAGCCAAGCGTTCATAGTGACGTTGCTTTTTGATCCTTCGATGTCGGCTCTTCCTATCATTGTGAAGCAGAATTCACCAAGCGTTGGACTGTTCACCCACTAATGGACTGAGACCCCTCCTTCCTCTCCCCCTCGCCCCCATACCCCCGTCTTACCTCCTTCCCTTCCCCTCAGCACCTGAATACGTGTATATATGTTTGTACATATTTATTACTTTATTTGTTTATTTTACTTGTACATATCTATTCTATTTATTTTATTTTGTTAATATGTTTGGTTTTGTTCTCTGTCTCCCCCTTCTAGACTGTGAGCCCACTGTTGGGTAGGGACTGTCTCTATATGTTGCCAACTTGTACTTCCCAAGCGCTTAGCACAGTGCTCTGCACACAGTAAGCACTCAATAAATACAATTGATTGATTGATTGATTGACAAAGGGTCAAGGGGTAGTGAGTGTCAGGACCCTGGACCCAGAGCCCCTACCAAGGGTTAACCACAGCACCTGCCATTGGCAAACAGTCTTTGTTAGGGAAAATATAAATTTATAAGAAAATAGAGATTAAATGCAGTACACCCAGCCATTAATAATGGCCAAGACCAACAGGAAAGAAATGATGTCAGCAGCGAATGAGTAAGAAGTCCAAGGAGGCAATGAACAGGAAATGAGGGGTAGGCAGAGTATTTGCTGAGTACATCTGCATGCAGAGAGAGCACTTGAGAGAGTTCGGTAAACTAGAGTAAATAGACACACTCCCTGCACACAAGGAGTTTACTTAACAGACTGGAGGGGAACAGATATTAAAATGAAGTACCGATACATATTTACAAAAGTGGCATTGGGCTGGGAATAGGGTAAATATCAAAGTGCTTAATGGGTACAGACGAGTGCATGGATGATGAAGGGAGAATACAGAAAGTGAGGTCCTAGTCAAGGAAGGCCTGTTAGAGAAGATCTGAATGAAGTAGGACTCCTGATGGGGCAACTGGTGATCTGCCCAATATGAACAGGTAGGGAATTTGAGGCCAGAAGGAGGACAAGGGCCACAGGTCGAGTGTCACCGTTCTACATGTTTTGTTTTGTTGTCTGTCTCCCCATTCTAGACTGTGAGCCCGTTGTTGGGTAGGGACCGTCTTTATATGTTGCCGACTTGTATTTCCCAAGTGCTTAGTACAGTGCTCTGCAGACAGTAAGTGCTCAATAAATACGATTGAATGAATGAATGAATGAGTGCAGGAAACACAAGATCTTGGTACAGTGAGTAGGTTGCCATTAGAGGAGAGGAGTGTGCGGGCTGAGCTGTAGGTCGAATTGGGCAAGGTAAGTTCATTCAATCATATTTATTGAGCACTTACTGTATGCAGAGCACTGTACTAAGCACTTGCACAGTACTAAGGTAGGAGTCAGTCAGTCAATTGTACTTACTGAGCACTTACTGTGTGCAGAACACTGTACTAAGTGCTTGGGAGAATATGATACAACATTATAACAGACATTCCCTGCCTACAACTAGCTAATAGTCTAGAGGACAGACAGGGCTTTAAAGCCAATGGTAAGAAAATTCTGTCTGATGTGTAGATGGATGGGCGTTACTGGAGGATTTTTTTTGTGTGTGGTATTTGGTAAGTGCTTACTATGTTCCAGGAGCTGTACTAAACACTGGAATAGATACAAGCTAATCAGGTTGGACCCAATCCATGTCCCACATGAGGCTCCCAGCTTTAACCTCCAATTTACAGGTGAGGTAACTGAGGCATAAAGAAGTTAAGTGTCTAAGTGTCTGAGATCATAGCAGACAAGTGGTGGAGCTGGGAATAGAATTCAGGTCCTTCTTACGCCAAGACCAGGTAACTATTCACTAGGTCCTGCTTCTCAATGGATTGCACATTTTGTAAGAAAAATGGTTTGGGAGCAGGATGAAGTATGGACTGGAGAGGCAAGAGTCAGGAGGCAGGGAGGCCAGTGAGAAGGCTTATGCAGTAGTCAAAGCAGGATAGGACAAGTTCTTGGATCAGTGTGGCTGGATAAGGTAGGGCAGTTTCTAGAAATTATGTGAAGGTAGGATGGGGTGACAGGCTGAATATGCAGGTTGAGTGAGAGAGATGTGTGGAGGATAATGCTAAGTTAATTGGCTTTTAAAGCAAAGAGGATAATGATATCAATAGTGTTGGGAAATTCAGGAGAAGGAAAAGGTTTGGGTGGGATGATGAGTTCTATTTTGGGCATATTAAGTTTGAGGTGTCAACGGGATATCTACGTAGAGACGTCCTGAAGGGAGAAGGATATGTGAGAATGCAGAGAAGGAGAGAGGTCAGGACTAAATTTGGGAATAATCCACATACCGATTGTAGTTGCCATATGAGTGAATGAGTTCTCTGATGGAGAATAGAAGGTTGTATATGGAGTATAGAAGGAGATCCAGAACTGAGCTTTGAGGGACTCCCCAAGTTAAAGGGGAGGAAGAGGTGCAGCCAGAGAACTAGGAAGAAAATCAGGAGAGGACAGTGTCAGTGATGCCAAAGGGAGGTAATGGAAAAGAAATACTTTGGGTGACTCTAACATTTTGGTTTCAATTTTGTGGAATGCCAGCTCTCTTCCTCCCTTCAAAGCCCTACTGAGAGCTCACCTCCTCCAGGAGGCCTTCCCAGACTGAGCCCCCTCCTTCCTTTCCCCCCTCATCCCCCTCCCTACTCCTTCCTCTCCCCACAGCACCTGTATATATGTTTGTACAGATTTTTTACTCTATTTATTTTACTTGTACATATTGACTATTCTATTTTATTTTGTTAATGATGTGCATCTAGCTTTACTTCTATTTATTCTGATGACTTGACACCTGTCCACATGTTTTGTTTTGTTGTCTGTCTCCCCCTTCTAGACTGTGAGCCCGTTGTTGGGTAAGGACCGTCTCTATATGTTGCCAACTTGTACTTCCCAAGTGCTTAGTACAGTGCTCTGCACACAGTAAGTGCTCAATAAATAGGATTGAATGAATGAATGACGTATTTGGCGAGAGTAGCAGGGGCAAGAAAGTGGGAAATAGGAGAATGGGGGTTACTTTATGGGGGAGCTAAATGTCTGAAATAGTGGGGGCAATGGGCATGGGCAGGTATCCTGGGCAAACATGGAGTGGGCATAGAGACTCTCCCCAGGAAACAAGACACAGTCAGCCAGTGGAGTCTCTGTAGACATGGTGGGCTCCAGCTCCTTCGCCTGCTCCCTGTCCCCCTACCCGTGATCAGTCATGGCTGCTGAGGGGTCTTGCAGGGTCACAGAATTGAGCACAAGGGGAACAGCCTCCCCCCAGAGTTTTATCAGGGGTTCCAGACTGGGTATTGCCCTCACACAGTCGTTTTTATCTCTCACCATAAGAGGGTGTGGTGGGGAATCCAGTACAGAGTCCGGTCCCCACCCTGTTCTACTTTCACTTCTAGAGTGGCATGTGGGGCAGGGTAAGGTCATAGCATTTTATTAAGAACCAGCTCCCTGGTGGGCCGCTTTGGGTCCTGGGCCCCCCTGCAGATCCTGGTCCAAAGCTCGGCTCTGCACGGTTCCCTCACTCCTGACTGGGTTCTGAATATCTCAGGGAGAGGCATCGTAACTGTCCGAGGGCTCCTGCTGACCTTTGGCTTCTGATCTCAAACCACCAACTCTCAGGTCAGTGTCCTGCAGCTGTGAATGTCCAGGAGATCCTGGTCGAGGGGCCTGAGTTCTGATACCACTGCCCATGTCCGAGCAAAGAGCAGATCCAGGTTGTCTCCCTAACTCAACCTGAGAGACAAAGATGGGAGTGGACTGGGGGAGACCAGTGGTGGTGGGGATTGGTAATTGGGCACCTGGAGATTTGGTTTGGGAAAATTGGTGACATGTATGATGGGAAGCTGACCTGTACTGAGGTCTAGTCCAGGAGTCTTCTACTCCTGTGTGCCCCATATCCTAGCCACTGCCTGTCTCTCTGATGGTGATTGATGGGGAAGCAGCATAGCATAATAGTGGATACAGCACAGGCCAGGGAGTCATAAGGTCATGGGTTCTAATCCTGTTTCTGCCACTTGTCTCCTGTGTGACCTTGGACAAGTCGCTTCACTTCTCCGTGCCTCAGTTACCTCATCTGTGAAATGGGGATTGAGACTGTGAACACCATGTGGGATAGGGATTGTGTCCAATCTAACTTGCTTGTATCCACCCAGCGCTTAGTACAGTGTCTGACCCATAGTAAGTGCTTAACAAATACCACAGTCTCTCTATGTCCCCAGCAAAGAAGAAGATGGTGGATTTCCCAGGATCCTTCACAGCCAGATACTTCATCATTCTCCTCCTCTTTCTTCAGCTGCCCACTCTATGCTCAGGTAGGAATTCCTTTTCCATTTCATTGCCCCAAAGGGACATCTCATCAGAAGAACAAAATCCCCTCTGTGTCCCCATTCTAAATATTTCTCTCCAGAGATCAGAATCAAGAGAGCTTGTCATCAGGATACCCCTAGGGCCTACGGATGGTGGATGGGGGCAGATCTGTCCTTTGCCCAGTGATAGGGGTCTCATGCTCCCACTGAGGCCCCAGTGCCAGCACCCTTCTAATCATTGCCCTTCTTACAGCTAAGTTTTCTGTGATTGGACCTTCTGGACCTGTCCTGGCCCGTTTGGGGGGAGTCGCTGTGTTACCCTGTCACCTGGACTCCAAAGAAAGTGCTGAGGAAATGGAGGTGCGATGGTTCCGAACCCAACCCTCCAACATCGTGCACCAGTTCAAGAAGGGGGACGTGTTTGGAGAGCAGATGAAGGAGTATCAAGGGAGGACGGAGATGGTGAAACATGCTATCGACAAAGGGAGCGTGGCTCTGAGAATACGCAACATCAGCCTCTCTGATGAGGGAAAGTATCACTGCTCTTTCAAAGATGACGCCATGCAGGCTGAGACCACTATGGATCTCCAGCTGGTGGGTGAGTGGCTGTTTTTGCCTGGTGACTCTTCCTGGCTGTGATCAATGGCAGATATTCCTCTCCCAGACTTGGGTAGCAGCACATACAGTCTCATTCCTACCAAGAATACTTTTCGGCTGAATGACACTCAGTGTCCACTCTTGCTCAGGGTTCTATCCTGCTACCCCCAAACTCCCGCTGGTTCACAGGCACCACTGCTCAATGTAGCATTCCATGGAAACCTTTCAAGGGGTCAGTCTCTTCCTGAATCTGTTCCAGTCGGATGCCTTGTAACTTGGGGCTAAGATAGGATTCAAAACAGGACACCCTCAACTCACCTACTGGACTGGCTTTTCCCCAGGGGACATTCATGTTTTTTAATGTCAGGGTCTTTCCTGACCCGGGGGTTGTGCTGGACCATGGAAAGACTTTGTTCCTGTGGATCCAACCAGATCTGGTCTGAATAGGGTAAGGCCGGTCTGGGTCTGTTTAAGTTCCATCAATGTGGAGACCCACAAGGGACTACATGAGGTCAGAGAGGGCTAGATGGAGAGGGGGTGAGGTCAGGGCTGGGTTGGGGCAGGGTGTGGGGAGGCATAAGAGCCAACACAGCGTTGTGAGCACCATACCCTCTGTTATATGCTCACACACATATTCAAACTTAAGTTGCTAAGGAAACACTGGTCTGGAAGGGGGCACTCATTTGGGAAGCCGACAATTGAGATGTGGAGTGAGGTTGGGAAAGAATTTTGGGATCCAGGCAAAGATAGGTACAGAGCCCAGGACCCTCCTCCCCTTCCCACCCTTCTTTCCTGGGTGAGAACCCCTGGGTGCTGTACTGCTGCCCCTCTCCCCAATCCTTCCCAAGGGGAAACACTGGCAGGGTGGACACAGGGAGCAGAAGTCCAAAAGGAAGCAGCATTTTCCTGGTTTCATGGGGATCCTGTGCTGGAGGAAACAGTCGAAGCCCAAGAATTGGGAGAAGGGGAGCCAGACCTTCTCACCAAGGACACAACCCTCTCTCTGGGGAATCACTAGAGGTCCCTTTTCCTCCATCTCCCCCTGTCCCCTCACCCCAGCCCAGCCTGGCCAGTGTAATACTCACCCTTGGTCCTTCCCCCCAGTGACCCTGGGTGTTCTGTGCTCCCCAAACCACTGGGCTCTCGGCCCTGGTCCCTCATGGAGAGAAGAAGAAAGTTCAGGATTCACTGCCCCTGCTCAAGGATCTTAGCTTGGCTTGGAGGAGACACACAGCTATAACTTGGTGCCTCAGGTCATGCCCTCTCTCGTAAGGCTTCAGCCCTCCCAGAACCCAGGTATAGGCTGAAATTACATCATGTTCTCCCTGATGAAGGGATTTTGGGGAATTCTGTTTCAGGTCCCTTAATCCCGAGGGCCTACCCATTGATGGTGGCTCTAGCCATTCTGGTGCCTATTCTCGGACTGATCATTGCTGGGGGCCTTTATGTCATCTGGAAACAGCACAAGGAAAAACGTAAGTGATTGAGGATATTTTTTTTTTTGACATCCACATTGCTGCAGGTAAAAGCAGGAGACCAGAACTGGGGTGGGGAGGTAGACAGACAAGTCAGAGGTCAGAGCCTCTAGTGGCCTGGGGAATACACCAGCCCACAGTCTCAACCTTCTATAAACGACTCAGGACCTGACATTTCTATAGTAGAAGGGAGGGAGGAGAGGGTAGGGAGATGAGAGGTTGATTAAGAAAGTCTTCCTGGAGGAGATACGATTGGAGTAGGTCTTGAGGACGGAAGAGTGGTGGTCTGTGGATATGGAGGGGGAAGGATTTCCAGGCAGGTGGGAAGCATGAGGAAGAGGTCACCGGTAAGAGAGACAACAGCGAGGCCGAGTAGTGGAGTAAAGTTTGTGACTGGGTTGTAGGGGGAGATGAGCGAGAAGATGTAGGAGGGAGCGAGCCGATTGAGTGCCTTAAAGCTGTTGGTAAGGAGTTTCTGTATGTTAGCAGAATAGGAAAACACTGGAGATTTTAGGGGAAACATTCAATTGTATTTATTGAGCGCTTACTGTGTGCAGAGTACTGTACTAAGTGCTTGGGAAGTACAAGTTGGCAACATATAGAGATGGTCCCTACCCAACAGTGGGCTCACAGTCTAGAAACATGCATAGAATGATTGTTTTAAAAGCGATAGTGGCAGCAGAATGAAGTGTGGACTGGGGAGGGGAAAGGTTGGAGACAGGGAGGACAGTGAGGAGGTTTATACAGTAGTCAAGACCATTTGGACAAGCACGAGAGCAGTTTGGATAGCAAGGCGGGGCAGATTCTACAGATATTGTGAAGATAGAATTGACAAGATTTTGTGATTGGCTGAAAATGCTTATTGAATGAGGAGGATGAGTTGAGGATCATGCCAAGTTTACACGCTTGCGAGACAGGAAAAGGGACTTACAATGTTTGCCTCATGTGGAACATGGACTAGGTCCAACCTGATTATCATGTATCTACCCCAGCACTTAGTACAATGCTTGGCACAAAGTGCTTAATAACTACCATAATAATCATTATTATTTGGGAGGATGGTAGTGTTGTCAACAATGATGGGAAAGTCTTGGGGGGCAAATAGGGTTTTGTGTGGGGAGGTGAAGTGTTTTGTTTTGGACAAGTTAAGTTTGAAGTATCAGCGGGACATTCAAGTAGGTATTTCTTGAATGCAGAAGGGAATTCAAGATGACAGAGGTGAGATGTTGGGCCTGGAGAGATAGATTTGGGAATCATCAGCATAGAGATGGTAGTTGAAGTCATGAGAGTGAATGAATCCTCTCAAGAGAGTGGGTGCTGATGGAGCATTGGAAGGAGATCCAGAACTGAGCTTTGAAGAGTGTGGGAATCAGAAGAGGAGCTGGTGAAAGAGACTTGGAGGGATCAGCCAGAGGGATAGGAGGAGAATCAGGAGAGGACAGTGTCAGTAAAACCAGTTGGCAGTGGGAATTTTTTCCAAGGGTGTAGTCCACAGCTGTAAATCCCAGATGCAGGCTCTCACCCCAGTTCTCCCTGCTTGGAGGGTACCTGACATTTCTTTTTTCTTTTCAGAGAAACTCAGGGACGAGCTCAGTAAGTTCTGTGTTTCCTTCATTTCCTTCTGTAGCTTGTGTCAGTCTTTGTGTCCCATTCACGGACTGATGGACATCTCCTATCTCTGTTATCTTGCAGAGTCAAACCGGGCAAAGTTAGAAGAACGTAAAAAAATCTAAAGTTCTCTGAGGGTCTCAACTCCCTCCTGCCTGGGAGTCCAGGCTCTTCCTGGTAAGTCCCAGGAAGCCAGATCCAGGACCATTCCCACAACCCTCTGCAGCCTCCTCCTCTTCCTTCTCCCTGCTGCTGTTAGGGCCCCAGCAGCCTTCTGGAATGCCTGGACCAAAGTGTGTGTGGGGGGGGAGGTTAAAAGGGGGCTGAAAATCCAAGAAGGAATTGGGTATCCCTAGCAAGACTGGCGTGGACCATTGGTTCTGATCCCTGGGGGAAGACAGCTCCCCCGAGGAAGGAGGAAGTGGGAGAGAGTGTCTACTCTGGGCATCTCCAAGCTGGATCTGTGTTTTTATCTCTGTTTTGGGGGAAATAAAGGATTTTTCTGAAGAGAATACTGATTTCAGAATTTTTGTCAATAATCCAAAGTGCCGTTCCCATGAGCGATTTGACATAATCATGCAACTCTGGATTCATGGTGGAGTGTAATGATGTCACATGCTGTGTTTTGTGGAATGGGGCTTGTCTCCATCACCAGATGGATCCTGTGTGAGTACGGCAATGCCTGGGTGGTGCCGTGGGGTGGGTGCCACAACTCTAGAGTGGACTCTCCGGAGCCATCCGGACGAGCTGATGGGATCCAGGCACCCCCCGAGGGCTTCCTCTTACCCCTCCTCCCCACCCCCCAGGCAGTCGCTAATGATAATGGCATTTATTAAGCGCTTACCATGTGCATAGCACTGTTCTAAGTCGCTACTGTTCTCCACTGCAGGGACACTCCCAGATTCCATCTTGCCTCTCTGGGGTCTCGGGGTCTTAGCCCCAAGCCTCCAACACTGGAGCTGACATTACCGTGGATCTGGACATGGCTTAACCCCTTCTCATCCTGTCTGAAGATCATGTGATATGAGGAGACACATGGCAGAACCTGCCCAACAACCCTGAGAGATTTAATACTTGTTACTGTATGCTGGGCAAGGAAGGCTTCACCTTAGGGAGACCTTGCTGGAAGATGGATGTAGGAGATTAGTCTGACTCAGATCTGGGTGTTTGTAGGGTAAATGTATGGAGAAAAGTGAGAATCTCATGGCCCCCTGTGGATGGATTCTAGACAATGGGGTAATTTGGAAATAACTAGCAAGTCCTCACTTATCCAAGGCCCCATCTCCCATTGACCTCACGCCCCCACTGGGTGGGAGTTTATCTGGACTATGAGGATTTAGATTTCTTGTTCTAGTGTGGGACTGATGGATCCCACATATACACTTTCCCCCATATAGCTTTCTTGGGAACCCTCTGGCCTTTTTTGACTGAAGATCAAATACATCTGACCATCTGCCCTGTGCCTGGTGGTGCTGAGGGAGAACTGAAGCAGCATGGCTTAGTGGAAAGAGCATGGGCTTGGGAGTCAGAGATCGTGGGTTTTAATCCCAACTCTGCCACTTGTCTGCTGTGTGACTTTGGGCAAGTCACCTAACTTCTCTGTGCCTCAGTTACCTCATCTGTAAAATGAGGATTAAGACTGTGAGCCCCATGTGGGACAACCTGATTACCTTGTATCTACCTCAGGGCTTAGAACAGTGCTTGGCAATAGTAAGCACTTAACAAATACCATTATTATTATTAATTCATTCAATTGTACTTATTGAGCACTTACTAAGTGCAGAGCATTGTACTAAGCGCTTGGAAAGTAATTCACCAACAGAGACAATCTCTGCCCATAATGGGCTTACAGTCTAGAAGTGGGGGAGACAGACATTAAAACAAGTAGACAGGCATCAATAGCATCAATATAAACAAATATATATATATATATATACATCATTAATAAAATAAACAGAATTATAAATATGTACCTATATATACACAAGTGCTATGGGATGGGGAGGAGGGCAGAGCAGAGGGAGCGAGTGGGGGTGATGGGGAGGGGAGGGGGTGCAGAGGAAAAGAAGGGCTTAGTCCGGGAAGACCTCCTGTAGGAGGGAGCTTTCAGTAGGGCTTTGAAGGGGGAAAGTGTGCTAGCTTGGTAGATTTGAGGAGGGAGGGCATTCCAGGCCAGAGGTAGGATGTGGGCCAGAGGTCATCGGTGGGACAGGCAAGAACCAGGCACAGTGAGAATGTTATCTCAACATCCACTAGTTACCTCACTAGGAGCAGGGACCAGCCTCATCCTGGACTCCTATCCCAGCCCTCCTCCCTGTTTCTGGGTTATTTCACCAAGATAGTGGCCTGATATGGATTTGGCTGGGTGTTGCTGCTCCACCCTCTGGCCGGTCATACCTCCAGGTCCTGGAACCCCTCCTCTCTCATCTCTTATCCAACGTCTCTCGTCTCTTATCCAGTCCCAGGCTTTGGCGGGTTCCTCTACAACATGATTTGGTCTGCCTTCTGGTAGAAACATTCTGCTTCGCTCCCAATAATTACCATTACTACTTGTCTGTATCCACCCCCAGCACTTAGTACAGTGCCTGGACCATAGTTAGTACTTACCAAATACCACAATTATTATTATTATTTTAATTATTAGTATTACTTTGTGCCATGAACCTCGTCAAGAACCTCCAGTGGTTGCCATCCATCTCCTCATCAAATAGAAACTTCTTGCCATCATATTTAAAGCACTCAATCACCTCGTTTCTCCCAAACTTACTTTTTTTAAAATGGCATTTGTTAAGCGCTTACTATGTGCAGAGCACTGTTCTAAGCGCTGGAGAGGATACAAGGTGATCAGGTTGTCCCACATGGGGCTCACACTCTTCATCCCCATTTCACAGATGAGGGAACTGAGGCACAGAGAAGTGAAGTGACTTGCCCAAAGTCACACAACTGACAATTGTTGGAGCCGGGATTTGAACCCACGACCTCTGATTCCCAAGCCCGGGCTCTTTACATTGAGCCATGCTGCTTCTCAATTTACCTCTGTAATTTCCAACTATAGCCCAGTCCACACACTTTGCTCCTTAATGCCAACCTACTCACTCTACTTTAGTCTTGCCTATCTCATCTCTGACCTCTCACTCATTCATTCAATCATATTTGTTGAGCACTTACTGTGTGCAGAACACTACCTGAAGAGCTGGGGAAAGTACACTACAACAATAAACAGTGACATTCCCTACCCACAATGAGCTTACATTCTTGGGGGGCAGTGGGTGGGCTGTGAAGGCCTGAAAGCGTCTCTATATGTTGCCAACTTCTACTTCCCAAGTGCTTAGTACAGTGCTCTGCACACAGTAAGCGCTCAATAAATACGATTGAATGAATGAATGAATGTGACACTTCCCTCGAGGTCACGGGGCACCAGGGCAGCCTAAGTAGCGCTTAGAACAGTGCTTTGCACATAGTAAGCACTTAACAAATGCCATCATTATTATTATAATAATTATGTCCATATCTGTAATTTACTTATTTATATTAGTGTCTATCTCCCCTTCTAGACTGCGAACTCCTCACTGGCAGGGAACATTTATTACTCTATTTATTTTACTTGTACATATTTACTATTCTATTTATTTTGTTAATGATAATAATAATAACGATGGCATTTATTAGGTGCTTACTATGTGCAAAGCACTGTACTAAGCGCTGGGGAGGTTACATTGTGATCAGGTTGTCCCATGGTGGGGGGGCTCACAGTGATGTGCATCTAGCTTTATTTCTATTTATTCTGATGACTTGACACCTGTGCACACCATCATCATCAATCGTATTTATTGAGCGCTTACTATGTGCAGAGCACTGTACTAAGCACTTGGGAAGTACAAATTGGCAACATATAGAGACAGTCCCTACCCAACAGTGGGCTCACAGTCTTGCACATGTTTTGTTTTGTTGTCTGTCTCCCCCTTCTAGACTGTGAGCCCATTGTTGGGTAGAGACCGTCTCTATATCAATCAATCAATCAATCAATCGTATTTATTGAGCGCTTACTATGTGCAGAGCACTGTACTAAGCGCTTGGGAAGTACAAATTGGCAACACATAGAGGCAGTCCCTACCCAACAGTGGGCTCACAGTCTAAAAGGGGGAGACAGAGAACAGAACCAAACATACCAACAAAATAAAATAAATAGGATAGAAATGTACAAGTAAAATAAATAAATAAATAAATAAATAGAGTAACAAATATGTTGCCAACTTGTACTTCCCAAGCGCTTAGTAAAGTGCTCTGCACACAGTAAGCACTCAATAAATACGATTGAATGAACGAATGAATGAATGTCTGCCAACTCTGTTATACAGTGTTCTGCACACAATAAATGCTCAATAAATACAATTCATTGATGGATTAATTAATTGAACCAGATCCAGGAATAACTATTGAGCCCCCTCAGTGGTACCTGTTCTTTGCAATCCCAGGGATCTCTACTCCTATGAAACAAAGCTCTATATTCTGTAGCAGCTCGCCAGCAGTGAGAGAGGGGATTTTCCTTCGTTTCATGTTTCCCTATCATTTTTTAATGATACTTATTAAGCACTTACTATGTGCCAGGCACTGTACTAAGCACAGGGGTAGATAATAATAATAATAACAATGGCATTTGTTAAGTGCTTACTATGTGCAAAGCACTGTTCTAAGCGCTGGGGAGGATACAAGGTGATCAGGATGTCCCACTTGGGGCTCACAGTCTTCATCCCCATTTTACAGATGAGAGAACTGAGGCCAAGAGAAGTGAAGTGACTTGCCCAAAGTCACACAGCTGTGAAGTGGCGGAGCCGGGATTTGAACCCGTGGCCTCTGACTCCAAAGCCCGGGCTCTTTCCACTGAGCCACGCTGCTTCTCTGAGCCACACTGCTTCTCTAGATACAAGGTTAGACTCACTCCTTGTCCCACATGGGGCTCACAGTCATAATTCCCATTTTACAGATGAAACAACTGAGGCACAGAGAAATTTAAGTGACCTGCCCAGGGCCGCACAGCAGACAAGTGGAGGAGCTGGGATCACAACTCAGGTCCTTCTGATTCCCAGTACCATGCTCTACCCACTGGACAACACTGCTTCTCTTCAATCCATATGAATGAACTGTCCCATGGAATTGGGCTGACTGCCCTAGTGCTCCTGGTAGGCAGGAAAGATGAATCCAAGAATCTTGCCTGTCCAGCCGTCGACCCCCGGCCCACATCCTCCCCCTGGCCTGGAATGCCCTCCCTCCACACATCTGCTAAGCTAGCTCTCTTCCTCCCTTCGAAGACCTACTGAGAGCTCACCTCCACCAAGAAGCCTTCCCAGACTGAGCCCCCTTTTTTGTCTCCTCCTCCCCATCCTCCCCACCCTACTTCCTTCCCCTCCCCACCCCACCTGTATATGTCTGTACAGATTTATCACTCTATTTTACTTGTATATATTTACTATTCTATTTATTTTGTTAATGATGTGCATATAGCTTTATTTCTGTTTGTTCTGACGACTTGACACCTGTCCACATGTTTTGTTTTGTTGTCTGTCTCCCCCTTCTAGACTGTGAGTGCGTTGTTGGGTAGGGACTGTCTCTATGTATTGCCAACTTGTACTTCCCAAGCGCTTACTGCAGTGCTCTGCACACAGTAAGCGCTCAATAAATGCAATTGAATGAATGAAGAAGCCACACAGAGACTTCCTCCTTTATTTATAGATTGGGAAAACAGGGAGAAAAGCATGTAGAGTCTGTCTCTCTCCCCCTTTAGATTGGAAACTCCTTGAGGGCAGGAAAACATGTATCTGGCTACTGCAGTATCCCCACCAAAGTGCTTGGCATGGAACCTAGCACTCTGTAATTGCTCAATCAAAGCCAATAATTGGTTGATTAATTTGCCTGAAGGTGACAGCCAAAGGGGTTCCCTCTTTTCCCTGGGTGCCATCAGTAGATGGGCGATGTATCCTTGTAGTCTCAGGGCAATCCAGGCTGGAGGGGCAGGCTTCAGGATCTAGTTGAGGCTTAAGTAAAACCATCAGCAGCAGCAGCAGAGAGTGCCCCCCAGGCTGGGCCTGCCTTGGAAGATCAGTAGAGGAAGTGGGGACACAGGCAGCTGCAGCCCTGGGAGGGGATGTAGGGCTGCAGGGGGCAGGGAATGGCTGGCTTCCCAGGGGGCAGAAGGTCCTCAGGGCTGAGCTGGTGTGGGGAGCAATGGGGCATCAACTCCAGGGAGGCAATCCCCCTTCCGAGTGACTGAGGCCGGTCCTGCCCCTGGGGAGGGCTCCTGGGGTCTCCTGAGAGGGGGCAGGACCAGGGACTCCCTCAAACTCCTTGGAGCATGGGAGATGCTCATAGGGGTTGGGTCCTAGAACCAAAGGCGAAAGAAAGGCCAGAGTGTCCCAGACAAGGTGCTGTGGGGGAAAGTGTAGATGAGGCATCCGTCAGTCCCACTATAGAATGAGACAATTCCAGCCTCGTAGTCCAGGTAAACCCCCACTCGACAAAGGGGCTCAGTCAGTGAGAGAGGAGTCCGGGGGGAGGTGAGGGCCCGGTATTCACTTTCATACAACTCCAAAGCCCAGAATCCATTCTCAGGTGACTCGGAGGATGACCACTTTCTTGCCACATCTTCCCTACAGATTCCCAGACCCCAGGACTTCCTGTCCCATACCTCCACCTCCCAGTAACATCTCCCCGAGGTGAAGACCTCGTGGCCCAGCACACAGGGGAAAACATCAAATCTCGCCAGGTTGTCAGGCAGGATCTGCTGGGTGTCTCCACGTGTCACTTGTTTCCGGTCCTCAGAGAGGACGAGTTCGGGATGAGCCGTGTCCGGATCCAGAGTGACATCCACTGCAGAGGGAGTGCCAGCATCAGTATTAGAAGGGAAATGCAGAAAAGCAGATAGAAGTCTGCATTTCCCAAGAAGTAAAGCGTCTGACTCATGACCTTTGCGCACCCCAATAAGGGGTAGTCCCACGTGAGGCCAAGTCCCCAGAATTCTCTTGGAGAACCCTGTGAAAATCTCCTTTCTCTTCTCTTGTTGCTGGTGGAGAAAGAACGTGCTTCATCCTTCCCTGTGGAGCTAGCTACCCTCAGGAAGAACGCCCCTCCCTGGTAATTAAGCTGATGGGGCTGCTGGGATGGTAAGCCAGGGAAGTGGGGGTTGGAATTTTCTGGTGTAAATCTTAATTAGTGGCTTTTAATCTCTGTTCTGTACTGAACACTTGGCACTTAGTACAATATCTGGCACATAATAAGATCTAAACAAATACCACTGAAAAAACAAATTGACTTTCTTGCTGACTGTGAAAATATCAGAAACACTCACCGGTGTGTAACTGGGCCAAGCTCCAGCCTGCAAGAGAACAGAGAGAAGACATCACCAGGCTGGTGGACAGGACATAAACACCAACAAAAGGAAGTGGGGAGAAATGAAGGAAACACAAAACTTACTGAGCTTGGCTTGGAGTTTCCCTGAAAAGGAACAGAAATAAGTCAGGCACCCTTCAGACAGGGAGAACTGGGCATTGGGTGGGATGGAGTGTCTCTCTGGGTCATGCTGCAGGGTGCTGGTCTCTTGGAAAGAATCTTCACTGCCCAGGTAATGACTCGTGGATCCAGAAGGGTGACATTATCCCTGGAATCTCATGGAAGAGTCAGTTGATTTGGTATCAGTCCGCATCTTCCAGAGCTCAGATCTCCACACTCTGCTGGGATCATGTTCACACTGGGGAAACTGGGCAGTAGAATGGGGGTGGCAGCAGGACATAGATGGGGAATGGTGGGCTTCAGACCTGAACTAGTGATCCAGGAGCCCTGATCTTGTTCTCCGGTACCTGACCATATTTGAGCATTGTCCCAGCCATATGTGGTTCCTTCCCAGGGAAAAACTTAATAGGCACTTGTGGTTGGGAGGGAAAGGAGAGAAATGGTGTCTTGGCATTTTCCCTTGGATCTGACCTGCCTCTTTCCCCCTTACTCCTCATCCACTCTGGCCCGCCCACCTCTCCCTGTAGGAATGTGGAGTTCACAGGAAATTGCCCCCCCCTTTTTTTTTACCTTTTTCCCTCTGCAGTTTCCTAAGGAGATAAAGGCCTCCAGCGATAAGTAGTACCAGCATGAACAGGATCACAGGCAAAGCCACCGTGGAAGGAGAGGCCCTTGGGAAAAAGGGAGCTGAAATGGAATCCCTGAGATTGACACTGAATAAAAAACAGGGGCAAATCCAGCCTTTTCCCCTGAGCCCAGTGGATTCCCATTTACCTCTGCATCAAACAGAAAGAAACTCCATACCATAGGCTTTTAAACCACTCAGCTTGCCCCCTTCTACCTTACTTCCATGATTTCCTACAACAAAACCCACACCTCTAACACCAACTTACTCACTGTACTTCAATCTTGTCTATCTAGACACTCACCCCTTGACAACCTCCTGCCCCTGGCCTGGGAGGCCTTCCCTCTTCATATCCAACAATCACTTTCCCCACCTTCAAAGCCTTATTGAAAGCACATCTCCTCCAAGAAGCCTTCCCCGATTAAGCCTTGTTTCCTCTTCTCCCTCTCCCTTATGTGCGGCTCTTGCGCTTGGATTTTCTCCCTTAATTCACCCCTCCCTCAGCCCCACAGCATTTATGTCCATAGCAGTAATTTATTTATTATTATTATTATTATTCAAAGTCTGTCTCCTCCTACAGATTGTAAGCTCGTTGTGTGCAGGAAAATACTCTCCCATGCGCTTAGCGCAGTGCTCTGCCCACAGTAAGCACTCAGTAAATTCAGTAAATTGATTAATTAATTGATTGATTGCTAGTGCTTCTGGGGGCCTCACAGGTCTATGCTGAGTGTTTCTTTCAATCCATTCGGAAGATGTGCAGCAGAGACAGTGACTTCAGCCCTGCATCAGTCTTTCCCAGGGGAGGTGCCAGGATTGGGAGCCCAAAGGAATGGGGAATATAGGGAGCCCAGAGTCATCGTGTGAGAGACATGTGGGAGAAGGAGTTGAAATGTATAGGAGAAGCAACATGGCTTGATGGATAGATCATGAGCCTGGGAGTCAGAAGGATCTGTGTTCTAATCCCACTCCACCACTTGTCTGCTGTGTGATCTTCCACAAGTCACTTTCTTTCTCTGTGCTTCAGTTACCTCATCTGTAAAATGGGGAATAAGACTGTGAGCCCCATGTGGGGCAGGGACTGTGTCCAACCTGATTAGATTGAATCTACCCCAGTGCTTTGTACAGTGCTTGGAACATGGTAAATGCTTAATAAACACCATTAAAACCCCCCACAAAGAACTGGGCAAACAGGGCTAGAAATCCATTCTTTGGGACCCAGGATAGAGTCCGAGGTGCCATTTGGTAGGGGAGGGACAATGGTCCATCTTACCAGAGTCCTGGCCAAGTCCTTGCCCAAAGGACATCTCCATTTCTGAAGAAGTGGTTGGGAGCAAAACTGACCTGCTATGGAAATCAGTGCCCCCTTCTCTTGGTTGAGGAGGGGATTCCAGATGGAGCAGGATATGGCTCCCACAGAGTCTTCTTGGACAATCACGGATGCTGCCACACCGAACAGGTCAATCAATCAATCAATCAATCAATCAAATTTATTGGGCGCTTACTGTGTGCAGAGCACTGTACTAAGCACTTGGGAAAGACAAGTTGGCAACATATAGAGACAGTCTCTACCCAACAGTGGGCTCACAGTCTAAAAGGGGGAGACAGAGAACAAAACCAAACATACTAACAAAATAAAATAAATAGAATAGATATGTACCAGTAAAATAAATAGAGTAATAAATATGTACAAACATATATACATATATACAGGTGCTGTGGGGAAGAGAAGGAGGTAAGATGAGGGGGATGGAGAGGGGGACGAGGGGAAGAGGAAGGAAGGGGCTCAGTCTGGGAAGGCCTCCTGGAGGAGGTGAGCTCTCAGTAGGGCCTTGAAGGGAGGAAGAGAGCTAGCTTGGCGGATTGGCAGAAGGAGGGCATTCCAGGCCACGGGGATGACGTGGGCTGGGGGTCGATGGCGGGACAGGCGAGAACGAGGTGCGGTGAGGAGATTAGCGGCAGAGGAGCAGAGGGTAGCAGAGGGTGCGGGCTGGGCTGTAGAAGGAGAGAAAGGAGGTGAGGTAGAAGGGGGCGAGCTGATGGAGAGCCTTGAAGCCGAGGGTGAGGAGTTTCTGCCTGATGCGCAGATTGATTGGTAGTCACTGGAGATTTTTGAGTAGGGGAGTAACATGCCCAGAGTGTTCCGGACAAAGACAATCTGGGCAGCAGCATGAAGTATGGATTGAAGTTGGGAGAGACAAGAGGATGGGAGATCAGAAAAGGCTGATGCAGTAGTCCAGACAGGATAGGATGAGAGCTTGAACGAGCAGGGTAGCGGTATGGATGGAGAGGAAAGGGCGGATCACTTTTAAGGTCATTAAAAGTGTAGGGTTGGGACTTGGACAGGGACGGGACCATCTTTCCCATGGCATCTCTCCACTGCACCTGGGGCTCAGGGTACCATCTGGCTGATGTGCACCCCAGCTGGATTTCTCCATCTTCATACCCTTCCAGGTGGATGTGGGGGTCAGAACCTAGAGCTGGGGAGGGAGAGGTCTGCCTGAGTCCTCTGGAACCCATCCTGAGGGGGGGGGTCTTGTGGCAATGGGGACAGCCACAAGAAGCAGCATGGCTTAGTGGAAAGAGCATGGGCTTGGGAGTCAGAGGTCATGGATTCTAATTCTGGCTCCACCACTTTTCAGCTATGTGACTTTGGGCAAATCACTTGACTTCTCTGTGCCTCAGTTACCTCATCTGTAAAATGGGAATTAAGACTGTAAGACCCACTTAGGACAACCTGATAACCTTGTATCTCCCCCAGTGCTTAGAACAGTGCATGACAAATAGTAAGCACCTTACAAATACTGTTATTATTACTGCAGGGTCCTGACCTCTACTGAGACATTTTGCATTCACCTGGGTCACCAGCTCTCACAAAACCAATCTGTGTCTTTAAAAACTCAAGACCAAATTTCATCATGTAAGTAAGTATGTCTGCTTTCTTACTTCCTCCTTGCCATGGCCTGGGTTTCCCTTGTTGAAGGGTTCAGAGCTCCCCACTCCTCCCACCAGTTTCCAGGATAATTGCCCTAGAATTCATTCATTCATTCATTCATATTTATTGAGCGCTTACTGTGTGCAGAGCACTGAACTAAGGGCTTGGGAAGTACAAGTCGGCAACATATAGAGATGGTACCTACCCAACAATGGGCTCACAGTCTAGAAGGGGGAGACAGACAACAACCAATCCATCAGTAGTGTTTACCGAAGATGCACTGTGTACTGAGGGCCCCCCGCCATAAAGAAGCTTAGAGTTTAGTTTAGGTTTTTTTAATAATACCATGGTCCATGGTCAGGATGGGGATGGGGATCTGGCCATTAGCCTGTGGCGGGGTACCCCGCGAAGGAAAATTGGCCACTTCAAGGAAGCCAGTTGTTCCTGAGCCCAGCCTAGCTCACTGGAATTTGGAGGAATTGGATGAATCAATCAATCAATGATATTTATGGTATTTAGCAAAGAAGAAGAGTGGCTCCAACCTCCTGAGAACAGGGTCCCCCCAGACTCACCAGTCTGACTTCTTCCTGGGTTGTCACAGCCAGCAGCCCCGGAAGCAGGGCAGTTGACGGTTTGGTGTGACCAGGCTAATTTTACTAGGAACTGAAGCTCCTTTTGCAAGATCAGTTCCAGGAATTGACTCAGATGGGCACCACCCTCTAATAGAAAGGCAGCATTTGAATGTCTTATCAGTCACTGGGCGGGACTGATCCTATCCTCAGCGGGACTCACTGACACAAGTAGAAAAGGGGGAAATTGATGAGTGGGAATTGCAGTCTGTGAGCTGAGTTTGTGTGATAGTTATGCTGCCCTGGTGACCCGTGACTTCCAGGGAGAAATCATCTCAAGCAGGCAGAACCCTACAAACTCTTCAGGGCTCTACTCTATGGGAAATTCAACTTTAGTGCCAAACCTTCCCACTGTCGTGGCCTCAGGCTGCTTCCATCTGATATCTCCATCTCTGAAGTATCCAGAACTGGAGGGAGGGGAGGAGGGGAGGAGGGGAAGGATTCATTCATTCATTCATATTTATTGAGCGCTTACTGTGTGCAGAGCACTGTACTGAGCGCTTGGGAAGTAAAAGTTGGCAACATATAGAGATGGTCCCTACCCAACAACGGGCTCACAGTCTGGAAGGGGGAGACAGACAACAAAGCAAAACATGTGGTCAGGTGTCAAGTCATCAGAATAAATAGAAGTAAAGCTAGATGCACATCATTAACAAAATAAATAGGATAGTAAATATGTACAAGTAAAATAAATTGAGTAAAAAATCTATACAAACATATATACAGGTGCAGTGAGAAGGGGAAGGAGGTAGGGATGGGGGATGGGGAGGAGGAGAGGAAAAAGGGGAAAAAGGGGGCTCAGTCTGGGAAGGCCTCCTGGAGGGGGTGAGTTCTCAGTAGGGCTTTGAATGGAGGAAGAGAGCTAGCTGGGTGGATGTGCCGGGGAAGGGCATTCCAGGCCAGGGGGAGGACGTGGGCCGGGGGTCGACAGTGGGACAGGCGAGAACAAGGTACAGTGAGGAGGTTAGTGGCAGAGGAGTGGAGGGTGCAGGCTGGGCTGTAGAAGGAGAGAAGGGAGGTGAGGTGGGAGGGGGGCGAGGTGATGGAGAGCCTTGAAGCCGAGAGTGAGGAGTTTTTTCTGATGTGTAGGTTGACTGGTAGCCACTGGAGATTTTTGAGGAGGGGAGTAACATGCCCAGAGCGTTTCTGCACAAAGATGATCCGGGCAGCAGCGTGAAGTATAGACTGAAGTGGGGAGAGACAGGAGGATGGGAGATCAGAGAGGAGGTTGATGCAGTAATCCAGTCGGGTTAGGATGAGAGATTGAACCAGCAAAGTAGCGGTTTGGATGGAGAGGAAAGGGCGGATCTTGGTGAAGTTGCGGACGCGAGACCGGCAGGTTTTGGTGGCAGATTGGATATTAGGGGTGAACGAGAGAGCGGAGTCGAGGATGACACCAAGTTTGCGGGCTTGTGAGATGGGAAGGATGGTAGTGCCAGCTACAGTGATGGGAAAGTCAGGGAGAGGACAGGGTTTGGGAGGGAAGATAAGGAGTTCAGTCTTGGACATATTGAGTTTTAGATGGCAGGCAGACATCCAGATGGAGATGTCCTGAAGGCAGGAGGAGACCCGAGCCTGAAGGGAGTGAGAGAGACCAGGAGCAGAGATGTAGATTTGGGTGTCATCAGCGTAGCGATGATAGTTGAACGAATGAGTGAATGAGTTCACCAAGGGAGTGAATGCAGATAGAGAACAGAAGGGGACCAAGAACTGAACCTTGAGGAACCCCTACAGTAAGGGGACGGGAGGGGGAGGAGGAGCCCGCAAAGGAGACTGAGAATGAACGGCCGGAGAGATAAGAGGAGAACCGGAAGAGGATGGAGTCTGTGAAGCCAAGGTTGGATAGCATGTTGAGGAAAAGGGGGTGGTCCATAGTGTCGAAGGCAGCTGAAAGGTCGAGGAGGATTAGGATAGAGTAGGAGCCATTGGATTTGTCAAGAAGGAGGTCATTGGTGACCTTTGAGAGGGCAGTTTCGGTGGAGTGTAGGGGATGGAAGCCAGATTGGAGGGAGTCAAGGAGAGAGTTGGTGTTGAGGAATTCGAGGCAGCGGGTGTAGACGACTCATTCAAGGAGTTTGGAAAGGAATGGTAGGAGGGAGATAGGGCTATAAATAGAAGAGGAGGTGGGGTCAAGAGAGGGTTTTTTAGGATGGGGGAGACGTGGGCATGTTTGAAGGCAGAGGGGAAGGAACCAGCGGAGAGTGAGTGGTTGAAGATGGAAGTTAAGGAGGGGAGGAGGGAAAAGGTGGCACTTGAACGTCTTATCAGTCACTGGCAGAACTCATCAGAGGCAGTTGGAAGAGTGAGAAGGCAACTGATGAACAAGAACTGAAGCTTGTGAACTGAGTTTGGGTGTCAGGCTGCACTGGTGTCCCGGGTCCTCCAGGGAGGAGTCACCTGGTGCAGGTGGAACTCCACAAATTATCCAGGGCTCTACTCTTTAGGAAAAGGAAATCCACATTTGATGCCAAGCACTCCCACACTCCTGGACACAGACTGCCTATATTTGATCTTTTTATCAAACTATCACTCAGTCAATCAATAGTACTTACTGAGCCCTTCCTGTGTGCTGAGCACTATACTAAGTGCTTGGGAGAGTACCACACAACAATATACCATACATTCCCTGCCCACAACATACTTACCGTCTAGATGGGGAGACAGACATTACTATTACTATAAATAAATACATTACATATATGTACATAAGTGCAGTGGGGTTGGCTGGGGGAAGGGAGGTGAGAAAGGAAGGGAAAGGGAATGGTGAATACAGGGAGCAATCAGGGTGATGCAGAAGGGAGTGGGAAGAGAAGAAATGAGGCCTCAGTCAGGGAATGTCTCTTGGAGATGTGCCTTCAATAAGGCTTTGAATTTGGGGAGAGTAATTGCCTGTAAGATATGAAAAGCAAGGGCATTCTAGGCCAGAGGCAGTTGTGGATGAGAGGTCATTGGTGAGATAGATGAGACTGAGATTCATGCAAGTAGATTGGCATTACAGGAGTGAAGTGTGCAGTCTGGGTTCTACATCTCCAGTCCTGATCTCTCTTCCTTTCTGCAGTGTCACATTTCCTCTTGCCTTCAAGACATCTCTACTTGGATGTTCTCCCATCATCTCAAGCTTAACGTGTCCAAAACAGAACTCCTTATCTTCCGGCCCAAACCCTGTCCTCCCCATGACTTCCCATCAATTTAGATGGCACCACCATCCTTACTGTCTCACAAGCCCATAACCTTGGCATTATCCATGATTTCTCTCTCTCATTCGACCCACATACTCAAGTCATCACTAAATTCTGTCAGTCCCACCTTCACAACATCGCTAAAATCTGCCCTTTCCTCTCCACCCAAGCTGATATCACGTTAATACAATCACTTTTTCTATCCCACCTGGGTTGCTGCACCAGCCTCCTTGCTGGCCTCCTAGCCTCCTTTCTCTCCCCACTCCAGTTTATACTTCACTTTGCTGCCCAGATCATTTTTCTACAGAAATGTTCAGGTCATGTCACCCCGCTCGTCAAAAAATTCCAGTGGTTGCCCATCCACCTCTGCATCAAACAAACACTCCTCACCATTGGCTTTAAAACACTCCACCACCTTGTCCCGTCCTACTTCACTTCACTACTTTCTGTCTATAACCCAGTCCACACACTTCACTCGTCTAAGTACTAGCCTTCTCACGTTGCCTCTTTCTCACCTATCTGACCGCCGTCCCCTAGCCCACATTCTGCCTGTGGCCTGGAATGCCCTGCCTCCTCATATCTGACAAACAATTAGTCTCCCCACCTCCAAGAGACTTCCCAGAATAAGCCCCCACTTTCCTCTTTTCACAATCCCTTCTGAGTAGCCCTGGCTTGCTGCCTTTGTTCTTTCCCACTCTCAGTCCCACAGCACTTATATACATATCTGTAATTCATTTATTTGTATTGATGTCTGTCTCTCCGCCTTTAGTCTGAAAGCTCATTGCTGGCAGAGAATGTGTCTGTTTATTATACTCTCCCAAGTCTTTAGTGCAGTGATCTGTAAACAATAAGCACTCAATAAGTACAATTGAATGAATGGGGAGAGTAGTGAGGTGAGTAGGATGGGGCATGGTGATTGAGTGTTTTCAAGTGGGTGGTAAGGTGTTTCTGTTCCATGTGTGGTGGATGGGCAACCACTGGAAGTTCTTGAGGAGTGCAGAAACATGGCCTGAATGTTTCTACAGAAAAATGATTCGGGAGACAGAGTGAAATATGGACTGGAATGGGGAGAGACAGGAGGGAGGGAGGATAATCAAGGCATGAAAGAATAAGAGCTTGGATGAACATGGCAGCAGTTTGGATGGAGAGGAAGGGACAGATTTTAGCCACGTTGTGAAGGTTGAACTGACAGGATTAAGTGATGGATTGAATTTTGGGGTCGAATGAGAGAGAAAATTCAAGGATAATACCAAGGTTATGGGCTTGTGAGACAGGAAGGATGGTGGTGCTATCTACAGGGATGGGAAAATCATGGGGAGGACAGGGTTTGGGTGGAAAGATAATGAGCTCTGTTTTGGACATAACTCCCTTCACAACTCCCTTGCCACCTCACAATTCAACACATGCACCCCCCCCCCCCACAACAACACCCCTCCTCCAGGACTCATTCACTGACCAATCTCCCCTTCCCTGGCGATGTCACCCCATTAGCCACTATTTGCAAATGTCCATAACTGGTTTATTTCATCTATGAATACTATCCAAACAATTTTTGGCTACTGTTCTCCTGCATGAGACTGTCAACTTCTTGAAGGCAGGCACGATGCCAGAGACTCTCATTGTAAGCTCCCAATCAATCAATCAATCAATCAATCATATTCATTCATTCAATCATATTTATTGAGCACTTACTCTGTGAAAAGTACTGTACTAAAAGTTGGGAGAGTATAATTAAACAGTGAATAGACACATCCCTGCTCATGCAAGCTTACAGGATAGAGGGAAGATAGACTTTAAAGTAAATGAATACATAACAGATATGTACATAGGTGATGTGGGACTGAGAGGAAGGATGAATGAAGGGAGTGTGGAGGGGGGATGAATGGAGGGAGCAGGTCAGGGTTACGCAGAAGGGAGAGGGAGTAGAGGAATGAGTCAGGGAAGGCCTCTTGGAGGAGATGTGTCTTCAATAAGGCTTTGAAGGAGGAAAGAGTAATTGTCTATTGGATTTGAGAGGGAGGGTGTTCCAAGCCAGATGCAGGATGTGGAGGAGAGGTTGGTACAGTGAGAAGGTTATCATTAGAGGAGCAAAGTGTGTGGGCTGGGCTGTACTAGGAGAGTAGTGAGGTGAGGTAAGAGGGCACAAGGTGACTGAGGGCTTCAAAGATAATGGTGAGGAGATTTCATTTGATGTGAAGGTGTTTACTATTGAGTGCTTACTGTGTGCAGAGCACTATACTAAGTGCTTGGGAGAGTCCAATATAACGTAGCATATAGACACATTTCCTGCCCACACAGGCTTACAGTCTAGAGGGAAACTTACTATTCCTTCCCAAACACTTCCTCCAGTGCTTTGTGCACATTCCATGGTCAGTCAAGTGTGCTCAACAGAATAGATGCTCAAGGTGAGAGCTCCCAACAGAAATGATGGATGAGCCTCAGCTCTCAGAATTCAAGGCAAGAACATGCATAGAGGCGTTTATTCTAGTGCTGATGGCTTGTGGGGCGCCATTCACACTCTCTCGTCCAGCCTGTCGTGTTCCATCTGAGGCACAGAGAGCAGTGAGAGAGTCAGCAGGCAGTGGGGCAGCACAAGATGAAATGTAGGTCCAGTCTGTGCATAGGATAAGCAGCTCAGGAATGAGCTGGGAATAGGACCCAGTTCTACACCAGTGTTAGATTGATGGTGCCAAAGGGAGGCTGTTTTCCTGCTGCCATGAGCAGAAGAGCAGGGAAAATCTTTCCTCTTAGACCATCAGGGGTGTGGAGATGAGCTGCCCTCCTGCCCTCTGAATTCAGGGTCCGATGGAGTAGAGCTGCTCCTCTGCCCTCCGAGTTCAGCATCCAGTGGAGATGAGCTGCCCTCTGCCCTCCAAGTTCAGGGCTAGGTGGAGGCGGCAGCAGCAGGAAAGGCAGCAGCACTAGGGAAACACTCACTGACAGACCAGGCCTGCTGCAGCCACTTCACTGCCCCCAGCCCAGCCCCCAGTGAAGACCATTCCCTGGCAGCAGCAGCAGCAGCAGCAGCAGCAGCAGCAGACAGAGCCCCCACAGTCAGGGTCTGCCCTGGGGGAGCAGCAGAGGAGGTGGGGACACAGGCAGCTGCAGCCAGGGGAGGGGATGGAGAGCTGGAGGGGGCAGAGGGCGGGGCTGGGTGGCACCCTAGGGGCAGGAAGGACACCGGGCTGGTCTGGGGGATGGGCAATGGGAAATCCGCCCCAGATAAGGGATCCACAACTCCATCAGCCGAGGCTGGTCCCTCCCCTAGAGGGGGGTGGTTATTGGGGGGCAGGGGCAAGGTCATACCGACCCCCACAGAGCATAGGGCAGATGGTCAGAAAAGTATAGTGTGGAGGCATGAAGAAAGGGCGGAGGATCCCAGAGAAGGTAGCACGGGGGAAAGTGTAGATGTGGGATCCGTCAGTCCCACTGTAGAATGAGACGTTTCCAGCCTCATAATCTAGGGAAACCACCACCTGGTGGGGGCATGTGGCCAGCTGAAGACGGGGGCGGGGGGGATTGTGGGCCCAGTAAGCATTCCGGTATCTTCCCACAGTCCAGAATCCATTCTCAGGTGAAAATATAATTGCCCCTTTCCTCCTCACATCTTCCCTACAAATCCCCAGAATCCACCCTACTGAGTCTTTCACATCTACCTCCCAGTAATGTCTCCCCGAAGTGAAGCCTTCACTACCCAGCACACAGGGTGTTGTATCAAATCTCTCAGGGTTCTTAGGCAGGTTTTGCCATGTGAATCCGTAGATCACCTGTTTGCGGTTCTCAGGCAAGATAAGTCCGGGATGTGCTGTGTCAGGATCCAGAGTGATATGGGCTGCAGAGAGAGTCCCAGAGTGAGCCCTGGGGGCTCAGGGCAGAGGAGACCCCAGGGACAAGGAGAGTCAGGATGGAGCCTGGGTCCCTGCCACGAAGAACAGGAGTGGCTGCCTGGAGGGGGGAGCAGGGCAGAGGAACCCCTCATGGGGAGTGTGGAGGGCCTAGACTCAGTGGGCTGGTCCGGATGGTTCTGGGCAGGGGGGCCATTACAGAGCTGTGGCACTGCTTTGTTCACACAGGACACCCCTGGAGGAGGAGCCATGCCCTTACCCTGGAAAACACTGCAAGTGATGTCAGCATACTGCTCTCCACCCCTCCTTCAGTGCTCAGGATCCAGGTTTCCCAGGACTCAACTGGGGATCCTCAACTCCTGCCTGAGGCTTCAGCTCTTGGGTATTTCCACTCCCTGGTCCGGCCATTCCAGGACACTCCTGGGGGCCCTGACAGCAGCAGGGAGGAGGAGGAGGAGGCCACAGAGGGTTCTGGAAATGGCCCTGGGTCTGGGTTTCAGGGCCAGGGCCAGGACCGCCGGTCTGAGAGGTAGCTGAGACACCAGAGAACATGAGGGTCACTTACCCTCATGTAACTGGAACAAACTCTTCCCTGCAAGGTAACAGAGAAAGGAGATGTCACTGGGCTAATGAATGGAAGACAAACATCAACATGAGAAAACTGACAGAAATGAAGGAAACACAGAACTTACTGAGCTCGATCTGGAGTTTTTCTGAAAATGAACAGAAAAAGATCAGGGACCCTCCAGAATGGGAGAACTGGGGATGGGCTGGGACAGGATGAGATGGGGTAGGAAAAGTCTATTTCTAGAAAATGTGGAGGGAACTGGCACTAGGGACAGGATCCCCATTAATGATGCAATCACCCATGGATTCAGAACGGTGACATTGTCACCTGAATCTCCAGAAAGAGCCAGTTTGTCTGTAATCAGTTGAAATCTCTCAGAGTTCAAGACCTCCACACTAGGCTGGGATTGTGGGTGCACTGGGGAATGGGGCAAGAGAGCAGGGGTGGTGGTAGGAATGGTTGAGGAGGGATGGGCTTCAGTTTGAACTAGAAGGTGAGGGCTGAGTTCTCTACACCTTTATGTGATCCCCACCGCATGTGTCAGTTGGCACAGGTATGGGCTGATTCAGTCCCTTATTTGTTGCCAACTTGTACTTCCCAAGCGCTTAGTACAGTGCTCTGCACACAGTAAGCACTCAATAAATACGACTGATTGATTGATTGATTGATTTGAGGGGAAATGGGATTTCAGGTTGTGGTTCATTTGTGGGAGGTTGGGGATGTGAGTTGGTGTCTTCCCCAGGCAGCTGAGAGTTCTGTCCTCTGACCTGTATGTCTGCATTCCCCATCCCCATTCTGTCCTCCAGCCTTTCCTGCAGGAATGGGGGCATCATGGGAATATTCCCATTTATTTACCTTTGTCCCTGTGCCATTTCCAGATGAGATAAAGACCCCCAATGATGAGCAGTCCCAGCACAGGGAAGGTCACACACAGAGCCACCATCGACGGAAAAGCCCTCGGGAATAGAGGAGCTGAAATAGAATTTGCAAGAATACCTTCAGAGAGCAACCTGAGGCAATTCCAGCTGTTTTCTTGGCTCCAAAGGGTTAGAGCCCAGTAGGAGGGGTTGTGTCCAGGGGCCCCAAGTCCTGGTTGTGTGTCTGTTCCAAGCCATGCCAAGATTCCAGGGCAGGGGCAGTGAGACCTGGACTCTCCTCCCCTTTACAGGAATGTTGGGGCTGGGACCCTAATGATTTGGCGATCACAGAGAGCTCAGAATCACCATGGGGACTGAGAAAGGGCTAGAGTTTCCCTGGCTATGCCGGCCTGAGGTGAGGTGACAGTGTGGAGGGGAGAAGGGGCCTCTCGTAATTCCCCAGGGAGAGCGCTGTGATATCGGATGGAGGGTCTCATTCCCCTTCTCCCCATTCTTGAGCTTCAACCTGCTTCCCTCAGACTCCCACTCCTGGTGTCCACCCTGCCAGTGCTTCCCCCAGAGAAGGAGCAGGGAGAGGGGCAGCAGTGCTGCACTCAGGGGGTCTCATCCAGGGTGGAAGGGTGGGAGGGGAGGAACCCTAGACTCTATTCCTACCTTTGCTTGGACTCCAAATTCCCTCACAACCTCACTTCGCACCTCCAGTTTCTGCTTCTCTGACCTGTGCCCTTATCCAGACTTGTGCCCCCTCACATGTGTGTATATCTCTGTGTGTGTTCATTCATTCATTCATTCATTCAATCGTATTTACTGAGCACTCACTGTGTGCAGAGCACTGTACTAAGCGCTTGGGAAGTACAAGTTGACAACGTATAGAGAAGGTCCCTATCCAACGGGCTCACAGTCTAGAAGGGGGAGACAGACAACAAAACAAAACATGTGGACAGGTGTCAAGTCATCAGAATAAATAGAAGTAAAGCTAGATGCATGTGAGTACATGATAGAGGGCGTGTTGTTCAAAACCCTTTGTTGAAAACCTATAAACTTGGCCTTGTGGAAAGAGCACAGTCCTGGGAGTCAGAACAAGGTTCTAATCCTGACTCTGACACTTCTCTGCTTTGTGACCTTGGACAAGTAACTTCACTTCTCTGTGATTCAGTTACCTCCTGGGTAAATGTGGATACCATACCTCTCAATTAATCATTCAATTTTATTTATTGAATGCTGATGGGTACAGCACTCAATAAGAAGCACTCAATGAGAAGCAGCGTGGCTTAGTGGATATAGCACAGGATTGGGAGTAAGGAGGTCATGGGTTCTAATCCCAGCTCTGCCACATAATAATGATGACATTTATTGAGCGCTTACTATGTGCAAAGCACTGTTCTAAACGCTGGGAAGGTGACAAGGTGATCAGGTTGTCCCGGGGGGCTCAGAATCGTAATCCCCATTTTACAGATGAGGTAACTGAGGCATAGAGAAGTGAAGTGACTTGCCCAAAGTCACACAGCTGACAATTGGTGGAGCCGGGATTTGAACCCTTGACCTCTGACTCCAAAGCCCGTGCTCTTTTCACTGAACCATGCTGCTTCAGTCGGCTGTGTGACCTTGGGCAAGTCACTACACTTCTCTGGGCCTCAGTTACCTCATCTGTAAAATGGGGATTAAGAGTGTGAGCTCTATGTGGAACAGGGACTATGTCCAACCTATTTAACTTGTATCTACCCCAGTGCTTAGATTAATGTTAGGCACACAGTAAGCACTTAACAAGTACCACTGTTATTATTATTATTATTATTATTACAGAGCACCATACTAAGTGCTTGGAAAACTACAATGCAATAGAGATGGTAAACATCATCACTGTCCACAAGTACCTTAGCGTCTAGAGGGGGAGACAAACATTGAAATGAATTACAGATAGGGAAAACGTCAGACTATAAGGATTTGTGTATAAGTGCTGTGTGGCCTAAGTACATCTATGATGCTGAGGGGAGGGCAGATCTTGGAGGAATGTGAATTTAGTAAGATTTTGAAGGTGGAGAGAGTGGTGCTCAGTCAAACATGAACAGGGAGGGAGTTGCAGGCAGGAGAGAGGACGCAGCAAGAAGGTGATGGTAAGAGACAAGATTGAGATACAGGGAGTAGGTTGGTGTTGTAAGAGCAAGGTGGGTGGGCTCAGTTGTAGAGGGAGATTAACAAAACTGGGTAGGAAAAGAGAAGGCTAATTGAGAGCCTTAAAGCCCCTCCTTATCCACTAACCTTAGAACTGTGAGCTCACATGGGCAGGGACTGGGCCCAATATAAGTAGGCTAAATCTACCCTAGGGTTTTGTAAAATGCGTGGCACATATTAAGCACTTAACAAATACCACTATTATTATTGTTGTTGTTATTATTATCATTATTATTATTCCTACTGCCCCTCCAGACTCTGCCCTAACCAGCCCTGACCTCCCCTCACCGTCCATCCCCCAACCACCCAAACCTCCCTGACCCCACGTGACCAATGGCTTGTCCCCACAGGGATGGAGCATAACCGGAACAGGACTAGGCTTTGCTCCATCCTCACCAGACTGGGCTGGAGCCACCAGAACCAGGTCCTGCCTGACCCTGAACAGCCCCGGGGTCAGGAGAGACCCCGACATTAAAAAATACAATTTTCTCTTCTGTAAACACCAGTTTAGTAGGAAAGAGGTGGGTGTCTTGCCCTGACCCCTACATTAGCCCCAAGCTTCAGAGTGCCCCAGGACTCCAGTCCAGAAACAGACCCAGGAATAGACTGACCCATGGAAAATGTTCATGGGACCGGTGCACTGGGCAGTGCTGCCTGTGGACCAGCAAGGTTTTGAGAGCAGCAGGACAGGACCCTGGGCAGGAAAAGTGGACACTGTATAGTCATGAAACAGAAGGGGATTCTGGGTAGGAACAGATCATCTGGGGAGGCTGCCTGAGATTAGGACAGTAACATCTCCTATTGGTCCCAACGAAAAACCAGCCACTCACCCACCACATGCAGCTCCAGAGAGGCTTCTTCATGTTCTTGACCATCAGAGAAAGAGCAAATATACTCTCTCTCATCAGAGTCTCTGACATTGTGTATTCTCACAGCCACACTCCCATAATCAATGGCTTCTCTCAGCAACTCTGTCCTGCCTCGATACTCCTTCATCTGGTCTTGAAACAGATCATCTCTGTTCCCAAACAGGTGCACATCCATAGAAGACTGGGGTAGGAACCATCTCAAAACCATATCTTCAGCATTCATCTTGGGATCCAGGTGACAGGGTAACTCAACATCTTCCCCCTCCAGGGCTAGGACAGGATCAGCAGGTCCAATCACAGAAAATTCAGCTGAAATAAAGGGAGATAGAGAGAAGCTGGGACTGCGGATCTCAATTGGGGGAGAAGACCCCTCCCCAAAAGGGGGAGAGCAGAGCCTCCCCTTGTCCAACCTCTGCAGGCCTGAGGGCCATCCTGACCTGAAAAAGGATGGACAGTCCCCTCAGCTCTGATCTCTTTTGGGAGGTACATTCTGACTGGAGACTCACAAGGGATTTTGTTCATGCTCTGAGATGTTCCCATGGATCAGTAAGATGAAGAAAAAATTCCTACCTGAGCTCAGTGTGAGCAGCTGGAGAAAGAGAAGGAGGACAACAAGGTATGTGGATGCGAAGGATTCTGGGAAACGCATCATCTTCTTCATTACTAGGGCCATAGAGAGACAAAGGTGGCTTAGTCATTCCCTGTCACTCACCATCAGGGAGCCAGATAGGGGCTGGGACATGGGACACACAGCAGTGAGAAACTCCTGGACCTGACACCAGTACAAGCTGCTAGAGAAGAAGCATGGCTCATGGAAAGAGCCCGGGCTTTGGAGTCAGAGGTCATGGGTTCAAATTCCGGCTCAGCCAATTGTCAGCTGTGTGACTTTGGGCAAGTCACTTAACTTCTCTGTGCCTCAGTTACCTCATCTGCAAAATGGGGATGAAGACTGTGAGCCCCACGTGGGACAACCTGATCACCTTGTAACCTCCCCAGCGCTTAGAACAGTGCTTTGCACATAGTAAGCACTTAACAAATGCCATTATTATTATTATTATTATTATTATTATTATTATTACACATCAACTTCCTATCACATACGCTACCCAATCTCTCAAAACAAATCTCCACCCCCAGGTGCCTGAATACCAATCCCCAACACTGCCCGGCCTCCCTAAGATCATCCACAATGTCTTTTCCTCAGGGAAAGTCAGGGAGACAACCTAGCTCTGTTCTTCTCTCTGACAAGGGTGGTAAGGGTAGGGTGTCAGTCCCTCTGCTGGGATCTCCTTGACATTCACAGCTGCAGGATAATGGCCTGCGATTTGGTGGTTTGAGAACAGAGATCCAAGGTCAGCAGTAGCTCTGGGATGTTTTCTCCATCTCCACATGTCATCTTCGGAGTCCAGGCAAAGGTGAAAGAGTCTTATAGGACTGAGTTGTGAATCGAGGTCTGCAGAGGCCTCCAAGGGGCCCACAAGGGGACTGATTCTTAGCAGAATGCTCTGACCTCACTCCTGTCTTCACAAGTCATTCTAGAAGTGAAAGCAGAAAAAGGTTCCCATTGTTATAGGGATTTTCCTGAGTGATGAGGAGGAAGCATGAAGTGGGAGAAGCAGAGACCGTGACCTCTGTTCTGGGAATTTCGATTTGGGACATTGCTCCCCACTGGTTCCTCCCACCTCCCTTGTGTCCCTGCTCTCCAGAAGTGTTAGGCAGGGTGCAGGTGGTGGGGAGAGATTGGAGGAGGAGCAAGAGGAACCAGATTTCCCCACCACATACACTCCAGATCCTTTAGCCTCTTCCTTCCCCAGAACAAGGATGCCCAAATCTACATATCCACCCCTGCTCTCTTTCCCTCCCTCCAGGCTCATATCTCCTCCTGCCTTCATTCATTCATTCATTCATATTTATTGAGCACTTACTGTGTGCAGAGTACTGTACTAAGTGCTTGGGAAGTATGAGTTGGCAACATATAGAGACGGTCCCTAGCCAACAGCAGGCTCACAGTCTAGAAGGGGAAGACGGACAACAAAACAAAACATGTGGTCAGGTGTCAAGTCATCAGACTCCCTTCTCCTCAACACGCTATCCAACCTTAGCTTCACAGACTCCGACCTCTCCTGGTTCTCCTCTTATCTCTCCGGCAGTTCATTCTCAGTCTCCTTTGCAGGCTCCTCCTCCCCCTCCCATCCCCTTACTGTAGGGGTTCCTCAAGGGTCAGTTCTTGGTCCTCTTCTGTTCTCTATCTACACTTACTCCCTTGGTGAACTCATTCACTCCCACAGCTTCAACTATCATGCTAAGCTGATGACTTCCAAATCTACATCTCTGCCCCTGCTTTGTCTCCCTCCCTCCAGGCTCGTGTCTCCTCCTGCCTTCAGAACATCTCCATCTGGATGTCTGCTGCCATCTAAAACTCAATATGTCCAAGACTGAACTCCTTATCTTCCCTCCCAAACCCTGCCCTCTCTCTGATTTTCCCATCACTGTAGACGGCACTACCATCCTTCCCGCCTCACAAGCCCACAACCTTGGTGTCATCCTCGACTCCACTCTCTCATTCACCCCACACATCCAATCTGTCACCAAAACTTGTGGGTCTCACCTCCACAACATCACCAAGATCCACCCTTTCCTCTCCATCCAAACCACTACCTTGCTGGTTCAATCTTTCATCCTATCCCAACTGCATTACTGCATTAGCCTCCTCTCTGATCACCCATCCTCCTGTCTCTCCCCACTTCAGTCTACATTTCACGCTGCTGCCCAGATTATCTTTGTACAGAAACGCTCTGGGCATGTTACTCCCCTCCTCAAAAATCTCCAGTGGCTGCCTGTCAACCTACGAATCAAGCAAAAACTCCTCACTCTCAGCTTCAAGGCTCTCCATCACCTTGCCCCCTCCTACCTCACCTCCCTTCTCTCCCTCTACAGCCCAGCCCACACCCTCCTCTCCTCTGCCACTAACCTCCTCACTGTACCTTGTTCTCGCTTGTCCCGCCATCGAACCCCAGCCCACGTCCTTCCCCTGGCCTGGAATGCCCTCCCTCCACAAATCTGCCAAGCTAGCTCTCTTCCTCTCTTCAAAGCCCTACTGAGAGCTCACCTCCTCCAGAAGACCTCTGCAGACTGAGCCCCCTTTTTCCTCTCCTCCTCTGCTTCCCATCGCCCCCCCGCCCTCCCCCCTTCCCCTCCCCACAGCACTTGCACATATTTTTACAGATTTATTACTCTATTTATTTTACTTGTACATATTTACTATTCTATTTATTTTGTTAATGATGTGCATGTAGCTTTAATTCTATTTGTTCTGACGATTTTGACCCCTGTCTACATGTTTTGTTTTGTTGTCTGTCTCCCCCTTCTAAACTGTGAGCCCGTTGTTGGGTAGGGACCGTCTCTATATGTTGCCGACTTGTACTTCCCAAGCACTTAGTACAGTGCTCTGCACACAGTAAATGCTCAATAAGTACAATTGAATAAGTGAATGATGAATCTCCATGCCTGAGAGCAGGGTCCCCCAAGACTCACCAGCACGATTCCAACTGGGTCATCACAGCCGGAAGCCCCGGCAGCAGGGAAGATTCTCCGTTATTTGATGGTGGCCAGGCTCACCTCATCAGGACCTGAAGTTTCTTTTGCAGGATCAGTTTCAGGACTTGACTCTGATAGGCACCACCCCCTGACAGAAGGGCGGCATTTTAACGTCTTATTGGTCATTGGCAGAACTCACCTTGCCAGGACCTGAAGTTTCTTTGGCGGGATCAGTTGTAGGACTTGACTTCGATAGGCACCACCCTCCGTTAGAAGGGAGGCATTTGAATGTTTTATCAGTCCCAGGCAGAACTCACTAGTGGCAGTTGGAAGAGGGAGAGAGAAACCGATTAACAGGAATTGAAGCTTGTGAATTGAGTTTGGGTGTCATTTAGGCTGTCCTGGTGCCCTGTGATCCCCAGGGAGGAGTCATCTGGTGCAGACAGGACTCCACAAACTCTCCAGGGCTATACTCTCTGGGAAAAGGAAATCCACATTTGTTGTCAAACACTCCCACGGTCCTGGACACAGCCTGCTTCCATCTGATCTTTTCATCTCTGATGTGCCCAACATCATCTTTCCTTTTAGAGTATAAGCTACTTGTGGGTAGGGAACCTGTCTGTCAACTCTGTTATATTGTACTTTTTTAAGCACTTAGTACAGGTCTCTGCACACAGTAAGCACTCAATAAATTCAATTGATTGACAGATTGATTGAAGGGAGATGAGGAGGAGATGGCAAAGGATAAGGGTAGTTCGGGTTTTGTCTTTAGAAATGAATATGATACATTCTCATGAATTCTTCCATCTGAGATTCTGGGTGGAAATAATAATACACTGAATTTGTATCACATTTTCATTTTTTAAAGCACTTTTACATCACAGATCTCAATCATGGTGATTATGCAATTTGTGAAGTTCTTAATATGTGCTAATACCCTGAAGTCTATACAAGTTAACAAGACTGCTGGACTCAGTCCCTGTTCCACATGGGGCTCACAGTCTAGTGGGGAGGGAAAATCAGGTATTTCATCCTCATTTTACAGCTGAGGAAACTGAGGGACAGAGCAGTTAAGTGACTTGCCCAAGATCACACAAGAAATAAGTGGCAGAACTGAGATTAGAACCCAGGTCCGCTGACTTCCAGTCTTGTGCTCCTTTCACTAGGCTGTGTTGCTTCTTATGCTGTTCTTACTGCATCCCTAAGAGGTAGAAAGAGATAGGGATTATTATTCCCTTTTTCGCAGATGAGGAAACAGAGACACAAAGTGGTAAAATTACATGCCTGACAACACACTGAGAGCCATTGACAGAGCTGGGATTAGAACCAGGGTTTCCTGAGTCCCAGGGCTGTATTCTATACACTAGATCACACTGGCTCAAATTGTACATGGTTCTTGTCTCCAAAGGGACTGTTAAAGAGTGGGATTGCTGAGAAGGGTTTGGGTTCTTTTCTTGAAGAACAAAGATTTCCTGAAAGAGGAAGACCAGAGATAACCTGGGAAAAAATGTTGTCTTTGTTAATGTGAGTGCAACTCTAGGAATGTAGCAATAAATAAATACTTATAATTGATAGTAATTTATGAATGAAATTGCAATTACAGATAAACATCACCAAACCCAGCAACGCATTTGACACATCAGCATTTTGAATGGTATTTATTAAGTATTCACTATGTACCAGACACTCTATTAAGTGTTGGGATAGTCATAATAATCAGGTTAGACACAGTCCCTGTCTCATATAGTGTTCACGGTCTTAATGTACATTTCACAGAGGAGGAAACTGAGACACAGAGAAGCTAAGTGACTTGCCCAACTAAGTGACTTACACAGCAGACAAGTGGTAGGTGCTTTTGACCTCATCCTTTCATACCTTTTTAAAACATTCACCATTTCTCTTCTTCTCTCCTAGACTGCCATCTTCAACAATACACTTTTCAATAGTTTCTTCCCCAATGCTTTCAAACATACTTATGTATCCTCTATCTTAAAAAAACTCTCTCTTCACCCAATTGATGCCTCAGTTATCACCCCATCTCCCTTCTACCAGTTCTCTCCAAAAGTCTTGAGAGTCATTTACACTACTGGCTCCATTTCTTCCCCAATTGTCTCTTTGATTCCTTTCCATTCTGGCTTCCATTCCCATCACTCAACAGAAATAGCCCTCTCTATGGTAACCGATTACCTTCTTGCCAAATCTGATGGCCTCTACTCCATCTTAATCCTCCTAGACCTCTCAGCTGCCTTCGACACAATAGATCACCCCCTTCTCCTTGAAATTTTATTCAACCACGTCCCTCTCTTGGTTCTCCTATATCTCTTACTGCTTCTTCTCACTTTCTTTTGCAGGCTCCTCCTCTGCCTCCCACTTTCTGACAGTGGGGGTCCCATAAGGCTCAGTTCTAGGTCCCCTTCCATTCTCCATCTACACCCACTTCCTTGGAGAACTTATTTGCTACCATGGCTTAACTACCATCTCTTTACAGTTGATTTTCAAATCTACATCTCCATCCCTCATCTCTCTCCCTCTCTGTAGTCTTATATTCCAGGCACTTAGTGCAGTGCTCTGCACACAGTAAGTGCTCAATAAATATGATTGAATGAGTGAATATTTTCTCCTGCCTTCATGACATCTCTATATGTATGTCCTGCTGACACCTCACACTAAACATGTCCAAAACTGAACTCCTTATCTTCCCACCCAAACCCTGTCCTCCCCATCTTTGAGGACAATGCCACTATTCTCCCTATCACACAACCCCTCAACATTGGCATTGTCCTCGAACATCTCTCTCACTCTAACACATATTCAATCTGTCACCAAACCCTGTCAGTTCTACTTTTACAACATTGCTAAAATCTGGCCTATCCTCTCCATCCAAGCTGATACAAACACTTATCCTATCCTGTCTTGATTACTGCATCTGCCTCTTTGCTGACCTCCCTGACTCCTGTCTCTCTTCACTCCAGTCCATATTTCACTCAGCTGCACAGATCATTTTTCTAAAAAACATTCAGTCCATGTCTTCCCATTCCTCGAGAACTTCCAGTGGTTACCCATCCAACTCCGTATCAAACAGAAACTCTTTGCCTTCAGCTTTAAAGAACTCGATTAGCTCTCCCCCTCCTACCTTACTTCACTGATCTCATACTACAGTCTGCCCATCATTCCATTTTTCTAGTGTCAGCTTACTCACTATGCCTCGACTTTGTTTACCCCAACACTTACCCCTGTGGAGTAGGACAGAGCCCGGGAGCATCTCTGCCATGGAGAACAGGGGTGGCTGTGCGGAGTGAGTAGAGGGGAGAGAGGAACACCTTGGGAGTGTTGGGGGCCCGGACCCCATCATTCAGCGCTTAGAACAGTGCTTTGCACATAGTAAGCACTTAATAAATGCCATTATTATTATTATTATGTGGTCCAGATGGTTCTGGGTGGTGGGGGGAGGGGTTGGTAGAGCTCTAGAACTCCTTTCTCTCCTTCTCCAGCCCAGCCCACACCCTCCTCTCCTGTGCCGCTAACCTCTTCACTGTGCCTAGTTCTCGCCTGTCTCGCCGTCGACCCCCGGCCCACATCCTTCCCCGGCCTGGAATGCCCTCCCTCCAAACCTCCACTAAGATAGCTCTCTTCCTCCCTTCAAAGCCCTACTGAGAGCTCACATCCTCCAGTAGGCCTTCCCAGACTGAGCCCCCTTTTTCCTCTCCTCTTCCCATCCCTCCCTCTGCCCTACCTCCTTCCCCTTCCCACAGCACTTGTATATAATTGTACTGATTTATTACCCTATTTTACTTGTACATATTTACTATTCTATTTATTTTGTTAATGATGTGCGTATAGCTATAATTCTATTTGTTCTGATGATTTTGACACCTGTCTACATGTTTTGTTTTATTGTCTGTCTCCCCCTTCTACACTGTGAGCCCATTGTTGGGTAGGGACCGTCTCTAAATGTTGCCGACTTGTACTTCCCAAGCGCTTAGTACAGTGCTCTGCACACAGTAAGTGCTCAATAAATACAATTGAATGAATGAATGAATGAAAAGGTAGCTATAGTCCTGGGAGGGGATGGAGAGCTGTAGGGGTCAGAAGGCAGGGACCGGAGAGACCTCGGGGCTGGGCTGGTAGGGGAGCAATGGGGCATTGGCCCCAGGGAGGGGATCCGCATCCCCAGGGGCTGGGGCTGGTCCCACTTCTGGGGGGGTCACTGAGGTGTCTTGAGAGAGGGCAGGGACAGGGTCACCCCCAGCCCCACCGGGCACAGGGCAGATGGCCAGGGGGATTGGATCATAGGGCCGAAGCCAGAAGAAAGGTCGGAGGGTCCCCGAGAAGGCGGCGCGGGGGAAAGTGTAGACGTGGGATCCGTCAGTGCCACTGTAGAAGGAGACGTCTCCAGCCTCGTAGTCCAGGTAGACCACCACCCGGAAGGGGCGGGTGCTCAGGGAGAGCTGGGTCCAGGGAGAAGTTTGGGCCCAGTATCTATCTTTATCTTTCTTTAAAGTCCAGAATCCATCCGCAGGGGACGCTGAGATTTCCCCTTTCCTCCTCACATTTTCCCTACAAACCCCCAGATCCCAGCCTCTTTTCTCCCCGATCTCCACCTCCCAGCAATGTCTCCCGGAGGTGAAGCGCTGGCGGCCCAGCACGCACAAACTAGGACTGAATCTGTCCGGGTTGTAGGGCAGGTCCTGCCGTGTGTTTCCCCACGCCACCTGTTTCCGATCCTTGGACAGGACGAGTACGGGATGCGCCGTGTCTGGATGGAGAGTGACGATGGCTACGGACAGAGCGTGTATGTGAGCGTTGGGGGCCGCGGGCAGAGGAGCAGGCAGGGCGGAGCCCGGGAGCGGCCCCTCCACGGACACCAGGAGGGCTGCCCGGAGGGGGCGGCGGAGACCGAGGAGGCCCCCGAGGGGCGGACACACGCCCCTCCCCCTGGACGAGACACGGCCGGTGACGGCATCGCTCCGCCCCTCCCCGTCCCCACGGCTCCGGACCCGGCCTCCCCCGGCCTCCGCTGGGGAGCCCCCATTCCGCCCTCGGCCTTCACCTCCCCTGTGTCCCCCCTACTCTAGTCCAGCCATTCCAGGAGGCTCCTGGGCCCCCCGGCAGCAGCAGGGAGGAACAGGAGGGGGAGGAGAAAGAGCGGGAGGAGTGGTGGGCGGAGACTGTGTCTGATGTTATAGTGTACTCTCCCAAGCGCTTAGTACATATTCTCTATTATTTATTGGTTGGTCAGGCTCACCTCACCAGGACCTGAAGTTCCTTCTCCAGAATCAGTTCCAACACTTGACACTGATGGGCACCGCCCTCTGATAGAAAGGCGGCATTTGAGCATCTTATCAGCCACTGACAGAATTCATCAGAGGCAGCTGGAAGAGTGAGGGTGAAACTGATGAACAGGAATTGCAGCTTGAGAGCTGAATTTGGGTGTCAGTGAGGCAATCCTGGTGGCTCGGGACCTCCAGGGAGGAGTCACCTGGTGCAGGTAGAACTCCACTAGCTCTCCAGAGCTCTACACTCTGGAAAAACGAAATCCACATTTGATGCCAATCATTCCCACAGTTTTGGATACAGCCTGCTTCCAACTGAACTTTGTATCAATCAATAACTCAATCTATCAATCAGTCATACTTATTGAGCACTGAGTGCAGAGCACTGTACTAAGTGCTTGGGAGACTACAACACAGCAATATACCAGACACATTCCCTACCCACAGTGTGCTTACTGTCTAGAGGGGGAGACAGACATTAATATAAATACATGAATTATATATATATATATAATTATATATATATATACTTAAGTGCAGTGGGATTCGGGGGAGGGAGAGGGAGAGGGTGGCAAAAAAGGGAGCAAGTCAGGATGATGCAGAAGGGAGTGGGAAGAGAGAAAATGAGAGCCAATGGTGAGGAGTTTTTGTTTGTTGTGGAGGTGTTTACTATTGAGTGCTTACTGTGTGCAGAGCACTATACCAAGTGCTTAGAAGAGTACAATATAATAAAGCCCCAGTCCAGCCCCCAGTGACGATCCTCCCCTGGCATCATCAGCAGCAGCAGACAGGGGACCCCAGCCTTAGCCTGCCCCAGGGGAGAAGCAGAGGAGCCAGAGACACAGGAAACTGCAGCCCTGGGAGGAGACGGGGCGGGGGTGGTGGGAGGGTTCTGAGGTCTCCTGAAAGGGGGCAGAAACAAGGTAGACACTAAGACTCACTGAGCATAGGGCAGATGGTCAAGACAGCATGGTGTGAAAGTACGAAGAAAGGGTGGAGTGTCCCAGAGAAGGTGGTATGGGGGAAGGTGTAGATGTGAGATCCATCAGTCCCACTGTGGAATGAGACATCTCCAGCCTCGTAGTCCAGGTAAACCACCACTCAGAGGGCCCATGTGGTCAGGGGGAGACAGGGGCAGGAAGAAATGTGAGCCCAGTAATCACTCCTGGATCTTCCAGAGTCCATTCTCAGGTGAAAATATCATCTCCCCTTTTCTTCTCACATTTTCCAAAAAAAAACCCAGAACCCACTCATCCCTGTTTTCCACCTCTGCCTCCCAGCAATGATTCCCCGTGATGAAACCTTCATAGCCCAGCACACAGGGTATCCTATTGAATCTCTCAGGGTTCTTAAGCAGGTTCTGCCAAGTGGCTCTGTGGGTCACCTGTTTCCAGTTCTTGGCCAAGAAGAGTTCGGGATAAGCTGTGTCAGGATCCAGATGTGGGCTGCAGAGAGAGTCCCAGGGTGAGCGCTGGGGGCTCAGGGCAGAGGAGACCCCGGGGCCCCGCAAGAGCAGTTTGGAGCCCGGGAACATCCCCACTGCGGAGAACAGGAGCAGCTGCCCGGAGAGGCAGGCATGGTGAGAGAAACCCCCCAGGAGTTTGGGGGCCTGGACTCCATCACCTGATCCACATGATTCTGGGCAGAGGAGCCATTCTGGAGCTGTGGCACCTGCCCCGCTAGACCCTCGGGGTACAACCACACTCACCCACCTGGAGGAGGAGCCATGCCCCTCACCCACAAAACACTGCAAATGTTGTCAACATGCTGCTCTCCAACCTTCCCCCAGGGCTCAGAATCCAGGGTCCCCAGGCCTCAACTGGGGATCCCCGATTTCTGCCTGAGGCTTCAGCTCCTGGGTGTTCCCCCTCTAGTCCAGCTATTCTAGGATGCTCCTGGGGCAACTGATAGCAGCAGGGAGGAGGAGGAGGAGGAGGAGGAGGAGGCCACAGTGGGTTCTGGAAATGGCCCTGGGACTGGGTTTCAGGGATAGAACCAGGAAGGGCCAGGACACCCGGGCTGGGAGGTAGCTGAGACCTCAGAGAATGTCAGGGTCACTTACCCTCATGTAATTGGAACAAACTCTTCCCTGCAAGGGAACAGAGAAAGGAGATATTACCGGGATGATGAATGGGAAACAAACATAAACATGAGGAAACTGACCGAAATGAAGGAAACATAGAACTTACTGAGCTCCATCTTGAGTTTTTCTGGAAAAGAATAGAAAGAAGTCAGGGACCCTCCAGAACGGGAGAATTTGGGGCGGACAGGGAGGGGATGTGAGGAGTCTATTTCTGGCACATGTGGCAGGGGACTGGCCCCATGAGTAGGATCACCACTAGCCAGGGAATGATCATGGAATCAGAATGGTGACAGACACTGTTCCCTGAATTTCCAGGAAAAGCCAGTTTGTTAACAGTTGGCAACTCCCAGAGCTCAGGCCACCCCTCACACTCTGCTGGGATTGTGGCTGCACTGGGGAAGGGGATGGCAGGACAAGGGTGGTTTCAGGAATGAGCAGGGAGGGGTGGACTTCAGTGTGAACTGGAAGTGGGTGGTACTGGGTTCTCTATTCCTTATCGTCATCTCCACCCCCGTGTGTCAGTTGGAACAGACACGGGACCAGTCAGTCCCTTCTTTGGGGGGGAAAAGGACGTCAGGTTGTAGGTCATTTGTGGGAGGTTGAGGCTGTGTGTTGGTGTCTTCCCCAGACAGCTGAGAGTTCTGGCCTCTTACCTGTCTGTCTGCCCTCCCCATCCACATTCTGTCCTCCAGCCTTTCCTGCAGAAATGGGGATATCACAGAAATATTCTCATTCCTTTACGTATATCCCTGTGCAGTTTCCAAATAAGATAAAGACCCCCAACAATGAGCAGTCCCAGCGAAGGGAGGGTCACACCCAGGGCTATCGTTAAGGACAAAGCCGTTGGGAAGGGGAGACCTGAAATAGAATTCACAAAAATACCTTCAGAGAAAAACATGTGGCAGTTCCAGCCATTTCTTTGGCATCAGGGGATTAGAGCCCTTTGGGAGAAGGGGTGTGTCCAGGGGCCTCAGGTCCTAGCTGTGTCTCTGCTCCAAGCCATGCCCAGAGCCCAGGGCAGGTGCAGTGAGTCCTGGATTCCCCTCCCCTTTCCAGCGTTGTGGAGGAAGGGAACCTGATGGTTTGGGGAGCACAGAGAGCCTAGAGTACCCTTGGGGATTGAAAACGGGCAAGTGTTTCCCTGGCCAGGCTGGGCTGAGGTGAAGGGAGAGTGGGGTCAAGAAGGGGAAAGGGTCTCTCATGAATCCCCAGGGAAATTGCTATGTCCTCAGTTGGAGGGTCTTGCTGCCCTTCTCTCTCAGTCTTTGACTATTTCCTCGAGCACAGGATCCTCATGGAACCAGGAAAAATGCTGTTTCCCCCCGGGGTCCCACTCCCTGTGAACACCCTGCCAGTGCTTCCCTCTAGGACCGAACGGGGTGAAGGACAGCAGTGCAACACTTAAGTGATCTCACTCAGAGGAGAAGGGTGGGAGGGGGAGGAGGCCCTGTACTCTGTTCCTGCCTTGACCTAGGCCCCAAATTCCCTCCCAACCTCACTTCACACCTCCATTTTCAGCTTCCCTGACCTGTGCCCCCTTCACAACTATAGCTTGTATGAATGTGTGTATGTGTGTGTATGTGTGTGTGTTGGGGGGGGAGGGTGATTCATGATAGAGTGTATGATAGTCAAAACCCTCTGTTGAAAAACCTATAGAGAAACTTACCCTGGTGGAAAGAGCATAGGCCTGGGAATCAGAGAACCAGGTTCTAATCCTGACTATGACATTCACCTGCTCTGTGATGTTGAGTAAACAACTTAACTTCTCTGTGACTCAGTTACCTCCTGTGCATATGTGGATACTATACCTTCACCTCAATCAATTTTATTTATTGAGTGGTGAATGAGTACAGAGCACCATACTAAGTATTTGGGAAAGTTGAATACGATAGAGTTGGTAGACATCATCACTGCTCACAAGCACCTTACAGTGTAGAGGGGAGACAAAACATTAAAATAAATTATAGATAGGGGAAACATCAGAGTACGAGGAAATCGATATATGTGCTGAGTTGTTGCAGGTGGTGTGAGCAACAAGGGCTTCAGGAGAACAGACCCAAGTTCATAGGCAATGCTGAAGGGAGGGCAAATCTTGGAGGAGATCTCTCCCCACTTCAGTTCATACTTCATTTTGATGCCCAGATAATTTCTCTACAAAAATGATCAGTCTAGGTTTCCCCATTCCTCAGGAACCTCCAGGGATTGCCAATCCACCTCCACATCAAACAGAAACTCTTTACCATTGGCTTTAAAGCACCTTAATCACCTTGCCCTCTCCTACCTCCTCTTGCTACTCTCCTATTAGAGCCCAGCCCACACACTCAGCTCCTCTGATGCCAACCCACTCACTGTACCTTGATCTCATCTATCTCACCTCCAAACTCTTGCCTACGTCCTGCCTCTGGCCTGGAATAATCACCCTTTTCATAACAGACAATCACTTTCCCTGCCTTCAAAGTCTTATTGAAGGCACATCTCCTCCAAGAGACCTTAGCTGACTAAGTCTTTTCCTTTTCTTCCACACCCTTCTGCAACACCTTCCCTTACTCCCTTCATTCATCTTCCCATTCCAGCCCTGCAGCACTTAGGTAAATAGCCTTGATTGATTTATTTATATGCATGTCTGTCTCCTCTGGACTGTAAGCTCTTTGTGAGCAGGGAATGCCTATTATATTGTTATACTGTACTCTCCCAAGAGCTTAGTATAGGGCTTTGCACACAGTAAGTGCTCAACAAATACAATTGATTGATTGATGGATTGTCTTTCTCCTCCTGCCTCACGTCTACAATTAAACCCTGCTGGTCTTTCATCCATAGCATTTTCCACATTTGCCCTTTCCTCCCCACCATTCAATCACCAGACTGGACCAAGTCCTTGCAAACTCAGTGTTGCCTTACTGCAACTCTCCAGTCTTGTTGCATCCAGCCTCCCCCCTGTCCAGTCTGTTCTACATTCCACTGCCAGAATCATCTTCTTAGAATGAGTGAATGACTGATATTCAGAATATTTCATCTCCCCCAAACCCTCCAAAGACAACTCATTTCTCTCCAGACACAACAAATATTTCTGTCTGTTGGATTTCAGACTCTGTCCCAGGTGTCTCTATCTCACCTTCCCTGTGTCCTTACTCACTCACACTCGCACTCTTCACTCCTCTCAAGCCTGTCTCATTACTGAGCCTTCCTCTCACCTCTTGACATGTTCAAAACGTTGAGCCCTTCTTTCCTCCATTCTTAAAGAAGAGCCCTCCTGAAGATCCCCCTCCTCCAAGACCCATTCTTTGACCAATCCCCATCTCCTTGGTCATGTCACCCCAAAAGACACAATTAGCAAATGTTTGTAATTGGTTTATTTCAACTATTAATCCTATTTGTACAATTTGCGCTTACTCTTCTCCCCCTTGAGACTGTCAAGTTCTTATGGGTGGGCACCATGACTGTAACTCTCATTGTATACTCCTAATCAATCAAATAATCATTTTTATTCCTTCATTCAATCATATTTATTGAGCATTTACTGTGTGCAGAGCACTGTACTAAGCGCTTGGGAAGTACAAGTCGGCAACATGTAGAGACGGTCCCTACCCAACAACGGGCTCACAGTCTTGAATGCTTACTGTGTGCAGAGCACTGAACGAAGTTCTTAGGAGAGTACAAAATAGCAGTTGATAGGCACATTCCCTGCCCACAACAATATTACAGTCTAGAGAGATATTTCCTACACCCTCCCAAACACCTCTTCCAGTACTCTGTGAACAATCCATACACAGTCGAGTGCACTTCACAGAATAGGTGCTCAGACTCAGAGTCTCCCATCAGGAATGACAGATGAGCCTCAGCTCTGAGAATTAAGGGTGAGAACATGCACGGAGGAGTTGACTGTAGTGCTGGTGGCTTGCAGGGCACAGTCAAACTGTCACGACCTGCCAGTTGCATCCTCTCTGGAGCACAGAGAGCTCTGAGAGAGTTGGCAGGAAGGGGTCATTACTTGGTGAAGTGTAGGTCCAGCTTGTGCCCAGAATAACCAGCTCCAGGCTGAGATGAGTAGAACCTAGTCCGACACTAGTGTTAGAATGGTGGCGCTGAAGGAAGGCTCTGAGCTGTCCTGTCATCATAAGCTGGAGAGTGGGGAAAGTATGGAGTCTCTGACCAATGGGGCTGTGGAGATGAGCTGCCCCTCTGCCATCTGAGTTCAGGGACCAGTGGAGGTGGGCTGCCCCTTAGCCCTCTGATTTGAGGGTCTGGTGGAGGCTGATTACCCTTCTGACCTCCACGTTCAGGGTCTGATGGAGGTGGTGGCAAATGAAAGGGCAGCGGCACTTGGGAAATCCCCACTGATGGACTGGGGACCCTGCCTTGGGAGCAGCAGCAATAGCAGACAACCCCCCCGCCCCCCAGCCCCAAGGCTGGGCCTGACCCCGGAGAGCATCACAGGACACGGGGACACAGGCAGCTGCAACCCTGGGAGGGGATGGAGAGCTGCAGTGAGGAAAGGGCAGTGTCTGGATCGCTTCCTAAGGGGCAGAAGTGTCCCCAGGGTCAGGCTGTGAGAGGAGAAATGGAGCATTGCTCTCAGAGAGGCGATCTCCACCCACAGTGGCTGAGGCTGGCCCCTCCCCTGGGGGGTTTACTGGGGTCTCCTGAGAGGAGACAGGGACAAGGTAGATGGACTGAGAAGGATAGTATGAAAGGAAGAAGAAAGGCCGGAGAGTCCCAGAGAAGTTCACAGGGGGGAAAGTAAAGATGTGGGATCCATCAGTCCCATTGTAGAATGAGATGTCTCCAGCTTCATAGTCCAGGTAAACTACCAACCGGTGGGGGTGTATGGTCAGGGGGAGACGGGGACGGGGTGGAATAATGGCCCAGTAATCATTCATGTATCTTCCCACAGTCCAGAAGCCAGTCCCAGGTGAAAATAAAATTTCTCCTTTTCTCTTCACAGTTTCCCTACAAACCCCCAGAATCCATTCATCCTTTTCTTCCACCTCCACCGCCCAGCAATGTCTCCCCGTGGTGAAGCCCTCACGGCCCAGCACACAGTGCTCCACATCAAATCGCTCAGGGTTGTCAGGAAGGTTCTGCTTTTTTTCTCCCCATGTCACCTGTTTCCAATCCTCAGATAGGATGAGTTGAGGATGAGCTGTGTCTGGATCCAGAGTGAAATGGACTGTGGAAAAAGTCCAGGGATGAGTGCTGGGGGCTCAGGGCAGAGGAGACCCCAGGGCCCCAGTGGGGCAGGATGGAGTCCAGGAGCATCCCCTCTGTGGAGGAAAGGAGTGGCTACCCAGAGGGTGTGGCAGGGCCAGAGGAACCCCCCAGTAGCGTGGGGGGCCTGGGCCCCATCTGCTGATCCAGATGGCTCTGGGCAGAGGGGCTGCCCCTGAGCTATGGCACCCACCAAGCAGGAACCCCTGGGCACTGCCACACTCACACAGGACCTGCCTGGAGAAGGAGCCCCGACCCTCCCCTGCAAAACTCTATGAGTGATGTCAGCATACTACTTTCTACCCCTCTCACAGGGCTCAGGATCCAGGGTTCCCGGGCCTCAACTGAGGATCCCCAAATCCTGCCTGAGGCTTCAGCTCCTGGGTGTTCCTGCTCTCTGGACAAGCCATTCCAGCATGCTCCTCGGGCCTCTGGCAGCAGCAGGAAGAAGGAGTAGGAGGCAGCAGAGGGTTCTGGAAATGGCCCTGGGTCTGAGTTACAAGGACAGAGCCAGGAAGGGCTAGGCCCCTGGGCTGGGACATAGCTGAGACCCCAGAGAATTTCAGGGTAACTTACCCTCATATAACTGGAACAAACTCCTCTCTGCAAGGGAACAGAGAAAGAAGACATCACCAGCCTGATGAATGGGAAACAAATGTCAACATGAGAAAACTGAGAGAAATGAAGGAAACACAGAACTTACTGAGCTCAATCTGGAGTTTCTCTGAAAAAGAAAAGAAAGAAGTCAGGAACCCTCCAGAATGGGAGTGCTGGGTTGGGCTGGAAGGGGATGTGATGGAGTGAGAGGAGCCTGTTTCTGGGACATGTCAGGGAACAGGCCCCATAGACAGGATTCCCACTGCCCAGGGAATGACCCATTAATTCGGAATGATGACATTGTCCCCTGAATCTCCAGGAAGAGCCAGTTTGTCTGCTACCAGTTAGCATCTCCCTAAACTCAGACCTCCCATTCTGCTGGGATTTTGGTTGAACTGGGGAATGGGATGGCAGGACAGCGATGGTGGCAGGAATCGGTGTGGGAGTGATGGGCTACAGTATGAACTGGAAGGTGGCGGGGGCTTGTTTTTCAACTCCTTATAATCTTCCTCACCCCCATATGGCAGTTGGCACAGATATGGTATCATTCAGTCCCTTCTTTAGGGTTGTAGGGGCGGGGGGGGGGGGGGGGGGGGGGGAGGGGGAATGAGGCATCAGGTTGTGGTTCATTTTTGGGAGGTTGGGGCTGTGAATTGTTGTCTTCCCCAGGCAGCTGAGAACTCTGGCCTCTGACCTGTCTGTCTGCTCTCCCCTTCCTCATTCTGTTCTCCAGCCTTTCCTGCAGGAATGGGGATGTAACGGAAACATCCTAATTCCTTTACCTTTATACTTGTGCAGTTTCCAAATGAGATAAAGGCCCACAGGGATGAGCAGTCCCAGCAGAGGAAGGGTCACACCCAGGGCCACTGTCAAGGACAAAGCCGTCGGAAAGAGGGGAGCTGAAATAAAATTCCCCAAAATTCCTTCAGAGAGAAAGATGGGGCAATTCCAGCCATTTGCTTGTCTGGGGGGTCGGGGAGGGTGGTGTTAGACCTTGGTGGGAGCAGGTGTGTCCAAGGACCCCAAGTCTTGGCTGTGTTTCTGCTCCAAGACATGCCAAGAGCCCAGGGCAGAGGCAGTGAATCCTGGACACCCCTGCCCTCTCAGGGTTTGTTGGGGTGGGGAGCCTAATGGTTTAAGGAGAATAGAGAGCTCAGAGTCCCCGTGGGAAATAAAACTGGGAGAGTTTCCCTGTCCAAGCTGGGCTGAAATGAGGGGCAGTGGCATGGGACAGACAGGGCCTCTAGTGATTCCCCAGGGTTGGAGGGTCTCATTCTCCTTCTCCCCATTCTTGGACTTCGACTGTTTCCTCCAGGACAGGATCCCCATGGAACCAGGAAAACACTGCTTCCCCTTGAGCTCCTGATCCCTGTGTCCACCCTCGCACTGTTTCCCCTGGGGAAGGAGCAAGGAGAGGGGCAGCAAATTAATCCCTAGGGGAAACAGACATGGGAAGAGACTGAACCTAGGTAAATGTTCCATGGAGAGGCTGCACCAGGTAGTGCTGTCTGTGGACTACAGGGGGTTGGGAGCAGCACTGACCCTGAGCAGGAGCAGTGGTCACTGTAAAGTCCTGAACCAGAAGGGGATTCTGAGTAGGAATAGGTCAGTAGGGGAGGCTGCTGTAGATTGGAAAGTAATGTCCCCCATTGGTCACAGTGAAAAACAAGCCACTCACCAACCACCTGCAGCTCCAGCATGGCTTCTTCACGTTCTTGCCCATCAGAGAAGGAGCAGATATACTTTCCCTCATCGGAGATTCTGACGTTGAAAATTCTCACAGCCACACTTCCATAATCCATGGCTGCTCTCACCAACTCCGTCCTCCCCCGATACTCTTCCATCTGCTCGTCAAGCAGATCCTCTCCGTCCATGTACAGGTGCACGATGTTAGAGAAATGGAATCGGAACCACCTCCCCTCCATGGGTTCAGCATTCAACTTGGGATCTAGGTGACAGGGTAACTCAACATCTTCCCCCTCCAGGGCCAGGACAGGCTCGGCAGGTCCAATCACAGAAAATTCAGCTGTAACAAAGGGAGACAGTCAGAGAGGAGCTGGTACTGGGGTCTCAGTTGGAAGAGGATATCCCTACCCCAAAGGGGGAAGGCAGAGCCGCCCCTTGCACCCCCTCTGAAGGGCTGAGTGCCCTCCTGAGCTGAAAAGGATGGCCAGTCTCCTCAGCTCTGATCTCTCTTGGGAGATACATTCAGGCTGGAGATTCACAGGGGATTTTGTTCATCGTCTTAGATGTCCCCATGGATCAGTAAGATGAATAAAAACTTCCTACCTGAGCCCAGTGTGAGCAGCTGGAGAAAGAGGACAACAGGGTATCTGGATGTGAAGGATTCTGGGTAGCCCATCATCTTCTTCATTACCGGGGTCAATACAAAGATGACAGTTGCTTAGTCAATCCTTGTCACACCATCAGAAGGGCAGGCAGGGTCTGGGACACGGGGTGCACAGGAGAGGGAGACTCTTAGACCTGACACCAGTACAGGTCAACTTCCTGTCACATGTGTCACCCACTCTCCCAAACCAAATTTCCACCCCCAAGTGCCCAGGACCCCTACTCAGTCCGGTCTCCCCAAGACCACCCACAGCTTCTTTTCCTCAGGGAAAGTCAGGGAGATGACCTGAATCTCTTCTTAGCTCCAACATGGGCAGCAGGGTCAGGGCTTTGCCCCTTTGACTGGGATCCCCTGTGCACCCACAGCTGCAGAACAATGACCTGAGAGTTGGTGGTTTGAGATCAGAGATCAAAGGTCAGCAGAAGCTCTGGGATGTTTTAATAATAATAATAATAACAATAATAATAATAATAATAATGACATTTGTTAAGCCCTTACTATGTGCAAAGCACTGTTCTATGTTTTCTATGTCTCCATGTGACATCTCCAAAATCCAAGCAGGGATGAAGGAGTCTTGTAAGACTGAGTTGTGAATCGGGGAGTGCAAAGGGTACCAGGTGCCCAGGTGGCCCACCAGAGAGCTGGTTCTTAACAGAATGCTATGACTTCACTCCTGCTTCCACAAGTCACTCTAGAAATGAAAGTAGAACCAGGTACCCATGGATACAGGGATTCTCCTGGGCAATGGAGGAGGGAGCATGGAGGGGGAGGGGCAGGGGCCAGCCTCTCGGTTTTGGGAATTTTTCCCTCTGGGTCATTTTTCCCAACTGGCTCCTCCCAACTTCCCTGTGCCCCTCCTCCCCAGAAGAGTTAGGCAGGGTGCGGACATTTTGGGGAGACAGGAGGAGGAGCTAGAGGAACCAGATTTCCCCCCTGCACACACTCCAGATCGTTTAGCCTCTTCCCGGCACACACTCCAGATCATTTAGCCTCTTCCTTCCCCAGAACAGGGTTGGGCAGGGCTCCCCTCTCCCTCTCTGCCCCAGAGGCCAGTGGTAGCAGTAGGTGAGGTGGTGATGGGGAAAGGTTCAGAGTGTAAGGAACCAAGTTCTATCCCCCAGCTGCTCCTCCAATCCCCCGGTGCCCCTAATGCACGTCAGGGAGAGGAATCTGATAACCCAGCTCCAACCTCCTTACCCTCCCCCTCCCCACCATCCCCAGACCAGTGAGAAGCTGAAGTGGTGGAAGCAGGCGGTGGAGGGGAATGTGATGGGGACAGTGAAGAATGAGGAGGGCTCAGCACCCCCAAATCTCCCAGAACATGGTGACTTCTGCAGCAGCCCTTGCACACAGTACCTGGGAGACCCTACTGAAAATAATGATAATTATGCTAATTGTTGAGCACTTGCTATGTGCCAAGTGTGGCAGTAAGTACTGGGGTTGATACTATATAAATAAATTGGTCACAGTCCCTGTCCCACATAGGGCTCATAGTCTAATGAGGAAGGAGAAAAGTTATCTAATCCCCATTTTACAGATGAGAAAACTGAGGCCTAGAGAAGTGCTGGGCACCTAGTAAGTGCTTAACAAATACCATAATAATTATTATTATTGTTGTTGTTTTGTACTCTCCCAATCTCTAAGAACAGTGATCTGCATGCAGTAAGTGCTCAATAAATAAGATTGAATAAATGAATAAACTTCCCCGACTTCTCCTTTCCCCTGATTCCTACTATTCTGTATGATACCCAGAACGTCAAACAAACCCAGAAGAGGGACCTGCTCTCCCTACTAGGGTTTGGGAGAATCAAGTTCAGGGGGCCAAGTAAAGGTATTTCCCCAACATCTCCTTTCCCCTGCTTCGCACCATTCCCCATGCTACCCTTCAAACAAACCCCATGGGAGCAGCATGGAACAGGGCCTACCAAAACAATCCAGGGACTGTAGTCAATATGGGGGGAGAAGGGACCCCACCCATTCCAGGGAGTTTGAGTGGTTTATCTTTCCTCTCCACTCCCTTCCTGTGGGGACTACCCCCCAACCCCAGCCACCCATTCCTCTAGCTTTTCTGGGGAAGAGGCATCCCTTAAGACATATCCCGTCCCCCCCAAAATTGTCATCCACATCCTGTGGATACCCCTGCCCCCTCCAGTTTCCTGAAAACTTTCCCCAGAATTCAGCTCCCACCCACTAGAGCAGAGTCCCCCCAGACTCACCAGCCTGTCACCTCAAAGCCAGCAGCCTCAGCAGTGAGGAAGATCTCTGCTATTTGATGGCAGCCAAGCTTACCTCACCAGGAACTGAAGTTTCTTCTCCAGGTTCAGTTCTAAGACTTGGAGTTGATGAGCTCCACCCTGATAGATAGGCGGTATTTGAAAGTCTTATCGGTCACTGGCAGAACTCACTAAAGGCAGTTGGAAGAGTGAGAGGGAAACTGATGAACAGGAATTGCAGCATGTGAGCTTAGTTTGAGTATCAGTTATGCTGCCCTGGTGCCCCATGACCTCCAGGGAGGAGTCACCTGATGCAGGCAGAACTCTACAAATTCTCCAGGGCTCTACTCTCTGGGTAAAAGAAGTCCATATGTGGTGGCAAACACTCCTACAGTCCTGGACACAGGCTGAGTCCCTCTGATTTCTTTATCTCTGAAGTGCCTAACATCATCTCCCCTTTTAGACTATAAGGTACTCATGGGTAGGCAACCTGTCTGCCAACTCTGTTATATCATACTCTCCTAAGTGCTTAGTTCAGTGCTCTGCACACTGTAAGTGCTTAATAAATACAATTGATTGGCTGACTGAAGGGAGGGAGAAGAGGAGGAAATGGCAAAGGATAAGGAAAGTTCAGGAGACAAGCTGGGAAAACAGATGGGTGGCAAGAAAAGGGAAGAGTGAGAGAGAACTTCAACCTGACACTCTCAGTCTTCACCCATGGACACATGGACAAAACCATAAGCAGGAGAGCACACATGGACAAAACCATAAGCAGGAGAGCAGGGTCCATGGACCACCAGGATTCCACTGACTAATGGGGGTGTGGGAGGGGAAGGGCTGGGAGCCAATGGGTGAGCTCGTAGCTGGAGGCATTTACCTAAATACCTCATTCCTGCACTTATCTTTGAGGTGGAGAGAGATGACTGTGGGCCTTGTATGGGATGGGGACTCTTTCAAACGCAATTGCATTATAGTTGCCCTAGCCTTAGAACAGAGCTTGGCCCCAGTAGCACTTATCATTGCTATTATTATTATTATTATTATTATCATTATCATCACATTATTATTCTTCCATCAGGTTGCTAAACAACTGCAGTCCACTGATGACCAGTTTCCAGAAGTTATTTACCTTGGTGCCATCTTTGTCTGCTCCTACTCTGAGGTCTCAGTGTGGCTTTTCCCATCTCTGTCTTTTCCCGCCCACCTCAGGTCTATAATTAAACCCTGCTGGTTCTTCTCCGTAGTATTTTCCACATTCTTCCCTTCTTCCCCACTCATTCAACCACGAGGCTGGACCAAGTCCTTGCAAACTCCGGGTTACATTACTGCATCTCTCCTGTCTTCCTCCCTCCTACCTCTCCCCCAGCCAGTCTGTTCTACATTCCACTGCCAGGATCATCTTCTAGACTGTGAGCCCACTGTTGGGTTGGGACCGTCTCTATATGTTGCCAAATTGTACTTCCCAAGCGCTTAATACAGTGCTCTGCACACAGTAAAGGCTCAATAAATACGATTGAATGAATGAATGAATCATCTTCTTAAAATGAATGAATGATATTCAGAACATTTCACTCAGCTCCCCAAAACCCTCCAATGATAACCCATTTCTCTGCAGAAAAAACAAACTTTTCTGCTCTTTGGATTTCGGCTCTCCCCCAGCTGTCTCCTTCTTACCTTCCCGGTGTCCTCAATCACTCATACTCACACTCTTCAGTTGTCCAAGCCAACCTTCTTACTGTATCTTCCTTTCACCTCTGAAACCTCCAAAACACTGGGCCTGTCTCCCCTTCAATGCTACATAGTCCCCCTGGAAACACCCCTCCTCCAGGACCCGTTCCCCAGCTGATCCCCCACTTCCCCAGTCATGTCACCTCAACTGGCAAACGTAGTCCTAGGATGAAATTGGATTGTTTATTTCATCTATTTACCTGTTTGTACAATTTCTGCCTGCTGTTCTCCCCCATGAGAGTGTAAACTCCTCGGAGGGAGGCAAGATGTCTGTAGTGCTCCTTGCACCCTCCGAAATGCTTCTTGTCTCTCCCCACTTCAGTCTGTACTTCATGCTGCTGCCCGAATCATCTTTGTGCAGAAACGCTCTGGGCATATTACTCCCTCTTCAAAAATCTCCAGTGGCTACCAATCAACGTATGAGGCAAAAACTCCTCACCCTCATCTTCAAGGCTCTCCTACCTCACCTCCCTTCTCTCCTTCTACAGCCCATCCCACACCCTCTGCCCCTCTGCTGCTAATCTCCTCACTGTGCCTCGTTCCCGCCTGTCCCGCCGTCAACCCCTGGCACACATCCTCCCCCTGGCCTGGAATGCCCTCCCTCCGCACATCCGCCAAGCTAGCTCTCTTCCTCCCTTTGAAGCCCTCCTGAGAGCTCACCTCCTCCAGGGGGCCTTCCCAAACTGAGCCCCCTCCTTCCTTTCCCCCTACTCCCCCTCCCCATCCCCCACGCCTTACCTTCCTCCCCTCCCTACAGCACCTGTATATATGTATATATGTTTGTACATATTTATTACTCTATTTATTTTACTTGTACATATTTATTCTATTTATTTTATTTTGTTAATATGTTTTGTTTTGTTATCTGTCTCCCTCTTCTAGACTGTGAGCCCGCTGTTGGGTGGGGACCATATCTATATGTTGCAAACTTATACTTCCCAAGTGCTTAGTACAGTGCTCTGCACACAGTAAGCACTCAATAAATACGATTGAATGAATGAATGAATAAATATACATGTCAGTCGAGTGCACTGCACACTGTAAGCGCCCAGGGACAGAGTCTCCATTAGAGGAATGATGAATGAGCCTCAGCTCTGAGACTTCAGCATGAGAACGTGCATTGGAGGAGTTGATTCTAGTGCTGATGTTGCCTGGTGCCTCTCACACTCTCTTATCCTGCCTGTTGTATTCCCGTGGGGGCAGAGAGAGCAGTGAGGGAGTTGGCAGGCAGGGGCACAGCACATGAAAAGAAGCAGCATGACTTAGTGGAAAGAGCATAGGCTTAGGAGTCAGAGGTCATGGGTTCTAATCCTGGCTCTGACACTTATCAGTTATGTGACTTTGGGCAAGTCACTTAACTTCTCTGTGCCTCAGTTAACTCATCTGTAGAATGGGGATTTAGACTGGGAGCCCCATGTGGGACAACCTTCTAACCTTTTATCTCCCCCAGTACTTATAACAGTGCTTGGCACATAGTAAGTACTTAAAAAGTACCATTGTCATCATTATTATTATTATGAAGTGCAGCTGTGATCTGTGCCCATGGTAGTCAGCTCCAGGCCCAGCTGGAAGTAGAACCCAAGACTCCTGGTTCCCAGCTCAGGGCTCCATCCAATGGAACAAAAGAAGGGGTCAGGTGAATCAGTGAATGAAACAAAAGGATTTTTGGCTTTCAAGTTTCTTAGGGAAAAGTTATTTCCAGACGCATATGGAGGTGCTGAAGGGAGGCTCCGAGCTCTCCTGCTGCCATGAGCAGGAGGGTAGGGAAGATCTGGAGTCTGTGACCACCAGGACCGTGGAGGCAAGCTGTCTTTCTGCCCTGCGAGTTCAGGGTCCAGTGGATGTGGTGGCAGCAGCAGTAAGGGCATTGGCACTTGAGAAACTCCCATTGACAAACCAAAGCTGCAGCAACTACTTTAATGCCTCCCAGCCCCTCCTCAATGGGGACCCTCCCCCATCAGCAGAAGCAGCAGCCGACAGAGACCCCCAGCCTGGGACTGCCCAAGGGGTACAGCCGAGGGACTGTGGGGGGCAAAGGCAGGTGCAGGGTTCAGAGGGCAGGGGCTGGGCAGATCCCTAAGGGGCAGGAAGGACCTCGGGGCCAGGCTGGAGGGGGAGCAATCGGGCATTGGCCCCTGGGGGGTTCACTGGGGTTTCCTGAAAGTAGGCAGGGCCAGGGGCTCCCCCAGTCCCGCTAGACACAGGGCAAATGGTCAGGGGTGTTGCGTCAGTAGAATAAAGCCAGAAGAAAGGGTGGAGGGTCCCAGAGAAGGTGATGCGGGGGAAAGTGTAGATGTGGGATCCATCTAACCCACTGTAGAACGAGATATCTCCAGCCTCATAGTCCAGGTAAACTACCACCCGGAATAGTGGTTTGGTCAGGGGGAGATGGGTGTGGGGAGAAGTGAGGGCCCAGTATCCATCGTCATCTTTCTTCACAGCCCAGAATCCATCATCAGGTAATATGAAGAGCCATGCTTTTCTCCTCACACATGCCTTACAAATCCCCAGATACCAGCATAATCGGTCTCCCACCTCCACTTCCCAGCTATGTCTCCCTGAGGTGAAGCCCTCACAACCCAGCACACAGGCACAGTGATCAAATCTCTCCAGGTTGTCTGGCAGATTCTTCTCCGTGTTTCCCCATGTCACCCATTTCCGATCCTCAGACAGGATGAGTTGGGGGTGAGCCGTGTCTGGATCCAAAGTGATGTCCGCTGAAGAGAAAATCCTGGGGTGAGTGCTGGGGGCTCAGGGAAGAGGAGATCCCAGGGCTCCAGCGGGACAGGATGGAGCCCGCGTGCATCCCCGCCACGGAGAATGGGAGCTGTTGGCTGGAGGGGGTGGTGGGGAGAGAGGAATCCCCCAGAGGGGGGCTTCAGACCCCATCGGCAGGTCTGGATGGTTCTGGGCTGGGGTCCACTCTGGAGCTATGGCACACAACCCGTGGGACCTCCCGGGCACTTCCAAGCTTGCCCAGGACCCTCTGGAGGCTCAGACATGCCCATTCCCACCCAAGACATGGCTTATGATGTCATTGTGCTGTGCTCTTTCCCTCTCCTCAGGGCTCAGGACCCAGGGTCCCCTAATCTCTGCTGGGGATCCCCAAATGATGGTAGGGACTTCAGCTACCGTATGCCCCCCCCCCCCGCCCCCCCAACTCTGGTCCAGACATTGAAGTTGGCTCCTGGGGCCCGTGACAACAGCAGGGAGGGGGAGAAGGAGGAGAAGGGGAGAGGGAAGAAAAGGGGAGAAGAGGGAGGAGGGGGACACCCTAGAGGGTTCTTGGAATGCTCCTGGGTCTGGGCCTTAGGGATGCATCCAGGAAAGGCCAGAACCCCTGGGGTGGGTGAGAACTGAGACCCTGAGACCCACTGAGAATGACAGGGTCACTTACCATCGTGTAACTGAGCACGGCTCCACCCTGCAAGGGAACAGAGAGAGGAGACGTCACCAGGCCGGTGGAAAGGACATGAATACCAACATGAGACAACTGACAAAAATGAAAGAGACATGGAACTTACTGAGCTCGATCTGGAGTTTCTCTGAAAAGGAACAGAAATAAGTCAGGGATCCTCCAGAATCGGAGAACTGGGGGTGGGCTGGCAGAGGATGAAATGTGTTTGGAGGAGTTGGTTTCTGGGACATGTAGCAGGGGAATGGCCCTTCAGAAAGAATTGCCACTGCCCCTTGGAAAGACCCATGGATCCAGAATGGTGACCATTGTCCCCAGAATCTCCAGGAAGAGCCATTTGGTTGTGATCAGCCGGAATCACCCAGAGCTCAGATTTCCCTGCTCCGCTGGGATTGTGGCTGTATTGGGGGGACTGAGGGTAGTTACAGAAAAATACAAGGGGAATGGTGTGCTCCAGTCTAAACTAGATTAGTGGGGGCTAGGGTCACTGCTCACTGTTGTCTCCCCACCCCCAAGGTTGACAGTTGGCACAGACACAAGTTTGGTCGGTCCTCTCTTTGGGGGAAGCATCAGGTTGTGAGTCATGTACATAAAGTTATAGTCCTGTCTTTCCCAGACATCTGGGGGCACAGATCTCTGACCTGTCTGTCTTTACCTTCTCAATCTTATCTACCGCTTTTCCCTGCCACAGTGAAGATGTCACAGAAATATTCTCACTCCTTTACCTTTGTCCCTGGCGTATTTCCAGATGAGATAAAGACACCCAGCAATAAGACGTCCCAGCACAGGGAGGGTCACACCCAGGGCCACCATCGAGGACAAAGCTGTTGGGAAGAGGGGAGCTGTAACAGAATTCCCAAAAATAATTTCAGATGGAAACATGGATAAATTCCAGCCTTTTCCTGGGCTCTGGGGGAATTAGAGCCATATGGGAGGAAGCATAACTGGCGGGTCCTTGCTGCGTCTCTGTTCCAAGCCACACTGAGAGCTCAGAATAGGAGCAGTGACCTCTAGTCTCCCCTCCTGTCTCCTGGGGAAGGTGGGGGTGTGGGAGCCCAGTCGTTTGGGGAGCACAGAAAGCTCAGAGTCACCGTGGGGAAGGACAAAGAGTGAGAGTTTCCCTGGCCAGGCTGGGATGAGGGGACAGCAGGGTCAGGAGGAGAAGGAACTTCTCGTGATTCTCAGGGAAAGTGTTGTGTCCTTACTTAAAGGGTCTCACTCCCCTTCTCCCCATTCTTGGGCTTCAAATGTTCCCTCCAGAATGGGATCCCCATGGAACCAGGATAACACTGCTTCCCTTTGGCCTCCCACTCCCTGTGTCAACCCAGTCAGTGTTTCCCCTGGGGAAGGAGTGGGGAGAGGGACAGCAGTGCCTCTGGGAAAAGCCTGTCCAGTAGGTGAGAGTGAAGTGTTGTGCCTTGAGCCCCATCTGAGCCCCAAGCTATGCAAAATCACAGGAATCCAGTCTGTGAACAGACCCAGGAAGAGACTGAGCCACAGAAAATGATCCATGGGAAACACTGAACCAAGCAGTGCTGTCTGTGGACCAACAGGAGGTTGGAGGCAGCAGGACAGGACCCTGGGAAAGACAAGTGGATACTGTAGAGTCCTGAAGCTGTAAGTAAGGACAGGACTGTCTGTGAGGCTGCCTAAGAGTGGGAGAGGAAAAATCCTCCATTTGTCACAACGAAAATCCAACCACTCACCGACCACTTGCAGCTCCAGAGGGGCTTTGTCATCATTCCCTTGGCCATCATAGAAAATGCAGTGATATTTTCCCTAATCAGAGACTCCAACACTGTGTATTCTCACAGCCACACTCCCATATTCCACGGCGTCTTTCACCAACTCCGTCCTCCCTCGATAATCCTCCATCTGCTCTCCAAGCTGGTCCTCTCCGTTCTGATACAGGTGTACGACGCTAGAGAGTTTGGATGGGAACCACCTCAACTCCATGAACTCAGCACTCATCTTAGAGATCAGGTGACAAGGTAACTCTGCAGTTCCCCTTTCCAAAGACAGGATGGGCTCAGCAGGTCCAATCACAGTAAATTGAGCTGTAAAAAAGGGAGACAGTCAGAGAGGAACTGGAGCTGGAGCTTTGGTGGGAAGGGCAGAGTTGCCCCATGTCAGCCCTCTGAAAGACTAGTTCCTTTTATTCTCCATCTACACCCACTCCCTTGGAGAACTCATTTGCTCCCATGGCTTCAACTACCATCTCCATGCAGATGATTCCCAAATCTCCATCTCCAGCCCTGATCACTCTCCTTCTCTGCAGTCTCCCATTTCCTCCTCCCTTCAGGACATCTATACTTGGATGTCCCACAGACCTCAAACTTAATGTATCCAAAACAGAACTCCTTATCTTCCTTTCCAAACCCTTTCTTTCCCCGACTTTCGCGTCACTGTAAATAGCAACACTATCCTCCTTGTCTAACAAGCCCATAAACTTGGCATTATCTTTGACACAGCTCTCTCATTTAACCTGTCACCAAAGCCTTCACATCATTGCTAAAATCCATCTTTTCCTCTCCATCCAAACAGCTAACACAACCGCCCCCAAGGCATACAGGGCCGGGGAGAGGGGCAACGCGCAGAACTGGGGCAAAGTGGCATTTGGGGAACGCGAGGCCTGCTTTCAGGAGATCGGGGCCTCATCTGTAAAATGAGAATTAAGACTGTGAGCCCCCCGTGGGACAACCTGATCACCTTGTAACCTCCCCAGCGCTTAGAACAGTGCTTTGCACATACTAAGCGCTTAATAAATGCCATTATTATTATTATTATTATTATTATTATTATTATTATTATTATTAATCCAAGCACTTGCCCTATCCCCCTTTGATTACAGCATCAGCCTCCTTGCTAACCTCCCTCCCTCCTGTTTCTCTCTACTCCAGTCCATACTTCAGTCTGCTACATGGATCATTTTTCTACAAAAACATTCCCTACATGTTTCCCCACTTATCAAGAACCTCCAGTCGGTGCCCATCCACCTCCACGTCAAGCAGAAATGGCTTACCCTGAGTTTTAAAGTACTTGATCAGATCTCTCCCTCCTACCTTACCTTCCTGATTTCCTACTACAAACTAGCCTGTACACTTCACTCCTCTAATGCCAACCTACTGAGTGCACCTCAATCTCTCCAACAATCCTTTGCCCACGTTCTGCCTCTGGCTTGGAACCCCATTCCTTTTAATATCTGACAGATGATCACTCTCCCTGCTTTCAAAGGCTTATTAAAAGCACATTTCCTCCAAGAGGCCTTCCCTGAACAAGCTCTCATTTCCTCCCCTCCCATTCCCTTTCATATCACACAGTAAGTGCTCAGTTAAACCCACAATTGATTTAGAGGACAATTCACTCTGCTCTGTGCTCTGATCTCTGGAGAGAAACGTTCACACTGGTGAACCTGCATATATGTATATATGTTTGTACATATTTATTACTCTATTTATTTATTTATTTTATTTGTACATATTTATTCTATGTATTTCATTTTGTTAATATGTTTTGTTTTGTTCTCTGTCTCTCCCTTCCAGACTATAAGCCCACTGTTGGGTAGGGACTGTCTCTATATGTTGCCAACTTGTACTTCCCAAGTGCTTAGTACAGTGCTCTGCACACAGTAAGCGCTCAACAAATATGATTGAATGAATGAATGAATGAATGGTGACCCATGGAGGATTTATTCTTTCACTCTGAGATGTCCCCAAAGAGCAGTGAGATGGAAAAGAAACTACTACCGGAACTCATCGTGAGCAGCTGAAGAAAGAGGAGGATGAGGAACCTGGATGTGAAGGATTCTGGGAAACCTGACATCTTCTTCATCACTGGGGCCATAGAGAGACAACAGTGGTTCAGTCGATACCTGTCACTTACCATCAAAGAGCCAGGTAGGGGCTGGGACAAGGGGAACACAACAGTGGAAGACTCCAGGACCTGATATGAGTACAGGTCAGCTTCCTCTCACATGTCACCTACTCTCCCAAACCAAATCTCTGCCCCTAGGTGCCAGATACCAATCCCCAACACCTCCCAGCCGCGTCCAGACCATTCACTTTCTCTGTCCCTCAGGATGAGTCAGAGACACAAACTGGATCTGCTCTTTGCTCCAACAAGTTTGGCAGGGTTAGGGCTCCAGACCACAGGCTGGGATCACAGCTACAGGGCACTGACCTCGGAGTTGGTGGCTTGAGACCAAAGGTCAAAGGTCAGCAGGGGCTCTGGGACAGTTCCTGTGCATCTACCTAAGGTCTCTAGAGTCCAGGCAGGGATGAAGAAGCCTTGAAGGTCTGAGGTGTAAATCAGCAACTGCAGAGGGGCCCAGACCAAAAAGGTCCCACCAGGCCACTGGTTCTTAGCAGAATTCTGCTACCTCTTCTTGCCCCAAATGACCACTGTGGAAGTGACAGTAGAACAGGGTGGGGACTGGGTTATGGACTGCACTCCCCACTACACCTTGTGATAGTGAGAACTAAAAACGAATGAGGGAGGAGAATACCCAGTCCCTGGATTAATTAATCAATCAATCTTATTATTTGAGCACTTACTGTGTGTAAAGCACAGTACTAAACACATAATTGCTTAGGAGAGTACAATATAACAAATTTGGTAGACACATTCCCTGCCCACAATGAGCTTACAGAGTAGAAGGGGAAACAAGGACCTGGGTTCTAATCCAGACTCTGTCACTTGTCTGCTGTGTGACCTTGGACTAGTCACTTTACTTCTCTGGGCTTTAGTTACTTCATCTGTAAAGTGGGGATTAAGAGTGTGAGGCCCCAGTGGAAATTGACTGTGTCCAACTTGTTAAATTAGTATGTACCCCAGTATTTAGAATAGTGCTTGGCACTTAGTAAGTACTTTACAAGTACCATAATTATCATTATTATTACCTCATCTGTAAAATGGGGAGTAAGGGTATGAGTCCTATATGGAACAGGGACTGTGTCCAATCTGATGTGTTGGTATCCACCCCAGCACTTAGTACGCTGCCTGGTACATAGCAAGTGCTTAACAAATACCATGATTGTTATTATTATCATTAGTAGAAATAATGGTTGTGTATTATTTAAGTTGTGTGGGGCTAAAGGAGGCGTGAGAGAAGGGAGTAAATCCACATTCAAGGCAGATGTAGAAGGCTGTGGAAGAATGGGAAATAAGATCCTCTCAAGGACTCAGACTGGACCTGAGTGAACCCCGTGGTGGGGACTGTTTCTCCACTTTGAGGATCCTCATGTCCCTCCCTGGTCCTTGGCAGCCATGGCAGACCCCAGCTGGGCAGACTAGGAGGGGAGCCAGGGTCCCCATGGGAACAGGGATTATTCTGGATAATGTAGGCAGGCTGTGAAGGAGGAGGGGCAGGGACCACCACTCCTCTTCTGGGAATGATCGATTTGGGGCATCACTCCCCCTGCTCTTCCCTCCTCCCTTCTGCTCCTGCTCCCCAGAGTGGCGGGGGTGGGGCAGGAGGAGGAGAGAGAGGAACCAGATGCCAGATTCCATAGTGCCCTCCGAAGTTTCCTCTCTCCCTTTGCCCCAGAGGCCAGTGGGTGAGGCAGTAATAGGGGAAGTTTTGGGGTGCAGGGGGAAGGAGGTGGGGAGCCAAGTCTAATTCCCCAACAGCTCCTCTAACCCCACAGTCCCTCTAACCCATGTGGGGGACAGGAAGGGGATGACCCAGCTCTATTTTCCTCTTCCTCCCACCTTCCCCAGATCAGTGCAAAGCCAAGGTAACAGGAGCAGGGGGTGGGGGGAACAAGGAAAAATGAGGAGGGCCCAAATCTCCCAGAACATGGTGCCGTGGTGCTTTGCACACAGTCACTGGTCAGGCCTAATACTAGTAATAATAATAGGAGAATTAGTGAAGCGCTTACTACATGCCCAACATTGCAGTGAGAATTGGTGTAGAAACCTTATATTCAGATCAGACCCAATCCCTGTGCCAAATAGGGCTCACAGTCTGATAGGGAAGGAGAAAAGTTATTTTATCCCCATTCTACAAATGAGACAGCTGAGGCCCCGAACAATGAAGTGACTTGCCCAAGGTAAAACAGCAGGCATGTAGAGGAACCAGGATTAGAACCCAGATCCCTTGATCCCCTGGCTGGGTCTTTCCATTAGGAAACACTGCTCTCATGACAAGCAGGGATTGAGGCAAGGTTCTCCTGGAGGCAGGAAGGCTGTGATGGAGAGAGTCAGGATCATTAGACCCCAAACTCTGGAGTCTGTCTGCCCCATGCCTTTCTGGGTAACAATATGGGCAATGAGTTGCATCAGGATTCATAATCCATTGGTCCCCTCTATGTAGCCAAATCCCCCTCTCCTTTCCCCTTTGCCCCAAGAGGATGGTGGGCAAAAACACAACTTCACACCTTGGCCTTACTTCCCCTTTGCCTGCTCTGCTTCTCCACAGATCCCTCCAGGGCTCCTTGGTCGTATGGGGCTGGGGTCAGCAGTGTAGTCAATGGATGCTTTGTTCTTCTCTCCACTCCCCTGCTCCCCTTCTTACACCGACTACTGCTTTCTGAGGGCCTCGGGAGAGGTGCAGAAGGACACAGGGCTCTAGCCCCTCTCCACAGCCCCCTACTTCTGCCCTCTCCAGCCTCCCGACTCTCTCTCCAGACCACTCAACTGGCTCCCAGCAGCCCCCCAGGGTGGGGAAGGAAGCTGGGGTTAGGTAGTGGATCAGCTTGGGTATTCTGCCTCCTGCTGCCTCAGGCACAGAGTGAGAAGCAGCGTGGCTCAATGGAAAGAGCACGGGCTTTGGAGTCAGAGGTCACGGGTTCAAATCCCAGCTCCACCAATTGTCAGCTGTGTGACTTTGGGCAAGTCATTTAACTTCTCTGGGCCTCAGTTACCTCATCTGTAAAATGGGGATTAAGACTGTCAGCCCCCGTGGGACAACCTGATCACCTTGTAACCTCCCCAGCGCTTAGAACAGTGCTTTGCACATAGTAAGTGCTTAATAAATGCCATCATTATTAATGGGTGAGCTCTTCTGTGGGGGAGGGAGGGAGAGGAACCCACCCTCCCTATTCTGGGGTCAGAAAGATCAGGGTCAGGGGGTCAAATGAGGGTCTTTTCTCTGTATCTTCATCTTCCTGCTTCCCACCATCCCCCATGTGACCTAACCTTCCCACCTTCCTCGCCAACCGACCTTCATGTGCCCAAATTTCCTGGGGGCAGTGTAGACTGGAGGCTACAGGAACAACCCAGGGACTGTGGTCAAGGTCAGGGTGAGGAGAGAGTCCACCCAGTTTAGGGAATTTGCAGTGTTGGGACTTTCCCCTCCACTCTGCTCCTGTGGGTATCTCCTATCCCAGCCACTCCTTCCTCTACCTGTCCTGAGGAAGGGGCAGCCCTCAGGATATTTCCCATCCACCTCATATGTGACCCTCTATAACCTGTGGGTATCCCCACCCTCCTCCAGTTTCCAGGAGAATTTCCCCAGAATTTAGCTCAAGCCCAGGAGGGCAGGGTCCCCCCGAGACTCACCAGCCCGATTCCTCCCTGGGCCGTCACAGCCGGCAGCTCCAGCAGAAGGGCAGATTCTCTGCTGTTTGGTGGCGGCCAGGCTCTCCTCACCAGGACCTGAAGTTGCTTTTGTAGGATCAGTCCCAGGACTTGACCCTGGTGGGCACCACCCTCCGAGAGAAAGGCGGCATTTGAACGTCTTATCGTTCACTGGCAGGACTCACCAGAGGCAGTTGGAAGAGTTATTGTGTGCCAGGCACAGTACTAAGTGCCGGGGTAGATACAAGATAATCAGGTTGGACCCAGTCCATGACCCACATAAGGCTCACAGTCTTAATCCCCATTTTACAGATGAGGTAGCTGAGCCATGGAGAAATTAAGTGACTACTTGCCCAAGGTCACAGAGCAGACAAATGGTGGAACTGGGATTAGAACCCAGGTCCTTATCACTTCCAGGCCCATGTTCTATTCCACTAGGCCGTGCTAATTTTTTCTACGTGCCAAGCACTGTACAGCCCTGGGGTAGATACAATATAATCAGGCTGGACCCGGTCCCTGTTTTTTTTTTAAATGGAATTTACTAAGCACTTTCTATGTGCAAAGCACTGTTCTAAGCACCGGGGCAGTTACAAGGTGATCGGGTTGTCCCGCGGGGGGCTCACAGTCTTCATTCCCATTGTACCGATGAGGGAACTGAGGCACAGAGAAGTGAAGTGATTTGCCCAAAGTCACACAGCTGATAAGTGGCAGAGTCGGTATTCAAACCCATGACTTCTGACTCCAAAGCCCGTGCTCTTTCCACTGAGCCACGCTGCTTTTCCCTGCCCTACATGGGGCTCCTTGCCCTCACTGAAACTTGGCTCCTCTGAGATGACACGGTCTTCCCAGCTGCTCTCTCCAGAGGGGGCCTCATCTTCTCCCACTCACCCAGTCTCACTGGGAAAGGAGGAGTTGTTGGCCTCCTTTCTCGTGCCCCAGTCCCACTTTCACACCATTCCGCTTCCCCCAACCTTAGTTGCCCTTGCTTTGAAACCCATATCATCCACCTCTACCACCCACTCCATATTCTAGTATCGGTCACCTACCACCCACCATGTCCCACCTCCAACTTCTTTAACCATTTTGAGCTCCTTCTTACAATCTTTCTTTCTTCATCCCAATCTTATCACCCCCAGTTTGAGTGCCCCCCTCCAGAGGATGGGGTGATGTGGGTGCTTTGTTCAGTAAGGATAGAGATTAGAACCCATGACCTTCTGGCACCCGGGTCCATACTCTATCCACTACATCATGCTGCCTCTCTGGTTCCACCACTGTGTGTGCTGCTGTGTGTCCTTGGGCAGAAACAGCACGGTGTAGTGGATAGAGCAGGGGCCTGGGACTCAGAAGGTCATGGGTTCCAATCCATGTTCTGCCACTTGTCTGCTGTATGACCTTGGGCAAGTCACTTCACTTCTCTGGGCCTCAGTTACCTCATCTGTAAAATGGGGAATGAGACTGTGAGCCCCATGTGGGACAGGGACCGTGTCCAACCTGATTTGCTTGTATCCACCTCAGTGCTTAGTACAGTGCCTGGCACACAGTAAGCACTTAATAAATACCACAATCATTATTATTATTGTTATCATTATTCTCTATGCCTCAGTTGCCTTATCTGTAAAATGGGGATTGGGACTGTGAGCCCCATGTGGAACAGGGACTGCCTCCAAACTGATGACCTTGTGTTTACCTCTGTGCTCAGAACAGTGCTTGACACACAATGAGCACTTAACAAATACCATCATCATCATCATCACCATCACGTAGTTTGCCACTAGGGACTGATGCTGAACATTTTATTCAGCCCCACTTGAAGATGTAACAGTAGTCATAAAAACTGGTGTCTGTACATAGCTGCAAACTTCTACAGATAGTCAACCGGGAGCTACTGGACGTCAGTGACTACTGAAAGTACACTTATATAAAATGTGAAAATAATACAAACCCATTTTCTAGACCTAAGTAATGCCATGGATGGATAGTAAATTTGAAATACACTGAGGTTATGCATCAACTTGCGCTTGGGAAATGGTACACACAGGCCAAGGAAGATGAAAGCTGGTCAATGAATTCTCCTGCTGAAGCAGTATATTGTTTCATGCACTAACACAGGTAGAAAACAAATCAGGAAGACCATTATTTTCCTTGAGAGGCCAGATAACAATAGTGTTTGGAAGAAAGAGTAGAATTAGAAGACAGGATCCTGCCCTCAAAGATCAGTTGAGTAGGGGCAACGGTAACAAAATTATTTACAGATGGGAAGTTAGAAGAGAATGGAAGGTTGGACAGAGAAACACGAAAAGTAGAGTAAATAAATTGATATATGCGAAGAAAGTACTACAGGTGACTTTGAGTGTGTAAGTGCTGAGAAAAAATATTCATCAGGGAAAGCCTCCTGAAGGAGGTAGGATTTCAGGGGGCTTTAAAAATGGAAGAGAATTGTGGTTTGGTGACTATATGAAGGGAGAGGCAGCTTCAGGAAAAAGAAAGCGTGTGACAATGGAATCTGAAGTGAGGGTGATGAGAACGAGGTACTCTGAGAAGATTACCTGAGTAAGAATGAAGTTGGTACCATCATGTTTCTCACCAAACGTGGTGGTGTCCAATCCTTCCCATGATTCTGACGCTCGTCCTATCAAAGGCAACATCTGGCTTCTTGAGCAGTTACACTAGTGCCCAGGAAGCACCGGCAATCTGCACATCGAATTCCAATAGGCAGTTTCATCAATCAATCATATTTATTGAGCACTTACCTTGTGCCAAGCACTGAGTAGCGTACAATGTAACAGAACAGAGTTGGTAGATACTTTCCCTGCCCACGATGAAGTGCTTTGAACAGTGCTCTGCACACAGTAAGTGCTCAATAAACACAATTGAATGAATGAATGAATGATGAAGGAATGAATGAATGAGATGAAACTGCATCAATGTGGTATATAGTCCAGAATGGGGACACCTTTGAAAGAAAGCTCTGTCTATTTTTGAGACCTAAAATTTGGACAAAAAAATAAGCTTATCCTAAACCAGCTTTAATGTATTATGAATAAACCTTGAGGCACAAATGGGCTGATACATCCCATCTACTTGCAATGCAACACGCAGAGTGACAACACAAGTAGTTACATTTTTATTAGTGTAAAAAATGCAATAAAATGCATTCATTTTCTCAGGCCATATTTTACTATTATGTGTATATTTAAATTAGGTCTTCATCATTAGTCACCAGCATTTACTGAGCAGAGCCCTTATGGTGTACAGAGTTTTGTTCTAAGTACCTGGAAAACATAAAATAGAAGTAAAAGATGTGGTCCTTGCCCCCAAGATGCTTAAAATCTAATAATGACCTCACAGAAATTTCTGTTGATATTTTGTTTAATTCTGGCATTTCTCAGTGCTTGGATAAAATATAGCCTTAAGTATGTTCAGCTCTTGAGTTTGGCCTGATCTCATAACAGAATGTAGGTCAAAGCTGTGAAAGGAGAGAAAATTAACTTTCTGTATTTACATTCTCCCTTTAATTTAGGTAAGTATCCATTGAATGGAATTGGTACTGATTCACTGCCAATCCCCATCATTGCCTTATCACTAAAACACGGATCGAGCTCCCATCTGTGTGTTGGATCATTTAAGGGTCCAGTTAGATGATGGGGGAGGGCTAAGAATGAGAGCTGTTGCTAGTGTAGCAGCAGCAGCCAAAGCAGCATGGCGTAGTGGATAGAGCACAAGCTCTGAGCACAGAACTCAGGAAGACAAGTGTTCTAATTGCGGCTCCACCACGTATCTTCTGTATGACCTTGGGCAAGTCACTTCACCTTTCTGTGCCTCAGTTGTCTCTTCTGTAAAATGGGGACTGAGACTGGGAGCCCCACTTGGGACAGGGACTGTGTCCAACTGATTTGCTTGAATCCACCCCAGCGCTTAGTACAGTGTCTGACGAACAGTAAGCGCTTAACAATTACCACAGTTATCATTATTATTATTCACTTATTTGGGCCTCAGTTACCTCATCTGTGAAATAGGGATTGAGATGGTGAGCCCCACATGGGACAGGGACTGTAATTATTAATATTATTTGCTTGTACCCACCCCAGCCCTCAGTACAGTGCCTGGCACACAGTAAGCTTTTAACAAATACCACAATGATTATTATTACTCATCCCCATTTTACAGAGGAGGTCACTGAGGCACAGAGAAGTGAAGTGACTTGCCCAAGGTCACACAGCAGACATGTGGCAGAGACTGGATTAGAACTCAGATCCTTCTGCCTCTCAGGCCCTTGCTTTATTCACTAAGCCATATTGCTTCTCTAATAGTGGGTTTTTTTAAGCGCTTACTATGTGCCAAGAACTGTACTAAGCACTGGGGTAGATGCAAAATAATTGGGTTGGATATAGTCCCTGTCCCAAATAGGCCTCCCCGTCTCATTCCCATTTTACATATACATTATCTGAGGCATAAAGAAGTGAAGTGACTTGCCCAAGGTGTCGCAGCAGAGATGTGACAGAGCAGGAATTACGATCCAGGTCCTTCTGATTCCCAAAATCTTTTTACTATGCCATGCTGATTCTCTACTTAGACTGTGAGCCCTGTTTGGATTAGGGACAATGTCCAACCTGATTAACTTGTATCCAACCCATTGCCTAGAACAGTGCTCGGCACGGTGTACACATTTAACAAGTACCAAAATTATTATTTTTATACAAGATAATCAGGTTGGACACAGTGCATGTCCGACGTGAAGCTCAAAGTCTTTGTTCACATTTTACACACTAAGGCTCAGAGAAGTGAAGTGACATGCCCAAGGTCACAAAACGGACAGTTGTAGAGCTGGGATTCCAACCTAGATCCTCTGACTCTCCGGCCCATTGATAATAAGGCCACGCTACTACTTCACGCTGTCACTATACCCTGCTGATTCATCCTCGCACAATTTTCCCCATTCGCTCCTTCCTCCCCACCCACTCCACAGCAGAGGAGGCGGGCACACAGGTAGCTGCGGCCCCTCGAGGGGACAAAGAGCTGCAGGGGTCAGAGGGCAGGGTGGTTCCCTAATGGGCAGGAGGGACCCCGGGGCTGGGCTGGGCGGGGAGCAATGGGGCATCGGCCCCAGGGAGGGGATCCCCGTCCCCAGCGGCTGAGGCTGGTCCCACCCCTGGGGGGGTCACTGAGGTGTCTTGAGAGAGGGCAGGGACCGGGTCACCCCCAGCCCCACCGGGCACAGAGCAGATGGTCAGGGGGGTTGGGTCACCGAACCGAAGCCAAAAGAAAGGTCGGAGGGTCCCCGAGAAGGCGGCGCGGGGGAAAGTGTAGATGTGGGATCCGTCAGTGCCACTGTAGAAGGAGACGTCTCCAGCCTCGTAGTCCAGGTAAACCACCACTCGGAGAGGGCGGGTGCTCAGGGAGAGATAGGTTCTGGGAAAAGTTCGGGCCCAGTATCCATCTATATCTTTCATTAAAGTCCAGAATCCATCCGCAGGGGACGCTGAGATCCGCCCTTTCCTCCTCACATTTTCCCTGCAAACCCCCAGATCCCAGCCTCTTTTCTCCCCGACCTCCACCTCCCAGCAATGTCTCCCCGAGTTGAAGCGCTCGCGGCCCAGCACGCAGGAATCATAACTGAATCTTTCCGGGTTGTCGGGCAGGTCCTGCCGTGTGTTTCCACACGTCACCTGTTTCCGATCCTCGGACAGGACGAGAAAGCGATGCGCCGTGTGTGGGTCGAGAGTGACGTTGGCTGCGGACAGAGCGTGTGTGTGAGCGTTGGGGCCCGCGGGGAGAGGAGCGGGCGGGGCGGAGCCCGGGAGCGGCGCCTCCGCGAACACCAGGAGGGCTGCCCGGAGGGGGCGGCGGGGACCAACGGGGACGGAGGAGGCCCCCGAGGGGCGGACACACGCCCCTCCCCCTGGACGAGACACGGACGGTGACGGCATCGCGCCGCGCTCCGCCCCGCCCCGTCCCCACGACTCTGGACCCCACCTTCCCCGGCCTCCGCTGGGGAGCCCGCATTCCGCCCTGGGCCTTCACCTTCCCTGTGTCCCCCCTACTCTAGTCCAGCCATTCCAGGAGGCTTCTGGGCCCCCCTGGCAACAGCAGGGAGGAGCAGGAGGGGGAGGAGAAAGAGCGGGAGGAGTGGTGGGCGGAGAATGTGTCTGATGTTATAGTGTACTCTCCCAAGCGCTTAGTACAGTGCTTTGCACACAGGAAGCGCTCAATAAATATGATTGAATGAATGGAGGGGGAAGAGGCCGCCGAGGGTTCTGGGAAGGGCCCTGGGTCTGGGCCTCGGGGCAGAAGCCAAGGAGGGCCAGGACCCCCGAGGTGGGAGGGAGCAGATGTATCACAGAGCATGTTAGGGTCACTTACTGGGATGTAACTGTACCAGTGTCTGCTCTGCAAAGAGAACAAAGAGAGGAGACATCACCAGGGCTGACCGTGGAGATACAAACACCAGCATGAGAGAAATGACAGAAAAGGAAAAAAACTGAACTTACTGAGCTCCAACAGGAATTTCTCTGGAAATGAATAGAAATAAGTCAGGGATCCTCCAGGAAAGGAGAACTGGGGGAGGGCTGGCAGGGGTTGAAATGGGGTTGGAGGAAGTCAGTTTCTCGGACATACAGCGGGGAACTGGCTCCTCAGAAAGATACGTTCTACCCAAGGAATGAGCCATAGATTTGGAATGGTGACCATTGTCCCCAGAATTGCCAGTAAGAGCCAGTTGATTGTGGCCAGTCGCTATTTCCAGATCTCAGATCTCCCGGTTCTGCTGGGATTGCAGCTGCACTAGGGTGACTTGGGTGGTGGCAGAAAAATGAAAGGGTATTGATGGGCTCCGGTCTGAACTACATTCAGTCATATTTATTGAGCGCTTACTGTGTGCCGAGCACTGTACTAAGTGCTACATCCGAGGGCTGGGATTTCTACTCCCTATTGTCTCCCCACCCCATGAGTGACAGGTAACAAAGTCAGAGGTTGGTTCTTTCTCTTGGGGAAATTACTTGGGGAAATTTCTTGTATTTCTTGGGGAAATAAAATGTCAGGTTGTGTGTTGCACGTATGAGGTTGGGGATCTGTCTTTGCCAGGTATCTGGGGGCACTGACCTCTGATCTGTCTGTCTTTCCCTTCCCCATCTAGTCTACTGCCTTTCCCTGCTGCAAGAAAGAGGTCTCAGAAATATCCTCATTCCTTTACCTTTGTCCTTGGGGTGTTTCCAGATGAGATAAAGACCCCCAGCGATGAGCAGTCCCAGCACAGGGAGGGTCACTCCCAGGGCCACCATCAAGGACAAAGCCGTTGGGAAGAGGGGAGCTGAAATACAATTCCCAAAAATATCAGAGGGAAACATGGGGCAAGTATGGCCATAGCTCTGGGGGAGTTAGATCCACAGGTGAGGAGGCATGACCAGGGGTCCTATTGTCCTCTCTGTGTCTTTGCCTCAGGACATGCTAAGTGCCAAGAGCAGGTGCAGTGACCCCTGGTCTCCCTTCCTATCTCTGAAGGGAAGGTGGGGGTGTAGGGTTGGGACCCAGTGGTTTGGGGAGCACAGTGAGCACTGTGGGGAATGACAAAAGCCGAGCATTTCCTGGACCAGGCCAGGCTGGGGTGAGGTTACAGGGGGGTCACGCAGGCGAAGGTGCCCCTCATGATCCCCCAGGGAGAGTGTTGTGTCCTCAGTTAGAGGGTCTCACTCCCCTTCTCCCCAATCTCAGGCTTTGACTATTTCTGCCAGCACAGGAGAAGCAGTGTAGCAGAGGGGAAAGATCACGAACCTCGGAATCGGACATCTGGAGTTCTAATCTGGACTCCCCCACTTGTCTTCTGTGTGACCTTGGGCAAGTCACTTACCTTCTCTGTGCCTCATTTCCCCATCTGCAAAATGGGGATTAAATGCTTGTGCTTCCTCCTACTTAGAATGTGAGCCCCTTGTGGCTTGGTGGACAGAGTACGGGCTTTGGAGTCAGAGGTTGTGGGTTCAAATCCAGGCTCTGCCAATTGTCAGCTGTGTGACTTTGGGCAAGTCACTTAACTTCTCTGTGCCTCAGTTCCCTCATTTGTAAAATGGGGATTAAGATTGTGAGCCCCCCGGGGGACAACCTGATCACCCTGTAACCTCCCCAGCGCTTAGCACAGTGCTTTGCACATAGTAAGCGCTTAATAAATGCCATTATTATTATTATTATTATTATTATTATTTGTTAAGCACTTACTATGTGCCAAGCACTGTTCTAAGCACTGGGGTAAATATAAATTAATCAGGTTGGACACGGTCCTTATCCCATATGAGGCTCACATTTTTAATCCCCACTTTACGGATGAGGTAACTGAGGCACAGTGAAGTGAAGTAACTTGCCCAAGGTCACAAAGCAGACAAGAGGGGGAGCCAGGATTAGGACCCACAACCTCTGACTCCCAAGCTCATGCTGTTGCCATTAGGCCATGCTGCTCCCCATATGGGACCTTATTATCTTATACATACTATTATTATTATTATTATTATTAATAATAATAATAATAATAATAATAATAATTTTGGTATTTGTTAATTGCTTACTATGTGTCCAACATTGTACTAAGCACTGGGGAGGATACAAGGTGATCAGATTGTCCCACATAGGGCTCACAGTCTTCACCCCCATTTTACAGATGAGGTAATAGGCCCAGAGAAGTTAGGTGACTTGCCCAAAGTCACAGAGCTGACAATTGGCAGGGCTGGGATTAGAACCCATGACCTCTGACTCCCAAGCCTGGGCTTTTTCCATTGAGCCATGCTGCTTCTCTATTACAACACAGGATCCCCATGGAACCAGGAAAATGCTGCTTCCCCTCGGGCTTTGACTCCCTGTGTCCACCCTGCCAGTGCTTTCCCAACGGAAGGCACGGGAAGAGGGGTAGCAGTGCAGCACCCAGAGGTTCTCACCTGGGAGAGAAGGGGAGGAAGGGGAGGAGGGTCCTGTGCTCTGTTCTTAACCTTCACCTGGACCACAAATTCCTTCCCAACCTCACTCCACAACTCCATTTTCTGCTTCCCTGATCCTTGCCCCCATCCAGAGCTGTTCCCCCATCAAAACTCAAGTGTGTATGTGTGTGTGGGAGGGGGGGGAATGACAGAGTGTGTGATGCTCATGAACTTCTGTTAGAAAGCTCTATGTGGACGTGGAATGTTTGTTGCTACATTGTACTCTCCCAATTGCTTAGTACAGTGCTCTGCACACAGTAAAAGCTCAATACATATGATTGAATGAATGAATGAATGTGGTCCACACAGTAAGTGCTCATTAAATACCATTGAATAAATGAATGAATGAAAACCAATAGAGAAGCATGGCCTAATTGAAAGAGCATTGACCAGGGAGTCAGAGGACCTGGGTTCTAATCCTGGATCCACCACTAGCCTGCTGCTAGTGACCTTGGACAAGTCACTTAATTTCTCGGTACCACAATTAACTCATCTATAGAATGGGGATAAAGCACCTGTTATCAATAAATCAGTCGATGGTATTTAGTAAGAGTTCATAGACACGATATCCTTGCCTACAAGGAATTCACAGTCTAGTAACTCACTAGTGATGTGACTCCCCACACCTCGATGTTGTCTATCTTGCTGCCGACCTCTCACCCATGTCCTGCCTTTGGCCTGGTTATGCCCTGCCACTTCATATCCAACGGACGATCACGCTTTCCACCTTGAAAACGTTATTGAAGACACATCTCCTCCAAGAGAACTTCATTGACTAGGCCCTCATTTCCTCTTCTCCCACTGCCTTCTGCTTTATCCTTGCACTTGGATTCACACCCTTTATTCACCCCTCCCTCAGTCCCACGGCCCTTTTGTACATATCTGTAATGTATTTATTTATATTAATATGTCTCCTCCTCTAGACTGTAATGTAAGCCTGTAGTGGGCAAGGAGCGTGTCGATCAATTCTGTTATATTGTACTCTCTCAAGTGCTTAGTACGGTGCTCTACACACAGTAAATGCTTCATAAATTCATTCATTCATTCAATCATATTTATTGAGGGCTTACTGTGTGCAGAGCACTGTACTAAGCGCTTGGGAAGTACATGTTGGCAACATGTAGACACGGTCCCTACCCAACAGTGGGCTCACAGTCTAGAAGGGGGAGACAGACAACGAAACAAAACATATTAACAAAATAAAATAAATAGAATAAATATGTACAAGTTAAATAGAGTAATAAATATGTACAAACATATATACATATATACAGGTGCTGTGGGGAGGGGAAGGAGGTAAGGCTTGGGGGATGGGGTGGGGGAGGAGGGGGAGAGGAAGCAGAGGGCTCAGTCTGGGAAGACCTCCTGGAGGAGGTGAGCTCTCAGTAGGTCTTTGAAGGGAGGAAGAGAGCTAGCTTGGCAGATGTGCGGAGGGAGGGCATTCCAGGCCAGGGGGAGGATGTGGGCTGGGGGTCGATGGTGGGACAGGCGAGAACGAGGCACAGTGAGGAGGTTAGCAGCAGAGGAGCAGAGGCTGCGGGCTGGGCTGTAGGAGAGAAGGGAGGTGAGGTAGGAGGGGGCAAGGTGATGGAGAGCCTTGAAGCTGAGAGTGAGGAGTTTTTGCCTGAGGCGTAGGTTGATTAGTAGCCACTAGAGATTTTTGAGGAGGGGAGTAATATGCCCAGAGCGTTTCTGCACAAAGACGATCCGGGCAGCAGCGTGAAGTATAGATTGAAGTGGGGAGAGACAGGAGGATGGGAGATCAGAGAGTAGGCTGATGCAGTAAATACGACTGAAAGTGGGGAAAACAGAAAATAAAATACATAACAGATAGGGGAATCAGCTGAGTATGAGAGGATGGACATAAGTGCTATGGGGCTGGGATAGGGTGATCATTAAAGTGTGTCAGGGGAACAGACCCAAGTGCAAAGGAAGGGTGGAAGGGAGAGCAAACATTGGAGGAGCTGTGAAGCACTCAATCAGCTCATCCCATCCTACCTCACGTCACTAATCTACTAAAGCCCAGATTGCTCACTTTGCCCCAATCTCGTCTATCTCTCCACTGACCCCTTTCCCACATCCTTACCCCTAGCCGGGAACTCCCTCCCCCTCCAAATATGCCACACCACCACTCTCTCCACCTTCAAAGCATAAGTTCCCTCTAGACTGTAAGCTCACTGGGGACAGGGAAAGTGTGTTTATTGTTGTATTGTAACCTCCCAAGCGCTTAGTACAGTGCTCTGTACTAAGTAAGCACTCAATAAATATGATTGAATGAATGAATGCATCTTCTCCAAAAGGCCTTCCCTTATTAAGCCCTCTTTTCCCCAGCTTGCTCTCCCTTTTTTGTCATCTATGCACTTGGATATGTGACTTCGGGACATTTGAAATTCAGCCCACCCATCAGCCCTACAGCACCCATGGATATATATTTAAATTATACATATCAATGTCTGTCTCCCCGTCTAAACTGTAAGCTCATTATGGGCAAGGAACATGTCTGCTAATTCTTTTGTATTGTACTCTCCCAAGTGCTTGGTACAGTGCTCTGCACATAGTGAACACTCAATATATATGATTGATTCATCGACTGATTGGTTGAATTTAGTAAGGTTTGAAAATGGAGAGAGATGTGATCCGTTGGACGTGGACATGAACGAAAAACAGTGTGGACTAGTGGAAAGAACATGGTCCTGGGAACAGAGGACCCAGATGGTAATCCTGTATCCACCACTTGTCTGCTGTATGACCTTGGGCTATTAACTTAAATTCTCTGTGCCTCAGTTCCCTCATCTGTAAAATGGGGAATAAATCCTACTTCCTCCTACACAGACTGTAAACCCCATGCAGGGACTGTGTCCAGCCTGATAACCTTTTATCTATCTTAATGCTTAGAACAGTGCTTGGCACATAGTAAGCACTTAACAAATATAATAAAAAATATGATAATGAATAGGAAAGGAGTTCCATAATAATGAATTGGGAGGGATGACATTAACAGGGTTGACAGTGAGAGGCATGGGATTGAGGTACAGGGAGTAGATTGGCGTTGAAGGAGAAAAGTGGGTGGGTAAGAAGTCTGGGTAATAATAATAATGACTGTATTTGTTAAGTGCTTACTATGAGCCAGGCACTGTTCCAAGAGCTGGGGCAGATACAAGCTAATTGGGTTAGACAAAGTTCCTGTCCCACATAGGGCTCACAGTCTTCATCCCCATTTTAAAGATAAGGGAACTGTGGCACAGAGAAGTTAAGTGACTTGTCCAAGGTCACACAGCAGATAATTAGCGGAGCCAGGATTAAAGCCCAGCTCCTTCTGATTCCCAGGCCCCTTCTCTAACCACTAGGCCAAGCTGCTTCTGGGTGGGAAAGGGAAAGCTGATTGAGAGACTTAAAGCCCCTCCTTAGATGGTGATGCCATGTGCAACAGGGATTTTATCTGATCTGCTCATGCTGCATCTACTACAGGGCTTAGTAAAGTGCTTGGCACATAGTAAGCACTTAAAAACTGACAATTTTATTATTAGTAATGTTATTATTACTCCTACTGTCCACCTTCACAGACCCTGCCCAAACCAGCCTGACCTCACCTTACCCTATTTCAACCCAACCCTCCTTGACCCCTTGTGACCCCTGACTAGTCCCCACAGCAATGGAGCATAATCAGGCCCAGAGGTAGCCTTGCTCCATCCTGACCAGACTGAGCTGGGACCACCAGAACAGAGCCCTGTCCCGACCCTGCATAGTCCCCAGATCAGAGGGACCCCTGACATTAGAAAACATAAATGTTTCCTGGGGAAAGCCTGTCCAGTAGGTGATGGAGGGTTGTCTTGCTCTGAGCTCCATCTTGGTCCCAAGTTATTCAGAATCACAGGAATCCAATCCGGGAACAGAACCAGGAAGAGACTGACCCATGGAAAATGTTCCATGGAAATACTGCAATGAGCAGTGCTGCCTGTAAACCAGCAGAGGGTTGGGGGTAACAAGAATAAGACCCTGGGCAAGAAGAGTGGACCTTGTAGAGTGCTGAAGCTGTAAGAGACTCTGGGTAAGGACAGGATTGTCTGTAAGGCTGCTTAAGAATAAGAGAGAAAAATCCTCCACTGGTCACAATGAAAAACCAGCCACTCACCAACCACCTGCAGCTCCAGAGGGGCCTCCTCATCAAAAGTGCCATCATAGAAAGAACAATGATACTTTCCCTCATCAGAGACTCTGACATTGTGTAGTCTCACAGCCACACTTCCATAATCCATGTCGTTTCTCACCAACTCCGTCCTCCCTCGATACTCCTCCATCTGCTCTCCAAACGGCTCCTCTCCATTAACGTACAGGTGCACAATGTCAGAGGGCTGGGATCGGAACCACCTCACCTCCATAAACACAGCGCTTTCCTTAATGTTCAGGTGACAGGGCATCTCAGTGTCTCCCCCCTCCAAGGCCAGGACAGGCTCAGCAGGTCCAATCACAGAAAACTGAGCTGTAACAGAGAGAGACTGTCAGAAAGGAGCTGGGACTGGGGCTTTAGTGGGCGGGAGAGACATCTCCAGAGGAAGGACAGAGCTGCCGCCTGTCTGCTCTTTGAAGGCCCCAAAGTGTCCGGTTCCCTTCTATTCTCCATCTATACCCTCTCCCTTGGAGAACTCATTCACTCCCATAGCTTCAACGACCATCTCGATGCAAATGATTCCCAAATCTCCATCTCCAGCCCTGGTCTCTCTCCTTCTCTCCAATCTCACACTTTCTCCTGCCTTCAGGACATTTCTACTTGGATGTCCCGCAGATACCTCACCCTTAACATGTCCAAAACAGTGCTCCTTATCTTCACACCCAGACCCTTTCTTCCCATGACATTCCCATCACTAAAAACTGCACCATTATCCTCCCTGTCTCACAAACCTGTAATCTTGGCATTATATCCTCAACACGTCTTTCTCATTCTCATTCTCAGGGAAGCAGCATGGCAAAGAACATGGGCTTGGGAGTCAGAGGTCATGGGTTCTAATCCCAGCTCTGCCACATGTCTGCTGTGTGACCTTGGGCAAGTCACTTAACTTCTCTGAGCCTCAGTTACCTCATCTGTAAAATGGGGATTGAGACTATGAGCCCCACATGGGACAACCTGATCACCTTGTATCCCCCCAACGCTTAGAACAGTGCTTTGCATATAGTAAGCACTTAACAAATGCCATCATTTTTAGTATTCCACACACATATTCAATCTATCACCAAATCCTGTCTGTACAACCTTTGCAACATTGCTAAAATCCACCCTTTCCTCTCCACCCAAACTGCTACATTAACCTAAGCACTTATCCTATCCCACCATGATTACTGCATTAGCCTCTTTGCTGACCTCCCTGCCTCCTGTCTCTACCCACTTCAGTTCATACTTCACTCTGTTGTCCCGATAATTTTCTTACAAAAACGTTCAGTCCATGTTTCCCCACTCCTCAAGAACCTCCAGTAGATGTCTTTCCACCTCCATATCAAGAAGAAACTCCTTACCATCAGCTTTAACACACTCAGTCAGCTTGCTCTCTCCTACCTCACCTTCCTGATTTTCTACTATAACCCAGCTTGCACACTTTGCTCCTTTAATACTCACTAGACCTCAATCTCACTACCAAACCCTCACCCACATTCTGCCTCTGCCCTGGAATCCCCTTCCCCTTCATATCTGATTGATGATCACTCTCCCTGATGTCAAAGCCTTATTAAAAGCACATTTCCTCCAAGAAGCCTTTCCCAACCAAGCCCTCATTTTCTCTCCTCCCATTCCCTTGTGCATCACTCTTCCACTTGGATTTGCCACCTTTCCTAATCCCACCCTCGGCCCCATAGCATTTATGTACATATCTGTAAAACATTTATTTATTTCAATGCCCATCTCCCCCTCTAGACTGTAAACTCTTTGTGTGCAAGAAATGTGTCTACCAACACTGTTATATCATACTCTCCCAAGTGCTTAGGACAGTGCTTTGCACATGGTAAGTGTTCAGTAAATACACATGATTGACTGAGAGGACATATAATCCCCTCAGATCTGATCTCTGAGAGAAACATTCCACTGGCAATCCATGGGGGATTTATTTTCTCCCTCTGAGACATCCTCATGGGGCAGTGAAATGGGGAAGAAATTCCTACCTGAACCCATTGTGAGCAGCTGGAGAAAGAGGAGGATGATACGGAACCTGGATTTGAAGGATTCTGGGAAACCTGCCATGTTCTTCATCACTGGAGCCAAAGAGAGACAACAGGGGCTCAGTCGAAACCTGTCACTCACCATCAGAGAGCCAGGCCAAGGCTGGGACATGAGGCACACAGCAGTGGAAGACTCTTGGATCTGACATTGGTACAGATCAGCTTCTTGTCACATTTGTCACCAAATGTCCCAAAACAACTTTCTTACCCCTGGCACCCAGATATCAATCCCCAACACTCCCAGACCCATGCCAGACCACTCACAGTCTCTGTCCCTTAGGGTGAGTCAGGGAGATGACCTGAATCTGCTCTTCATTCCAATATGGGCAGCGGGATCACGGCTCCAGTCCCTTGGCCAGGATCTCCTGGGCATTTACAGCTACAGAACACTGACCTGAGAGTTGGTGGTTTGAGAACAGAGGTCAAAGGTCAACAAGAGCTTTGGGATGTTTCCTTTGTCTCCATTAGGCATTTCCAGCATCTGAACAGGGTTGCAGGAACCTTGCAGAGCTGAGTTATGGACCAGGCTCTGCAGGGGGGCCTAGCCCCCATGGTATCCCTGAGAACTGGGGAAGTCACAGTCCCTTCTAGATCACAGTCCCTTCTAGACTGTGAGCCTGTTGTTGGGTAGGGATTATCTCTATATGTTGCCAATTTGTACTTCCCAAGCACTCGGTACAGTGCTCTGCACACAGTAAGCATTCAATAAATACGATTGAATGAATGAATGAATGAATGAACTGGTTCTTAGTAGAAGGCTACTACCTCACCCTGTCCCAAGCAGTCACTGTGGAAGTGAAAGTAGAACAGGACAATGACTGGACTCTGGACTGGACTCCCCACCACACCCTATTATGGTGAGGAATAAAAATGGTTGTGGGAGGAGAATCTCCAGTTCCCAGATCCTCTCCCGGACCCAGACCAGATGTGTGTGAACACTGTGGTGTGAACTGTTTCCCCACCATGAGGACCCTCGTGTCCCTCCTGGATCCGTTGTCCCCACAAGTACAGGAATTCTCCTGGACGATAGAGGTGGGAGTGTGGAGAGGGAAGAGAAGGGACCACCATTCCTGTTAATAATAATAACAATAATAGCAATTGTTAAGCGCTTACTATGTGCCAAGCCCTGTTCTAAGCACTGCGGGGGTGGGGGTGGGGGGTGATACAAGGTAATCAGTTTGTCCCACATGGGGCTCACAGTTTTAATCCCCATTTTACAGATGAGGAAACTGGCCCAGAGAAGTTAAGTGACTTGCCCAAAGTCACACAGCTGACAAGTGGCAGAGTTGGGATTAGAACCCATGACCTATGACTCCCAAGCCCGTGCTCTGTCCACTGAGCCATGCTGCTTCTCTGTTCTGGAAAAGCTTGAGTTGGGGCATTGCCCGTCTTCCCTCTACCCTTTGCTCCTCCCACCTCCCTTCTGCCTCTGGTCCCCAAAAGTGTTAGTCAGTTTGGGAAGGTCGGAGTTGGGGGGAAGAGGAGGAGAGAGAGGAATCAGATTCCTCCAACTCTGTAATGTGCCAGATCCAGAGAAGCAGTGTGGCTCAGTGAAAAGAGCTCAGGCTTTGGAGTCCAAGGTCATGGGTTCGAATCCAGGCTCCGCCAACTGTCAGCTGTGTGACTTTGGGCAAGTCACTTAACTTCTCTGTGCCTCAGTTACCTCATCTGTAAAATGGGGATTAAGACTGTGAGCCCCCCGTGGGACAACCTGATCACCTTGTAAACTCCCCAGCACTTAGAACAGTGCTTTCCACATAGTAAGCACTTAATAAATGCCATTATTGTTATTACTAGCTCCCTCCCTGCCCAGAACAGGGATTCATTCATTCATTCAATCGTATTTATTGAGCGCTTACTGTGTGCAGAGCACTACTGTACTAAGCACTTGGGAAGTACAAGTTGGCAACATATAGAGACAGTCCCTCCCCAACAGCGGGCTCACAGTCTAGAAGGGGGAGACAGACAACAAGACATAACATATTAACAAAATAAAATAAATAGAATAAATATGTACAAACAAAAAATAGAGTAATAAATACATACAAACATATATACATATATACAGGTGCTATGGGGAGGGGAAGGAGGTAAGGCGGGGGGTGGAGAGGGGGAGGAGGGGGAGAGGAAGCAGGGGGCTCAGTCTGGGACGGCCTCCTGGAGGAGGTGAGCTCTCAGTAGGGCTTTGAAGGGAGGAAGAGAGCTAGCTTGGCGGATGTGCGGAGGGAGGGCATTCTAGGCCAGGGGGAGGACGTGGGCTGGGGGTAGATGGAGGGACAGGTGAGAACGAGGCACAGTGAGGAGATTAGTGGCTGAGGAGCGGAGGGTGCGGGCTGGGCTGTAGAAGGAGAGAAGGGAGGTGAGGTAGGAGGGGGTGAGGTGATGGAGAGCCTTGAAGCTGAGGGTGAGGAGTTTTTGCCTGATGTGTAGGTTGATTGGTAGCCACTGGAGATTTTTGAGGAGGAGAGTAACATGCCCAGAGCGTTTCTGCACAAAGACGATCCGGGCAGTGGCGTGAAGTATGGATTGAAGTGGGGAGAGACAGGAGGATGGGAGATCGGAGAGGAGGCAGTAAGCTAGCCAGGATAAGATGAGAGATTGAATGAGCAGGGGAATGGTTTGGATGGAAAGGAAAGAGCGGATCTTGGTAATACGATTGATGATGGTAATGTTGTGGAGGTGAGACCGGCAGGTTTTGGTGACAGATTGGATGTGAGGGGTGAACGAGAGAGTGGAGTCGAGGATGACACTAAGGTTGCGGGCTTGCGGGGTTCTTCCCTCCCTCTCTGCCCCAATGGCTGGGAGTGTCAGTGGGTGAAGCTGTGATGAGAGAATGGACAGGGTGCCAGAAGCGGGAGGTGGGAGCCAACCCTAATCCCTTAATGGCTCCCTCTGACCCCACTGTGTCTCTAACCCAAATCGGGGAGATCTTCTAGACTGTAAGCCTGCTGTTGGGTAGGGACCGTCTCTATATGTTGCCAACTTGTACTTCCCAAGCGCTTAGTACAGTGCTCTGCACACAGTAAGCGCTCAGTAAATATGATTGAATGATTCTAAGGGATGACCCAGCTCCAGTCAATCAGTCAATCATATTTATTGAGTGCTTACTGTTTGTGGGCACTGTATTAAGTTGCTTGGGAGAATACAACACAACAGTGTAATACACAAATTCCCTGCCCACAGCATGCTTACAGTCTAGAGGGAGAGGCAGACATTAATTTGAATCAATGAGGGAGGTTTACATAAGTGCTGTGGGGCTGGGGGCTGAGGTGGTGAATAAAAGAAGCAAGTCTGAGTGACACAGAAGGGAGTGGGAAAAGAATAAATGAGGGCTTAGTTAGGGAAGGCCTCTTGGAGGAGATGTGCTCTCAATAAGCCTTTGAAGTGGAGGAGAGTAATTGTCTGTCAGATATGAAGAGGTATGGCTTTCCAAGGCCAGAGACAGGACAAGAGGTCTGCGGCAAGATAGACGAGATTGAGGTACAGTGAGAAGGTTGGCATTAGAGGAGTGAAGTGGACAAGTTATAGTAGAAGTGTATCAAGGGGAAGTAGGAGGGGAGGGGAGGAGGGGAGGAGGTAGGTGTGTGAGGTAGGTAGGTGACTGTGCTTTAATACTGAAGGTAAGGAGTTTCTGTTTGACACGAAGGGGGATAGGCAACCACTGGAGGTTCCTGAAGAGTGGGGAAACATGGACGGAATGTTTCTGTAGAAAAATGATCCAGGAAGCAGAATGAAGTATGTACTAGAGTGGGAAGAGACAGGTGGCAGGGAGGTCAGCAAGACAGGTGATAGAGTAATAAAACTCAGCATGTCCAAGACTGAGCTCCTAATCTTCCCTCCCAAACCCTGTCCTCTCCTGGACTTTCCCGTCACTGTGGACGGCACTACCATCCTTCCCATCTCACAAACCCGCAACCTTGGTGTCATCCTTGACTCCACTCTCTCATTCACCCCACACATCCAATCCGTCACCAAAAACTGCCGGTCTCACTTCCACAACATCGCCAAGATCTGCCCTTTCCTCTCCATCCAAACCACTACCTTGCTGATTCAATCCCTCATCCTATCCTGACTGGAATACTGCATCAGCCTCCTTTCTGATCTTCCATCCTCCTGTCTCTCCCCACTTCAGTCTATACTTCACTCTTCTGCCTGGATTATCTTTCTACAGAAATGCTCTTGACATGTCACTCCACTCCTCAAAAATCTCTAGGGGTTGCCTATCAACCTTCGAATCAAGCAAAAACTCCTCACTCTAGGCTTCAAGGCTCTCCATCACCTCGTTCCCTTCTCTCCTTCTACAGCTCAGCCCGCACACTCCGCCTCTGTCGCTAACCTCCTCAATGTGCCTCATTCTCGCCTGTTTTGCCATTGACCCCTGACCCACGTCCTACATCTGGCCTGGGATGCCCTCCCTCCACACATCCACCAAACTAGCTCTCTCCCCCACTTCAAAGCCCTACTGAGAGCTCACCTCCTCCAGGAGGCCTTCCCAGACTAAGCCCCCCTTTTTCTTCTCCTCTTCCTCTTCCCCTCCCCAACGCCCCCACCATCTATCCCCTTCCCCTTCCCCACAACACTTGTATTACTCTATTTGTTTTATTAATGATGTATATATAGCTATAATTCTATTTATTCTGATGGTACTGACTGCCTGTCTACTTGTTTTGTTTTGTTGTCTGTCTCCCCCTTCTAGACTGTGAGCCCATTGTTGGGTAGGGACCGTCTCTACATGTTGCCGATTTGTACTTCCCAAGCACTTAGTACAGTGCTCTGCACACTGTAGGCACTCACTAAATACGACTGAATGAATGAATGAAAGGATAGGATAAGTGCTTGGATTAACATGGTAGCAGTTTGGATGAAGTGGAAAGGAGGGGCTTTAGCAATGTTGTGAAGGTTGAACCAACAGGATTTAATGATAGATTAAATACGTGGGTTGTATGAGAGAGAGGAGTCAAGGATAACATCTGGGTTACTGGCTTCTGAGACAGAAAGGTTGTTGGTGCTGTCTAAAGTGATGAGAAAGTCATGGGGAGAACAGGGCTTTCATTCATTCATTCATTCAATTGTATTTATTGAGCACTTACTGTTTGCAGAGCACTGTACTAAGTGCTTGGGAAGTACAAGTTGGCAACATATAGAGGCAGTCCCTACCCAACAGCGGGCTCACAGTCTAGAAGGGGGAGACCGACAACAAAACAAAACATATTAACAAAATAAAATAAATAGAATAAATATGTACCTCCTTGTGTGGGAGGGCTTGTTTGGGAAGATAAGGAGTTTGCTGTTTTGGACATGTTAAGTTTGAGGGGTCAACAGGGCATCCAAGTAGACACGTCTTGAAGGTAGGAGGAAACATGAGACTGCAGAGCGGGAGGGAGATCAGGGCTGTAGATGTAGATTTGGTAATCATTCACATAGAGGTGGTAGTTGGTGCCAAGGGAGAACTCCCACCTCTGTCCCCATCTCCACCCCACCTTCCCCAGACCAGTTGAGGCTAGGGTCATGGGGGCAGGTTGGGGGTGGGGGAGGAGAGAGAGTGTGGAAAAGAAGGGGGAGGGCCCAGCACTTTCAACAAAATGGCACCATCTGCAGTAGCCCCTGCATACAATTACTGGGAGATAATAATAATAATGGAATTTGTAAAGCACTTACTATGCACTGCACTAAATGCTGAAGTAGATACCCTATGGTCAGATTGGACACACTCTCTGTACCACTCACAGCTCACAGTTTAATGGATAAGGAGATGTTATTTTATCCCTATTTTCCAAACGAGAAAACTGAGGATCAGAAAAGTGAAGTGACTTGCCCAAGGTAACAAAGCAGGTAAGTGTTGGAGCCGACATTAGATCCAGTTCTCCCAATTGCAGACCTGGGTTCTTCCTGCTAGGCCACACTGTTCCCATGCCCTGCAGTGATCCAGGGAAGGTTCCCCTAGGGGTAGGAAGCCTGTGATGGGGAGAATCAGAATCATTAAACCCAGGCTCTTTCTGGTGCCTTTCTGGGCTGCAATATGGGAAATGAGTTTCCTCAGGATCCAGCATCATGGGTTCCCTCTGTGCAGTCAAATCCCCCCTCCCCTTCCCCTGTGCCCCAGAGGTTGGTGGGTAACAAGACAACTTCACGCTCTGATCTTTCTATTGCTCTGTCTGCCCTGCTTTTCCACAGTTCTCTCCAGGGTTCCTCAGGCATGTGGGGCTGAGGTCAACAGTGCGGTCCTTGGATGGTCCTCAATCATCTCAGCTCCCCACACCCATGTTTCCTCTCCCACCCACTATTGCCCTCTGAAGTCTGCAGGTGGGAATAGAGGGGCAGTCTCTCTGCTGTCTCCCCAGCCCACTCGCCCTCCCCCAGCAGGTCAGGGAGGAAGCTGGGGATGGGTGGTGGGTCAGCCTGGGTTCTCTGCCTCCTGTTTCACCGGGCACAGGGAGAAGACTTCTGTGGGGGAAAGGAAGGACCAGCTCTCCCTATTCAGGGGTCAGGAGGATTACAGGTAGGGGGCTACCAGAACAATCCAGGGATTGGAGTCAATGAGTAGGGGAGGAGAGACCCTGCCCATTCCAGGGAGTTTGGGGTGTTCAGTCTTTCCCTTCTGCCTCCTTCCTGAGGGCACTCTCAACCCCAGCTATCCCCTACTTCTACTTGTTCTGGGAGAGGGGCAGTGCTCAGGACGTCTCTCATCCCCCACATCACCCCCAACATCCTGTGCATACCCCTTCCCCACCTCCTCTGTCCAGAAGAATTTCCCCAAAATTCAGGTCCCTCCCCAAGAGCAGGGTTCCCCCAGACTCACCAGCCCGACTCCTCCCTGGGCTGTCACAGCCGGCAGCCCCGGCAGCAGGGCAGATTCTCCATGGTTTAGCGGTAGACAGGATCACCTATCCAGGAACTGAAGTTCCTTGTGCAGGATCAGTTGCAAAAATGGACTGGTATGGATACCACCCTCCAATAGAAAGGCAGCATTTGAATGTCTCATCAGTCACTGGGCGGAACTCACCGAAGCAGTTAGGAAAATGAAAGGGGAACTGCTATAAAGGAAATGCAGCTTGTTTGCCGAGTCTGGATGTCAGTTAGGCTGCCCAGCTGCCCCATGACCTCCAGGGAGGAGTCACCTGGGGTAGGCAGAATTCCACAAACTCTCCAGGGCTCTACTTTCTGGAATAAGGAAATCCACATTTGGTGCCAAACAATCCCACAATCCCGGGAGTGTTTTGTCTTTTGTTTCTTTTTTTTTTAATCTCTGAAATGTCAACATTGTCTCCTCTTCTAGACTATGAACTTCCTGTGGGTAGCCAACGTGCCTACCAACTCTGTTAGATGGCACTCTCCTAAAAGCTTGTACACTGCTCGACACACAGTAAGCACCTAATGAATTCAACTGATTGATCGCTTGATTGGAGGGAGGGAGGCGAAGAGGAGATGGCAAAGTATAAGGGAAGTTCAGGTTTTGTCTTTAACAGTGATTATGATTCAGTCTTGTTAATTTCTCCATCTGAGATTCTGGGATGGAATAATAATAGTACTACATTGAAATTTGTATGAAACTTTCATTTTTACATTATGGATCTCAACCATAAAAATTGTGAAATTTGTTAAGTTCTTGCTATGTGCCAAGCACTGTATTAATCTCTGATGTCGATACAAGTCAATCAGACTGCTGGACGCAGTCCCTGTTTCACAAGGGGCTCACAGTCTAGGTGGGGGGGGAAAAAGAGTTATTTCATCCTCATTTTACAGCTGAGGAAACTGAGGCACAGAGAAGTTGAATGACTTGTTCAGCACCACACAGCAGGCAAGCGACAAACCCCCTCCACCTGTGCTTCTCGCCCCACTCCTCATACCTTTTCAAAACACTCAACCCCTCTCTTCTTCCCTCCTTGACTGCCAGTTTCAACTGTTCACTTTCCAAGTTTCTTCACTACTTCTTTCGAACATAATTATCCTCAATCCTAAAAAAATCCTCCCCACGGTTCCCTCCAGTTATCACCCCATCACCCTCCTACCATTTCTCTCCAAAAGACTTGAGAGAGTTGTATATACCAGCTGTCTCCACCTCCTCTCCTCCAATTCTCTCCTTGATTCCCTCCAATCTAGCTTTGATCCTGTCACCAGTCATCCAGGAACGGGTTCATTCAGTAATCGGCGAGAGAGAGAGGGAGGCCGAGCATGGAAAGTCTGAGTTTTACATAAAATTTATTCAGCGAGGCAAATTGAATTATTTAATTGTTTAGGCGCAATGGATTGAACTTCCTTTTTGGGAGGAATGTAATCAATTAGCAATATTAGAGCTTCCCTAACAGAAGGAACACACGTATACATTACTCATGCATGGCAGAACCGCCAGGTCCCACCCAGGTGGAATTACCTTAGTTTGTTTGCACTCATGTGGACTTCCCACTCGGGAGGGATCCACTTGAGTTACACACCCGTGGGGGAAGCCCCTACCTCCGACCCAGGAGGATTTTCCATTTGGGAGGAATCCATTCATTCGTTCCATACCCATGGCGAAGCACCTGTCTTCCAGCCCCACGAGGATCAGGTGGGACGGGACACTTCTCTATCCCAGGGCTCCTCCCTTGGTGCATGCACAGCGGGCTTCTCACGCTCCAGACAGAGGCGCCCTGCAACCATCTGCTGCAAGTCTCCATCCTCTGCATAGAGGGACAGAGGCCGCAGATATTTATCACCTGTGCTCCTACCCATTCCAGCTTCCGGCCTTAGTTTATCCAATCTCTCCCCTCTCCCTCCTCCATACCTAATTTGATTGGCATGGGAGGCGAGGGACACCTTCTGTATTCCCGGCTTGGGCTGTCATTCCAGCAGTTTTGGTTGTGGGGGTGGTATCCCACCCTCAGTTCTGAGTTTGGCTTGCTGGCTTAGGTGGCCACAAGATAGCATTTGACCTTGAGATGGCTGGTACCCCTACTACTACATACTACATCCATACTACATACTACCCCTTGGCCCTCGCCATCCATGCCCACCTGACCCCACCCCTTCTTGCATCCCCTCTGGGTTGCGTGGTGGTGGGGTGACACTGGAGATCCCAGGGCTCCAGCGGGGCAGGATGGGGCCCGCATGCATCCCCCCATGGAGAATGGGAGCTGTTGGCTGGACGGGGTGGTGGGGAGAGAGGAATCCCCCAGAGGGGGGCTTCAGACCCCATCGGCAGGTCTGGATGGTTCTGGGTTGGGGTCCACTCTGGAGCTATGGCACACAACCCGAGGGACCTCCCAGGCACTTCCAAGCTTGCCTAGGACCCTCTGGAGGCTCAGAAATGCCCATTCCCACCCAAGACATGGCTTATGATGTCATTGTGCTGTGCTCTTTCCCTCCCCCCAGGGCTCAGGACCCAGGGTCCCCTAATCTCTGCTGGGGATCCCCAAATGATGGTTGGGACTTCAGCTCCCATATGTCGTCCCCCCGACCCCAACTCTGGTACAGACATTGAAGTTGGCTCCTGGGGCCCCTGACAACAGCAGGGAGGGGGAGAAGGAGGAGAAGGGGAGAGGGAAGAAAAGGGGAGAAGAGGGAGGAGGGGGGTCACCCTATGGGGTTCTTGGAATGCTCCTGGGTCTGTGCCTCAGGGATGCATCCAGAAAAGGCCAGACCCCCTGGGGTGGGTGAGAACTGAGACCCTGAGACCCATTGAGAATGACAGGGTCACTTACCCTCGTGTAACTGAGCCCGGCTCCACCCTGCAAGGGAACAGAGAGAGGAGACGTCACTGGACCGGTGGAAAGGACATGAATACCAACATGAGACAACTGACAAAAATGAAAGAGACATGGAACTTACTGAGCTCGATCTGGAGTTTCTCTGAAAAGGAACAGAAATAAGTCAGGGATCCTCCAGAACGGGAGAACTGGGGGTGGGCTGGCAGAGGATGCAATGTGTTTGGAGGAGTTGGTTTCTGGGACATGTAGCAGGGGAATGGCCCTTCCGAAAGAATGCCCCTTGGAAAGATCCATGGATCCAGAATGGTGACCATTGTCCCCAGAATCTCCAGGAAGAGTCATTTGGTTGTGATCAGCTGGAATCTCCCAGAGCTCAGATTTCCCTGCTCCGCTGGGATTGTTGCTGCACTGGGGGGACTGAGGGCGGTTACAGGAAAATACAAGGGGAATGGTGTGCTCCAGTCTAAACTAGATTAGTGGGGGCTAGGGTCACTACTCACTGTTGTCTCCCCACCCCCAAGGGTGACAGTTGGCACAGACTCAAGGTTGGTCGGTCCTCTCTCTGGGGGAAACATCAAGTTGTGAGTCATGTGCATAAAGTTATAGTCCTGTCTTTCCCAGACATCTGGGGGCACAGATCTCTGAACTGTCTGTCTTTACCTTCTCAATCTTATCTACCGCTTTTACCTGCCACAGTTAAGTTGTCACAGAAATATTCTCACTCCTCTACCTTTGTTCCTGGCATATTTCCACATGAGATAAAGACACCCAGCAATGAGAAGTCCCAGCACAGGAAGGGTCACACCCAGGGCCACCATCAAGGATAGAGCCGTCGGGAAGAGGGGAGCTGTAACAGAATTCCCAAAAATAATTTCAGATGGAAACATGGAGAAATTCCAGCCTTTTGCTGGGCTCTGGGGGAATTAGAGCCGTATGGGAGGAAGCATGACTGGCGGGTCCTTGCCGCGTCTCTGTTCCAAGCCACACTGAGAGCTCAGAATAGGAGCAGTGACCTCTAATCTCCCCTCCTGTCTCCTGGGGAAGGTGGGGGTGTGGGAGCCCAGTGGTTTGGGGAGCACAGAAAGCTCAGAGTCACTGTGGGGAAGGACAAAGAGTGAGAGTTTCCCTGGCCAGGGTGGGATGAGTGGACAGCAGTGTCAGGAGGAGAAGGAACTTCTCGTGATTCTCTGGGAACGTGTTGTGTCCTTACTTAACGGGTCTCACTCCCCTTCTCCCCATTCTTGGGCTTCAAGTGTTCCCTCCGGAATGGGATCCCCATGGAACCAGGATAACACTGCTTCCCTTTGGCCTCCCACTCCCTGTGTCCACCCAATCAGTGTTTCCCCTGGGGAAGGAGTGGGGAGAGGGACAGCAGTGCCTCTGGGAAAAGCCTGTCCAGTAAGTGAGAGTGAAGTGTCCTGCCTTGAGCCCCATCTGAGCCCCAAGCTATGCAAAATCACAGGAATCCAGTCTGTGAACAGACCCAGGAAGAGACTGAGCCACAGAAAATGATCCATGGGAAACAATGAACCAAGCAGTGCTGTCTGTGGACCAGCAAGAGGTTGGAGGCAGCAGGACAGGACCCTGGGAAAGACGAGTGGATACTGTAGAGTCCTGAAGCTGTAAGTAAGGACAGGACTGTCTGTGAGGCTGCCTAAGAGTGGGAGAGGAAAAATCCTCCATTTGTCACAACGAAAATCCAACCACTCACCGACCACTTGCAGCTCCAGAGGGGCTTTGTCATCATTCCCTTGGCCATCATAGAAAATGCAGTGATATTTTCCCTCAGCAGAGACTCCAACACTGTGTATTCTCACAGCCACACTCCCATAATCCACGGTGTCTTTCACCAACTCCGTCCTCCCTCGATAATCCTCCATCTGCTCTCCTACCTGGTCCTCTCCATTCTCATACAGGTGTACGACGCTAGAGAGCTTGGATCGGAACCACCTCAACTCCATGAACTCAGCACTCATCTTAGGGATCAGGTGACAAGGTAACTGCAGTTCCTCTCTCCAAAGACAGGATGGGCTCAGCAGGTCCAATCACAGTAAATTGAGCTGTAAAAAAGGGAGACAGTCAGAGAGGAACTGGAGCTGGAGCTTTGGTGGGAAGGGCAGAGTTGCCCCATGTCAGCCCTCTGAAAGACTAGTTCCTTTTATTCTCCATCTACACCCACTCCCTTGGAGAACTCATTTGCTCCCATGGCTTCATCTACCATCTCCATACAGATGATTCCCAAATCTCCATCTCCAGCCCTGATCACTCTCCTTCTCTGCAGTCTCCCATTTCCTCCTCCCTTCAGGACGTGTACACTTGGATGACCCACAGACCTCAAACTTCATGTGTCCAAAACAGAACTCCTTATCTTCCTTTCCAAACCCTTTCTTTCCCCGACTTTCGCGTCACTGTAAACAGCAACACTATCCTCCTTGTCTAACAAGCCCATAAACTTGGCATTATCTTTGACACAGCTATCTCATTTAACCTGTCACCAAAGCCTTCACATCATTGCTAAAATCCATCTTTTCCTCTCCATCCAAACAGCTAACACAACCGCCCCCAAGGCATACAGGGCCGGGGAGAGGGGCAACGCGCAGAACTGGGGCAAAGTGGCATTTGGGGAACGCGAGTCCTGCTTTCAGGAGATTGGGGCCTCATCTGTAAAATGAGAATTAAGACTGTGAGCCCCCCGTGGGACAACCTGATCACCTTGTAACCTCCCCAGCGCTTAGAACAGTGCTTCGTGCATAGTAAGTGCTTAATAAATACCATTATTATTATTATTATTATTATTAATCCAAGCACTTGTCCTATCCCCCTCTGATTACAGCATCAGCCTCCTTGCTAACCTCCCTCCCTCCTGTTTCTCTCCACTCCAGTCCATACTTCAGTCTGCTACATGGATCATTTTTCTACAAAAACATTCCCTACATGTCTCCCCACTTATCAAGAACCTCCAGTCGGTGCCCATCCACCTCCATGTCAAGCAGAAATGGCTTACCCTGAGTTTTAAAGTACTTGATCAGATCTCCCCCTCCTACCTTACCTTCCTGATTTCCTACTACAAACTAGCCTGTACACTTCACTCCTCTAATGCCAACCTACTGAGTGCACCTCAATGTCTCCAACAATCCTTTGCCCACGTTCTGCCTCTGGCTTGGAACCCCATTCCTTTTAATATCTGACAGATGATCACTCTCCCTGTTTTCAAAGGCTTATTAAAAGCACATTTCCTCCAAGAGGCCTTCCCTGAACAAGCCCTCATTTCCTCCCCTCCCATTCCCTTTCATATCACACAGTAAGTGCTCAGTTAAACCCACAGTTGATTTAGAGGTCAATTCACTCTGCTCTGTGCTCTGATCTCCGGAGAGAAATGTTCACAGTGGTGAACCTGCATATATGTATATATGCTTGTACATATTTATTACTCTATTTATTTATTTATTTATTTATTTAATTTGTACATATTTATTCTATTTATTTTATTTTGTTAATATGTTTTGTTTTGTTCTCTGTCTCCCCCTTCTAGACTGTGAGCTCACTGTTGGGTAGGGACTGTCTCTATATGTTGCCAACTTGTACTTCCCAATCGCTTAGTACAGTGCTCTGCACACAGTAAGCGCTCAACAAATACGATTGAATGAATGAATGAATGGTGACCCATGGAGGATTTATTCTTTCACTCTGAGATGTCCCCAAAGAGCAGTGAGATGGAAAAGAAACTCCTACCTGAACTCATCGTGAGCAGCTGAAGAAAGAGGAGGATGAGGAACCTGGATGTGAAGGATTCTGGGAAACCTGACATCGTCTTCATCACTGGGGCCATAGAGAGACAACAGTGGTTCAGTTGATACCTGTCACTTACCATCAAAGAGTCAGGCAGGGGCTGGGCCAGGGGAACACAACAGTGGAAGACTCCAGGACCTGATATCAGTACAGGTCAGCTTCCTCTCACATGTCACTTACTCTCCCAAACCAAATCTCTGCCCCTAGGTGCCAGATACCAATCCTCAATACCCGCCAGCCGCGTCCAGACCATTCACTTGCTCTGTCCCTCAGGATGAGTCAGGGACACGAACTGGATCTGCTCTTTGCTCCAACAAGTTTGGAAGGGTTAGGGCTCCAGACCACAGGCTGGGATCACAGCTACAGGACACTGACCTGGGAGTTAGTGGCTTGAGACCAAAGGTCAAAGGTCAGCAGGGGCTCCGAGATGGTTCCGGTGTATCTACCTAAGGTCTTTAGAGTCCAGGCAGGGAGGAAGAAGCCTTGAAGGTCTGAGGTGTAAATCAGCAACTGCAGAGGGGCCCAGACCAAAAAGGACCCACCAGGCCACTGGTTCTTAGCAGAATTCTACTACCTCTTCTTGCCCCAAATGAACACGGTGGAAGTGACAGTAGAACAGGGTGGGGACTGGGTTATGGACTGCACTCCCCACTACACCTTGTGATAGTGAGAACTAAAAACGAATAAGGGAGGAGAATACCCAGTCCCTGGATTAATTAATCAATCAATCTTATTATTTGAGCGCTTACTGTGTGCAAAGCACAGTACTAAACACATAATTGCTTAGGCGGGTACAATATAACAAATTTGGAAGACACATTCTCTGCCCACAGTGAGCTTACAGAGTAGAAGGGGAAACAAGAACCTGGGTTCTAATCCAGACTCTGTCACTTGTCTGCTGTGTGACCTTGGACTAGTCACTTTACTTCTCTGGGCTTTAGTTACTTCATCTGTAAAGTGGGGATTAAGAGTGTGAGCCCCCAGTGGAAATGGACTGTGTCCAACTTGTTAAATTAGTATGTACCCCAGTATTTAGAATAGTGCTTGGCACTTAGTAAGTACTTTACAAGTACCATAATTATCGTTATTATTACCTCATCTGTAAAATGGGGAGTAAGGGTATGAGTCCTATATGGAACAGGGACTGTGTCCAATCTGATGTGTTGGTATCCACCCCAGCACTTAGTACACTGCCTGGTACATACCAAGTGCTTAACAAATACCACGATTGTTATTATTATCATCAGTAGAAATAATGGTTGCGTATTATTTAAGTTGTGTGGGGCTAAAGGAGGAGTGAGAAAAGGGAGTAAATCCACATTCAAGGCAGATGTAGAAGGGTGTGGAAGAATGGGAAATAAGATCCTCTCAAGGACTTAGACTGGACCTGAGTGAACCCCGTGGTGGGGACTGTTTCTCCACTTTGAGGATCCTCATGTCCCTCCCTGGTCCTTGGCAGCCATGGCAGACCCCAGCTGGGCAGACTAGGAGGGGAGCCAGGGTCCCCATGGGAACAGGGATTGTTCTGGATAATGTAGGCAGGCTGTGAAGGAGGAGGGGCAGTGACCACCACTCCTCTTCTGGGAATGATCGATTTGGGGCATCACTCCCGCTGCTCTTCCCTCCTCCCTTCTGCTCCTGCTCCCCAGAGTGGCAGGGGTGGGGCAGGAGGAGGAGAGAGAGGAACCAGATGCCAGATCCCATAGTGCCCTCTGTCTCCAGAACAGTGATGGAGAAGGTTCCTCTCTCCCTTTGCCCCAGAGGCCAGTGGGTGAGGCAGTAATGGGGGAAGTTTTGGGGTGCAGGGGGAAGGAGGTGGGGAGCCAAGTCCAATATCCCAACAGCTCCTCTAACCCCACAGTCCCTCTAACCCATGTGGGGGACAGGAAGGGGATGACCCAGCTCTATTTTCCTCTTCCTCCCACCTTCCCCAGATCAGTGCAAAGCCAAGGTAACAGGAGCAGGGGGTGGGGGGAACAAGGAAAAATGAGGAGGGCCCAAATCTCCCAGAACATGGTGCCGTGGTGCTTTGCACACAGTCACTGGTCAGGCCTAATACTAGTAATAATAATAGGAGAATTAGTGAAGCGCTTACTACATGCCCAACATTGCAGTGAGAATTGGTGTAGAAACCCTATATTCAGATCAGACCCAGTCCCTGTGCCAAATAGGACTCACAGTCTGATAGGGAAGGAGAAAAGTTATTTTATCCCCATTTTACAAATGAGACAGCTGAGGCCCCGAACAATGAAGTGACTTGCCCAAGGCAAAACAGCAGGCAAGTAGAGGAACCAGGATTAGAACCCAGATCCGTTGATCCCCTGGCTGGCTCTTTCCATTAGGAAACACTGCTCTCATGACAAGCAGGAATTGAGGCAAGGTTCTCCTGGAGGCAGGAAGGCTGTGATGGAGAGAGTCAGGATCATTAGACCCCAAACTCTGGAGTCTGTCTGCCCCATGCCTTTCTGGGTAACAATATTGGCAACAAGTTGCATCAGGATTCAGAATCCATTGGTCCCCTCTGTGTAGCCAAATCCCCCTCTCCTTTCCCCTTTGCCCCAAGAGGATGGTGGGCAACAACACAACTTCACACCTTGGCCTTACTTCCCCTTTGCCTGCCCTGCTTCTCCACAGATCCTTCCAGGGCTCCTTGGTCATATGGGGCTGGGGTCAGCAGTGTGGTCAATGGATGCTTTGTTCTTCTCTCCACTCCCCTGCTCCCCTTCTTACACCGACTACTGCTTTCTGAGGGCCTCGGGAGAGGTGCAGTAGGACACAGGGCTCTAGCCCCTCTCCACAGCCCCCTACTTCTGCCCTCTCCAGCCTCCCCACTCTCTCTACAGACCACTCAACTGGCTCCCAGCAGGCCCCCAGGGTGGGGAAGGAAGTTGGGGTTAGGTAGTGGATCAGCTTGGGTATTCTGCCTCTTGCCGCCTCAGGCACAGAGTGAGAAGCAGCATGGCTCAATGGAAAGAGCACAGGCTTTGGAGTCAGAGGTCACGGGTTGAAATCCTGGCTCCACCAATTGTCAGCTGTGTGACTTTGGGCAAGTCACTTAACTTCTCTGGGTATCAGTTACCTCATCTGTAAAATGGGGATTAAGACTGTTAGCCCCCGTGGGACAACCTGATCACCTTGTAACCTCCCCAGCGCTTAGAACAGTGCTTTGCACATAGTAAGCGCTTAATAAATGCTATCATTATTAATGGGTAGGCTCTTCTGTGGGGGAGGGAGGGAGAGGAACCCACCCTCCCTATTTTGGGGTCAGAAGGATCAGGTTCAGGGGGTCAAATGAGGGTCTTTCCTCCATATCATCATCATCAATCGTATTTATTGAGCGCTTACTATGTGCAGAGCACTGTACTAAGCGCTTGGGAAGTACAAATTGGCAACATATAGAGACAGTCCCTACCCAACAGTGGGCTTACAGTCTAAAAGGGGGAGACAGAGAACAAAACCAAACATACTAACAAAATAAAATAGAATAGATATGTACAAATAAATTAAATAAATAAATAGTGTAAAAAAAATATGTACAAACATATATACATATATACAGGTGCTGTGGGGAAGGAAGGGAGGTAAGATGGGGGGATGGAGAGGGGGACGAGGGGGAGAGGAAGGAAGGGGCTCAGTCTGGGAAGGCCTCCTGGAGGAGGTGAGCTCTCAGCAGGGCCTTGACGGGAGGAAGAGAGCTAGCTTGGCGGATGGGCAGAGGGAGGGCATTCCAGGCCCGGGGGATGACGTGGGCCGGGGGTCGATGGCGGGACAGGCGAGAGCGAGGTACGGTGAGGAGATCAGCGGTGGAGGAGTGGAAGGTGCGGACTGGGCTGTAGGAGGAGAGAAGGGAGGTGAGGTAGGAGGGGGCGAGGTGATGGTGAGATATCTTCATCTTCTTGCTTCCCACCATCTTCCTGCTTCCCACCATCCCCCATGTGACCTAACCTTCCCACCTTCCCCGCCAACCGACCTTCATGTGCCCAAAGGTCCTGGGGGCAGCATCGACTGGAGGCTACAGGAACAACCCAGGGACTGTGGTCAATGTCAGGGTGAGGAGAGAGTCCACCCAGTTTAGGGAGTTTGCGGTGTTGGGACTTTCTCCTCCACACTGTTCCTGTGGGTATCTCCTATCCCAGTCACTTCTTCCTCTACCTGTCCTGAGGAAGGGGCAGCCCTCAGGATATTTCCCACCCACCTCACACATGACCCTCTACAAGCTGTGGTTATCTCCACCCTCCTCCAGTTTCCAGGAGAATTTCCCCAGAATTCAGCTCAAGCCCAGGAGGGCAGGGTCCCCCCAAGACTCACCAGCCCGATTCCTCCCTGGGCCGTCACAGCCAGCAGCCCCAGCAGAAGGGCAGATTCTCTGCTGTTTGGTGGCGGCCAGGCTCTCCTCACCAGGACCTGAAGTTGCTTTTGTAGGATCAGTCCCAGGACTTGACCCTGGTGGGCACCACCCTCCGAGAGAAAGGCGGCATTTGAACGTCTTATCGTTCACTGGCAGGACTCACCAGAGGCAGTTGGAAGAGTTACTGTGTGCCAGGCACAGTACTAAGTGCCGGGGTAGATACAAGATAATCAGGTTGGACCCACTCCATGACCCACATAAGGCTCACAGTCTTAATCCCCATTTTACAGATGAGGTAGCTGAGCCATGGAGAAATTAAGTGACTACTTGCCCAAGGTCACAGAGCAGACAAATGGTGGAACTGGGATTAGAACCCAGGTCCTTCTCACTTCCAGGCCCATGTTCTATTCCACTAGGCCGTGCTAATTCTTTCTACGTGCCAAGCACTGTACAGCCCTGGGGTAGATACAATATAATCAGGCTGGACCCGGTCCCTGTTTTTTTTTTAAATGGAATTTACTAAGCACTTTCTATGTGCAAAGCACTGTTCTAAGCACCGGGGCGGTTACAAGGTGATCGGGTTGTCCCACGGGGGGCTCACAGTCTTCATCCCCATTGTACCGATGAGGGAACTGAGGCAAAGAGAAGTGAAGTGATTTGCCCAAAGTCACACAGCTGATAAGTGGCAGAGTCGGTATTCAAACCCATGACTTCTGACTCCAAAGCCCGTGCTCTTTCCACTGAGCCACGGTGCTTCTCCCTGCCCCAATTGGGGCTCCTTGTCCTCACTGAAACTTGGCTCCTCTGAGATGACACAGTCTTCCCAGCTGCTCTCTCCAGAGGGGGCCTCATCTTCTCCCACTCACCCAGTCTCATTGGGAAAGGAGAAGTTGTTGGCCTCCTTTCCCATGTCCCAGTCCCACTTTCACACCATTCCACTTCCCCCATCCTTAGTTGCCCTTGCTTTGAAACCCATATCATCCACCTCTACCACCCATTCCATATTCTAGTATCGGTCACCTACCACCCACCATGTCCCACCTCCAACTTCTTTAACCATTTTGAGCTCCTTCTTACAATCTTTCTTTCTTCAGCCCAACCTTATCACCCCCAGTTTGAGTGCCCCCCCTCCAGAGGATGGGGTGATGTGGGTGCTTTGTTCAGTAAGGATAGAGATTAGAACCCATGACCTTCTGGCACCCGGGTCCATACTCTATCCACTACATCATGCTGCCTCTCTGGTTCCACCACTGTGTGTGCTGCTGTGTGTCCTTGGGCAGAAACAGCACGGTGTAGTGGATAGAGTAGGGGCCTGGGACTCAGAAGGTCAGGGGTTCCAATCCATGTTCTGCCACTTGTCTGCTGTATGACCTTGGGCAAGTCACTTCACTTCTCTGGGCCTCAGTTACCTCGTCTGTAAAATGGGGAATGAGACTGTGAGCCCCATGTGGGATAGGGACCGTGTCCAACCTGATTTGCTTGTATCCACCTCAGTGCTTAGTACACTGCCTGGCACGCAGTAAGCACTTAATAAATACCACAATCATTATTATTATTGTTATTATTATTCTCTATGCCTCAGTTGCCATATCTGTAAAATGGGGATTGGGACTGTGAGCCCCATGTGGAACAGGGACTGCCTCCAAACTGATGACCTTGTGTTTACCTCTGTGCTTAGAACAGTGCTTGACACACAATGAACACTTAACAAATACCATCATCATCATCATCACCATCACGTAGTTTGCCACTAGGGACTGATGCTAAACATTTTATTCAGCCCCACTTGAAGATGTAACAGTAGTCATAAAAACTGGTGTCTGTACATAGCTGCAAACTTCTACAGATAGTCAACCGGGAGCTACTGGACGTCAGTGACTGCTGAAAGTACACTTATATAAAATGTGAAAATAATACAAACCCATTTTCTAGACCTAAGTAATGCCATGGATGGATAGTAAATTTGAAATACATTGAGGTTATGCATCAACTTGCGCTTGAGAAATGGTACACACAGGCCAAGGAAGATGAAAGCTGGTCAATGAATTCTCCTGCTGAAGCAGTATATTGTTTCATGCACTAACACAGGTAGAAAACAAATCAGGAAGACCATTATTTTCCTTGAGAGGCCAGATAACAATAGTGTTTGGAACAAAGAGTAGAATTAGAAGACAGGATCCTGCCCTCAAAGATCAATTGAGTAGAGGAAACAGTAACAAAATTATTTACAGATGGGAAGTTAGAAGAGAATGGAAGGTTGGACAGAGAAACATGAAAAGTAGAGTAAATAAATTGATATATGCGAAGAAAGTACTACAGGTGACTTTGAGTGTGTAAGTGCTGAGAAAAAATATTCATCAGGGAAAGCCTCCTGAAGGAGGTAGGATTTCAGGGGGCTTTAAAAATGGAAGAGAGCTGTGGTTTGGTGACTATATGAAGGGAGAGGCAGCTTCAGGAAAAAGAATGCATGTGACCATGGAATCTGAGGTGAGGGTGATGAGAACGAGGTACTCTGAGAAGATTACCTGAGTAAGAATGAAGTTGGTACCATCATGTTTCTCACCAAACGTGGTGGTGTCCAATCCTTCCCATGATTCTGATGGTCGTCCTATCAAAGGCAACATCTGGCTTCTTGAGCAGTTACACTAGTGCCCAGGAAGCACCGGCAATCTGCACATCGAATTCCAATAAGCAGTTTCATCAATCAATCATATTTATTGAGCGCTTACCTTGTGCCAAGCACTGAGTAGCGTACAATGTAACAGAACAGAGTTGGTAGATACTTTCCCTGCCCACGATGAAGTGCTTTGAACAGTGCTCTGCACACAGTAAGTGCTCAATAAACACAATTGAATGAATGAATGAATGAATGATGAAGGAATGAATGAATGAGATGAAACTGCATCAATGTGGTATATAGTGCAGAATGGGGACACCTTTGAAAGAAAGCTCCGTCTATTTTTGAGACCTAAAATTTGGCCAAAAAAATAAGCTTATCCTAAACCAGCTTTAATGTATTATGAATAAACCTTGAGGCACAAATGGGCTGATACATCCCATCTACTTGCAATGCAACACGCAGAGTGACAACGCAAGTAGTTACATTTTTATTAGTGTAAAAAATGAAATAAAATGCATTCATTTTCTCAGGCCATATTTTACTATTATGTGTATATTTAAATTAGGTCTTCATCATTAGTCACCAGCATTTACTGAGCAGAGCCCTTATAGTGTACAGAGTTTTGTTCTAAGTACTTGGAAAACATAAAATAGAAGTAAAAGATGTGGTCCTTGCCCCCAAGATGCTTAAAATCTAATAATGACCTCACAGAAATTTCTGTTGATATTTTGTTTAATTCTGGCATTTCTCAGTGCTTGGATAAAATATAGCCTTAAGTATGTTCAGCTCTTGAGTTTGGCCTGCTCTCATAACAGAATGTAGGTCAAAGCTGTGAAAGGAAAGAAAATTAACTTTCTGTTTTTAAATTCTGCCTTTAATTTAGGTAAGTATCCATTCAATGGAATTGGTACTGATTCACTGCCAATCCCCCATCATTGCCTTATCACTAAAACACGGATCGAGCTCCCATCTGTGTGTTGGATCATTTAAGGGTCCAGTTAGATGATGGGGGAGGGCTAAGAATGAGAGCTGTTGCTAGTGTAGCAGCAGCAGCAGCAGCCAAAGCAGCATGGCGTAGTAGATAGAGCACAGGCTCTGAGCACAGAACTCAGGAGGACAAGTTTTCTAATTCCAGCTCCACCATGTATCTTCTGTATGACCTTGGGCAAGTCACTTCACCTTTCTGTGCCTCAGTTGCCTCTTCTGTAAAATGGGGACTGAGACTGGGAGCCCCACTTGGGACAGGGACTGTGTCCAACTGATTTGCTTGAATCCACCCCAGCGCTTAGTACAGTGTCTGGCAAACAGTAAGCGCTTAACAATTACCACAGTTATCATTATTATTATTCACTTATTTGGGCCTCAGTTACCTCATCTGTGAAATAGGGATTGAGATGGTTAGCCCCAACATGGGACAGGGACTGTAATTATTAATATTATTTGCTTGTACCCACCCCAGCCCTCAGTACAGTGCCTGGCACACAGTAAGCTTTTAACAAATCCCACAATTATTATTATTACTCTTATCCCCATTTTACAGAGGAGGTCACTGAGGCACAGAGAAGTGAAGTGACTTGCCCAAGGTCACACAGCAGACATGCGGCAGAGACTGGATTAGAACTCAGATCCTTTTGACTCCCAGGCCCTTGCTTTATCCACTAAGCCACGTTGCTTCTCTAATAGCGGGGTTTTTTTAAGCGCTTACTATGTGCCAAGAACTGTATTAAGCACTGGGGTAGATGCAAAATAATTGGGTTGGATATAGTCCCTGTCCCAAATAGGGCTCCTAGTCTCATTCCCATTTTACAGATGCGTTATCTGAGGCATAAAGAACTGAAGTGACTTGCCCAAGGTGTCGCAGCAGAGATGTGACTGAGCAGGAATTGGAATCCAGGTCCTTCTGATTCCCAGACCCATAATCTTTCTACTGTGCCATGCTGATTCTCTACTTAGACTGTGAGCCCTGTTTGGATTAGGGACTGTGTCCAACCTGATTAACTTGTATCCAACCCATTGCCTAGAACAGTGCTCGGCACAGAGTACACACTTAGCAAGTACCAAAATTATTATTTTTATACAAGATAATCAGGTTGGACACAGTGCATGTCCCACATGGAGCTCAAAGTCTTTATCCACATTTTACAAACTAAGGCTCAGAGAAGTGAAGTGACATGCCCAAGGTCACAAAACGGACAGTTGCAGAGCTGGGATTTCAACCTGGATCCTCTGACTCTCCGGCCCGTTGATCATAAGGCTGTGCCACTACTTCACGCTGCCACTATATCCTGCTGATTCTTCCTCATACAATTTTCCCCATTCGCTCCTTCCTCCCCACCCATTCCACAGCAGAGGAGGCGGGCACACAGGTAGCTGCGGCCCTCGAGGGGACAAAGAGCTGCAGGGGTCAGAGGGCAGGACGGTTCCCTAAGGGGCAGGAGGGACCCCGGGGCTGGGCTGGGCGGGGAGCAATGGGGCATCGGCCCCAGGGAGGGGATCCCCGTCCCCAGCGGCTGAGGCTGGTCCCACCCCTGGTGGGGTCACCGAGGTGTCTTGAGAGAGGGCAGGGACCGGGTCACCCCCAGCCCCACCGGGCACAGAGCAGATGGTCAGGGGGGTTGGGTCACGGGACCAAAGCCAAAAGAAAGGTCGGAGGGTCCCCGAGAAGGCGGCGCGGGGGAAAGTGTAGATGTGGGATCCGTCAGTGCCACTGAAGAAGGAGACGTCTCCAGCCTCGTAATCCAGGTAAACCACCACCCGGAAGGGGCGGGTGCTCAGGGAGAGCGGTGTCCAGGGAGAAGTTCGGGCCCAGTATCTATCTTTATCTTTCATTAAAGTCCAGAATCCATCCGCAGGGGACGCTGAAATCCACCCTTTTCTCCTCACATTTTCTCTGCAAACCCCCAGATCCCAGGCTCCTTTCTCCCCGACCTCCACCTCCCAGCAATGTCTCCCGGAGGTGAAGCGCTCGCGGCCCAGCACACAGCCACAATCACTGAATCTTTCCGGGTTGTTGGGAAGGTCCTGCCATGTGTTTCCCCGCGTCACCTGTTTCCGATCCTCGGACAGGACGAGGTTGGGATGCGCCGTGTCTGGATCTAGAGTGACGATGGCTGCGGACAGAGCGTGTGTGTGAGCGTTGGGGGCCGCGGGCACAGGAGCGGGCGGGGCGGAGCCCGGGAGCGGCCCCTCCGCGGACACCAGGAGGGCTGCCCGGAGGGGGCGGCGGAGACCGAGGAGGCCCCCGGAGGGCGGACACACGCCCCTTCCCCTGGACGAGACACGGACGGTGACGGCATCGCCCCGCCCCGCCCCCACGGCTCCGGGCCCGGCCTCCCCCGGCCCCCGCTGGGGAGCCCCCATTCCGTCCTCGGCCTTCACCTCCCCTGTGTCCCCCCTGCTCTAGTCCAGCCATTCCAGAAGGCTCCTGGGGCCCCTGGCAGCAGCAGGGAGGAGCAGGAGGGGGAGGAGAAAGAGCGGGAGGAGTGGTGGGCGGAGAATGTGTCTGATGTTATAGTGTACTCTCCCAAGCGCTTAGCACAGTGCTTTGCACACAGGAAGCGCTCAATAAATATGATTGAAGGAATGAATGGAGGTGGGGGAGACCGCCGAGGGTTCTGGGAAGGGCCCTGGGTCTGGGCCTCGGGCCAGAAGCCAAGGAGGGCCAGGACCCCCGAGGTGGGAGGGAGCAGATGTATCACAGAGCATGTTAGGGTCACTTACTGGGATGTAACTGTACCAGTGTCTGCTCTGCAAAGAGAACAAAGAGAGGAGACGTCACCAGGGCTGACCGTGGAGATACAAACACCAGCATGAGAAAAATGACAGAAAAGGAAAAAAACTGAACTTACTGAGCTCCAACAGGAATTTCTCTGGAAATGAATAGAAATAAGTCAGGGATCCTCCAGGAAAGGAGAACTGGGGGAGGGCTGGCAGGGGTTGAAATGGGGTTGGAGGAAGTCAGTTTCTCGGACATACAGCCGGGAATTGGCTCCTCAGAAAGATAACCTCTACCCAAGGAATGAGCCATAGATTTGGAATGGTGACCATTGTCCCCAGAATTGCCAGTAAGAGCCAGTTGATCGTGGCCAGTCGCTATTTCCAGATCTCAGATCTCCCGGCTCTGCGGGGATTGCAGCTGCACTAGGGTGACTTGGGTGGTGGCAGAAAAATGCAAGGATATTGATGGGCTCCGGTCTGAACTACATTCAATCGTATTTATTGAGCGCTTACTGTGTGCTGAGCACTGTACTAAGCGCTACATCTGGGGGCTGGGCTTTCTACTCCCTATTGTCTCCCCACCCCATGAGTGACAGATAACAAAGCCAGAGGGCTAGTCAGCCCTTTCTCTTGGGGAATATGATGTCACGTTGTGGGTTGCACATGTGAGGTTGGGGATCTGTCTTTGCCAGGTATCTGGGGGCACAGACCTCTGATCTGTCTGTCTTTCCCTTCCCCATCTAGTCTACTGCTTTCCCCTGCTTTAAGAAAGAGGTCTCAGAAATATCCTCATTCCTTTACCTTTGTCCCTGGGGTGTTTCCAGATGAGATAAAGACCCCCAGCGATGAGCAGTCCCAGCACAGGGAGGGTCACTCCCAGGGCCACCATCAAGGACAAAGCCGTCTGGAAGAGGGGAGCTGAAATACAATTCCCAAAAATATCATCACAGGGAAACATGGGGCAAGTATGGCCTATTCCATAGCTCTGGGGGAGTTAGATCCACAGGGAGGAGACATGGCCAGGGGTCCTACGGTCCTCACTGTGTCTTTGCTTCAGAACATGCTGAGTGCCCAAAGCAGGGGCAGTGACCCCTGGTCTCCCTTCCTGTCTCTAAATGGAAAGTAGGGGTGTAGGGTTGGGGACCCTGTGATTTGGGGAGCACAGTGAGCACTGTAGGTAAGGACAAAGGCCGAGCATTTCGAAGGCCAAGCCTGGCTGGGGTGAGGTGACAGGGGGGTCACGGAGGAGAAGGTGCCTCTCGTGATTCCCCCAGGGAGAGCGCTGTGTCCTCGGTTGGAGGGTCTCGCTCCCCGCCTCCCATTCTCGGGCTTTGACTCTTTCTGCCAGCACAGGAGAAGCAGTGTAGCAGAGGGGAAAGAGCACAAACCTCAGAATCAGACAACTGGGGTTCTAATCTGGACTCCACCACTTCATTCATTCATTCACTCAATCATATTTATTGAGCGCTTACTGTGTGTACAGCACTGTACTAAGTGCTTGGGAAGTACAAGTTGGCAACATACAGAGACGGTCCCTACCCAACAACGGGCTCACAGTCTAGAAGGGGGAAACAAACAACAAAACAAAACAAAGAGGTGGCAATACAGTGAGTGCTTAATAAATGCCATTTTATATATATATATATATATATATATATGTATATCTCAGAATAAATATAATTATAGCTATATACACATCATTAATAAAATATAATAGTAAATATGTACAAGTAAAATAAATAGAGCAATAAATCTGTACAAACATATATACATGTGCTGTGGGAGAGGAAGGAGGTAGGGTGGGGGGATGGGGAGGAGGAGAGGAAAAAGGGGGCTCAGTCTGGGAACGCCTCTTGGAGGACGTGAGCTCTCAGTAGGGCTTTGAAAGGATGAAGAGAGCTAGTTTGGCGGATGTGTGGAGGGAGGGCATTCCAGGCCAGGGGGAGGACGTGGGCCAGGTGTCGACAGCAGGACAGGCGAGAACGAGGTACAGTGAGAAGGTTAGCGGCAGAGAAGCAGTGGGTGTGGGCTGGGCTGTAGAAGGAGAGAAGGGAGGTGAGGTAGGAGGGGGCAAGGTGATGGAGGGCCTTGAAGCCGAGAGTGAGGAGTTTTTGCTTGATGCTTCCGTGGGACCTTGGGCAAGTCACTTACCTCCTCTGTGCCTCATTTCCCCCATCTGCAAAACGGGGATTAAATACTTGTGCTCCCTCCTACTTAGAATGTGAGCCCCATGTGATATTAATAATAATGATAATAATAATGGTATTTGTTAAATGCTATGTGTTAAGCACTGTTCTAAGCACCGGGGTAAATATAAGATAATCAGGTTGGACTCAGTCCCTATCCCACATGAGGCTTACATTTTTATTCCCCACTTTACAGATGAGGTAACTGAGGCACAGAGAAGTGACTTGCCCAAGGTCACACAGCAGACAAGAGGGGGAGCCAGAATTTGAACCCACAACCTCTGACTCCCAAGCTCATGCTGTTGCCATTAGGTCATGCCATTAGGTCATGCTGCTTCCCATATTGGACCTGATTATCTTGTACATACCCCAGTGCTTAATACAGTGTTGGACACAAAGTAAGCAATTAACAAATACCCAAATTATTATTATTATTATTATCATTATTATTACAAAACAGGATCCCCATGGAACCAGGAAAATGCTGCTTCCCCTCGGGCTTAGACTCCCTGTGTCCACCCTGCCAGTGCTTCCCCCACGGAAGGCACGGGAAGAGGGGCAGCAGTGCAGCAACCAGGAGTTCTCACTTGGGGGAGAAGGACAGGAGGGGGACAAGGGTCCTGTGCTCTGCTCTTACCTTGGTCTGGACCAAAAATTCCTTCCCAACCTCACTCCACAACTCCATTTTCTGCTTCCCTGACCCTTGCCCCATCCAAACCTGTTCCCCCTTCAAAACTCAAGTGTGTATGTGTGTGTGGGAGGGGGCGTATGACATTGTTCAATGCTCACAAACATGGCAAGAAGAGTAGACATTGTAGAGTGCTGAAGCTGTAAGGAATACTGGGTAAGGAAAGGATTGTCTGTAAGGCTTCATACGGATGAGAGAGTAAAATCCCCCACTGGCCAAAATGAAAAACCAGCCACTCACCGACCACCTGCAGCTCCAGGAGGGCTCTGTCAGCATGGAAGACATCATAGAAAGCACAGTGATAGTTTCCCTCATCAGAGACTCTGACATGGCGTATTCTTACAGCCACACTCCCATAATCTATGGCGTCTGTCACCAACTCCGTCCTCCCTCGATACTCATTCATCTGATTTCCAAACAGCTCCTCTCCATTATCGTACAGGTGCACGACATTAGAGGGCTGGGATCGGAACCACCTCATCTCCATAAACTCAGCGCTTTCCTTAGTGTTCAGGTGACAGGGCATCTCAGCGTCTCCCCCCTCCAAGGCCAGGACAGGCTCAGCAGGTCCAATCGCAGAAAACTGAGCTGTAACAGAGAAAGAGAGAAAATGTCATAAAGGAGCTGGGACTGTGGCTTTGGTGGTCGGGAGAGACATCTCCAGAGGAAAGACAAGCCTGCCCCCTGTCCTCACTCTGAAGGCCCCAGAGTGTCCTGTACCCTTCTAGTCTCCATCTATATCCACTCCCTTGGAGAACTCATTCGCTCCCATAGCTTCAACTATCATCTCTATGCAGATGATTCCCAAATCTCCATCTCTAGCCCTGATCTCTCTCCTTCTCTGCAATCTCACATTTTCTCCTGCCTTCAGGACATTTCTACTTGGATGTCCCTCAGATACCGCACCCTTAACATGTCCGAAACAGAGCCCCTTATCTTTGCACCCAAACCCTGTCCTCCCAATGACTTTCCCATCACTATAAACAGCACCACCATCCTCCCCATCTCACAACCCTGTTATCTTGGCATTGTCCTCAACACATCTTTCTCATTCCACACACATATTCAATCTATCAGCAAATCCTGTCAGTGCAACCTTTGCACATTGCTAAAATCCGCCCTTTCCTCTCCACCAAAACTGCTACCACACTAACCTAAACACTTATCCTAACCTGCCATGATTATTGCATTAGCCTCCTTGCTGATTTCCCTGCCTCCTGTCTCTACCCACTTCAGTTCATACTTTGCTCGAATGTCTTGATCATTTTTCTACAGAAACATTCAGTCCATATTTCCCAACTACTCAAGAACCTCCAGTACATGCCTCTCTCCAGTACATGCCTCTCCACCTCCACGTCAGGAAGAAACTTCTTAACATCAGCTTTAAAACACTCAATCAGCTTGCTCTCTCCTACCTTACCTTCCTGATTTTCAACTATAACCCAGCTTGCAAACTTTGCTCCTTTAATGCCCAACTACTCTCTGTACCTCAATCTCGCTTCCAAACCCTCACCCACATTCTGCTTCTGGCTTGGAACTCCCTTCCCTTTCATATCTGGTAGATGATCACTTTCCCTGTTGTCAAGGACTAATTAAAAGCACATTTCCTCCAAGAAGCCTTCCCCAACCAGGCCCTCATTTTCTCTCCTCCCATTCCCTTGTGCATCACTCTTCCACTTGGATTTGCCACCTTTACTAACCCCACCCTAGACCCCATAGCATTTATGTACATATCTGTAATTCATTTATTTATTTCAATGCCCATCTCCCCCTCTAGACTGTAAGTTCTTTGTGGGCAAGGAATGTGTCTACCAACTCTGTTATATTGTACTCTCCCAAGTGCTTAGGACATTGCTTTGCACAATGGTAAGGGCTCCCAAACTGAGCCTCCTCCTACCTCTCCCCCTCATCTCCCTTCCCATCCCCCCCAGCCCTACCTCCTTCCCCTCCCCACAGCACCTGTATATATGTTTGTACATATGTATTACTCTATTTTACTTGCACATATGTACTGTTCTCTTTATTTTATTTTGTTAATATGTTTTGTTTTGTTGTCTGTCTTCCTCTTCTAGACTGTGAGCCCGCTGTTGGGTAGGGACCATCTCTATATGTTGCCAACTTGTACTTCCCAAGCGCTTAGTACAGTGCTCTGCACACAGTAACTGCTCAATAAATACGAGTGAATGAATGAATGAAATGTTCAATAAACACACTTGGTTGATTGAGAGGACATACAATCCCCTCAGCTCTGATTTCTGAAAGAAATATTCACACTGGTGACCCACGGGGGTTTTATTTTCTCCCTCTGAGATATCCTCATGGGGCAGTGAAATGGGGAAGAAATTCCTACCTGAACCCATTGTGAGCAGCTGGTGAAAGAGGAGGATGACGAGGAATCTGGATGTGAAGGATTCTGGGAAACCTGCCATGTTCTCCATCTCTGGGGCCACAGAGAGACAATGGTGGCTCAGTCAAAACCTGTCCCACTTAGCATCAGAGAGCCAAACCAAGGCTGGGACATGAGGCACACAGCAGTAGAAGACTCTTGGATCTGACATAGGTACAGATCAGCTTCTTGTCACATGTGTCACCAAAGGTCCCAAACCAACTTTCTTACCCCAGGCACCCAGATACCAATCCCCAACACCCCCCCCCCTACCCCCACCCTCTTTCTGCCAGACAACTTACAGTCTCTGTCCTTCAGGATGAGTCAGGGAGATGACCTGAATCTGCCCTTCACTCCAACATGGGCAGCGGGATCAGGGCTCCAGCCCCTTGGCCAGGATCTCCTGGGCATTTACAGCTGCAGGACACTGACCTGAGAGTTGGTGATTTGAGAGCAGAGGTCAAAGGTCAGCAGGAGCTTTGGGATGTTTCCTTTGTCTCCATTTGACATCTCCACAATCTGGGCAGGGGTGCAAGAGCCTTGCAGAGCCGAGTTATGGACCGGGCCTGGCAGGGGATCCCAGCCCCCAACGGCTCCCCAGGAACTGGTTCTTAGTGGAAGGCTACCACCTCACCCTGCCCCAAAGAGCCACTGTGGAAGTGAAAGTAAAACAGGACAATGACTGGACTCTGGACTAGACTCCCCACCACACCCTGTTACAGTGAGGAATAAAAACGGTTGTGGGAGGAGAATCCCTAGTTTCAGATCCTCTCCCAGACCCAGACCAGAATGTGTGTACACCGTGGTGGGAACTATTTCCCCACTTTGAGGACCCTCGTGTCCCTTTGGATCCATTGTCCCCTTGAGTACAGGAATTCTTCTGGGCGATGGAGGTGGGAGTGTGGAGCGGGAAGAGAAGGGACCACCATTCTTGTTCTGGGAAAGCTCGAGTTAGGGCATTGCCCTCCTTCCCTCCATCCCTTGCTCCTCCCACCTCACTTCTGCCTCTATTCCCCAAAACTGTTAGGTTTTGCTAGCGGGGGGCGGGGGGGGAAGAGGAGGAGAGAGAAGAATCAGATTTCTCCAACTCAGCAACGTGCCAGATCCATTAGCTCCCTCCCTATCCAGAGCAGAGATGTGTGGGGTTCTTCTCTCCCTCTCTGCCCCAGTGGCTGGGGGTGTCAGTGGGTGAGGCTGTGATGGGAGAATGGACAGGGTGCCAGAACCGGGAGGAGAGAGCCAACCCTAATCCCACAACGGCTCCCTCTGACCCCTCAATGCCTCTAACCCAAGTTGGGGAGAACTAAGGGGTGACCCAGCTCCAAACAGTCAATCAGTTAATCATATTTATTGAGTGCTTACTGTTTGTGGGGCACTGTACTAAGGTGCTTGGGAGAGTAAAACACAACAGTATAACACCTGCAATCCCTGCCCAGAACGTGCTTACAGTCTAGAGGAAGAGACAGGCATTAATATGAATAAAGGAAGGAGGTTTACATAGGTGCTGTGGGTCTGGGGGCAGAGGTGGTGAATAAAGGTAGCAAGTCTGAGTAACAAAGAAGGGAGTGGGAAAAGAAGAAATGAGGGATGGCCTCTTGGAGGAGATGTGCCTTCAATAAGCCTTTGAAGTAGAGGAGAGTAATTGTCTGTCAGATATGAAGAGGGAAGGCGTTCCAAGGCCAGAGACCGGACAAGAGGTCTGTGGCAAGATAGGTGAGATTGAGGTACAGTGAGAAGGTTGTCATTAGAGGAGTGAAGTGTGCAGGACAAGTTATAGTAGAAGAGTAGCAAGGGGAAGTAGGAGGGGAGGGTAGGAGGGTAGGAGGTAGGTGTGTGAGGTAGGTAGGTGACTGCGTGCTTTAATGCTGATGGTGAAGAGTTTCTGTTTGATGCAAAGGGGGACAGGCAACCACTGGAGGTTCTTGAGGACTGGGGAAACATGGACTGAATGATTCTGTAGAAAAATGAACCAGGAAGCAGAATGAAGTATGTACTGGAGTGGGGAGAGGCAGGAGGCAGGGAGGTCAGCAAGACAGGTGATACAGTAATAAAACTCAACATGTCCAAGACTGAGCTCTTAATCTTCCCTCCCAAACCCTGTCCTCACCCTGACTTTCCCGTCACTGTGGACGGCACTACCATCCTTCCCATCTCACAAACCCGCAACCTGGGTGTCATCCTTGACTCCACTCTCTCATTCACCCTACACATCCAATCTGTCACCAAAAACTGCCAGTCTCACCTCCACAACATCACCAAGATCCGCCCTTTCCTCTCCATCCAAACCGCTACCTTGCTGGTTCAATCTCTCACCCTATCCCTACTGCATTACTGCATCAGCCTCCTTTCTGATCTCCAATCCTCCTGTTTCTCTCCACTTCAGTCTATTCTTCACTCTGCTGCCCAGATTATCTTTCGACAAAAACGATCTGGGCATGTCACTCCCCACTCAAAAATCTCCAGTGGTTGCCTGTCAACCTTCGAATCAAGCAAAAGCTCTTCACTCTCGGCTTCAAGGTTCTCCATCACCTCACTCCCTTCTCTCCTTCTACAGCCCAGCCCGTACACTCCGCTCCTCTGCCACTAACCCTCTTACTGTGCCTCATTCTCATCTGTCCCGCCGTCAACCCCTGACCCACGTTCTACCTCTGGCCTGGAATGCCCTCCCTCCACACATCCACCAAACTAGCTCTCTTCCCCCTTTCAAAGCCCTGCTGAGAGCTCACCTCCACCAGGAGGCCTTGCCAGACCGAGCCCTCCTTTTCCTCTGCTCCTCCTCCCCTCCCCAACGCGACTACTCCCTCCATCTGCTCTACCCCCTTCCCCATCCCAAAGCACTTGTGCATATCTGTACATATTTATTACTCTATTTTATTTTATTAATAATGTGTATGTAGCTATAATTCTATTTATTCTGATGGTATTGATGCCTATGTACTTGTTTTGTTCTGTTGCCTGTCTCCCCCTTCTAGACTGTTAGCCTGTTGTTGGGTAGGGACCGTCTCTACATGTTGCCAATTTGTACTTCCCAAGTGCTTAATACAGTGCTCTGCACACTGTAAGTGCTCAATAAATACGATTGAATGAATGAAAGGATAGGTTAAGTGCTTGGATTAACATAGTAGCAGTTTGGATGGAGAGGAAAGGAGGGACTTCAGCAATGTTGTGAAGGTTGAACCAACAGGATTTAATGATAGATTAAATACGTGGGCTGTATAATAATAATAATGGCATTTATTAAATGCTTACTATGTGCAAAGCACTGTTCTAAGCACTGGGGAGGTTTCAAGGTGATCAGATTGTCCCATGGGGGGTGCTCTCAGCCTTCATCCCCATTTACAGATGAGGTAACTAAGGCACAGAGACGTTAAGTAACTTGCCCAAAGTCACACAGCTGAAAATTGGCAGAGCGGGGATTTGAACCCATGACCTGTGACTCCAAAGCCCGTGCTCTTTCCACTGAGCCACGCTGCTTCTGTATGAGAGAGAGAAGTCAAGGAGAACATCAGGGTTACTGGCTTGTGAGATTGAAAGGTTGGTGGTGCTGTTTAAAGTAATGAGAAAGTCATGGGGACAACAGGGCTTGGGTGGGAAGATAAGGAGTTTTCTGTTTTGGACATGTTAAGTTTGAGGGGTCACAGGACATCCAAGTAGACATGTCTTGAAGGCAGGAGGAAGCGTGAGACTGCAGAGCGGGAGGGAGATCAGGGCTGTAGATGTAGATGTGGTAATCATTCACATAGAGGTGGTAGTTGACGCCAAGGGAGAACTCCCACCTCTGTTCCCATCTCCACCCCACCTTCCCCAGACCAGTTTGAGGCTGGGGTCATGGGGGCAAGTTGGGGGTGGGGGAGGAGAGAGAGTGTGGAAAAGAAGGGGGAGGGCCCAGCACCTTCAACAAAATGGCACCACCTGCAGCAGCCCCTGCATACAATTACTGGAAAATTAATAATAATAATAATAATGGAATTTGTAAAGCACTTACTATGTACTGCACTAAATACTGAAGTAGATACCATATAGTCAGATTGGACACACTGTCTGTCCCACCCACAGCTCACAGTTTAATGGATAAGGAGTAAAGTTGTTTTATCCCTATTTTCCAAATGAGAAAACTGAGGCTCAGAAAAGTGAAGTGACTTGCCCAAGGTAACAAAGCAGGTAAGTATTGGAGCCGAGATTAGATCCAGTTATCTCAATTGCAGACCTGGGCTCTTCCCGCTAGGCCACACTGTTCCCATGCCCTGCAGTGATCCAGGGAAGGTTCCCCTAGGGGCAGGAAGCCTGTGATGGGGAGAATCAGAATAATTAAACTCAGGCTCTTTCTGGTGCCTTTCTGGGCTGCAACATGGGAAATGAGTTTCCTCAGGATCCGGCATCATGGGTTCCCTCTGTACAGTCAAATCCCCCCTCCCCTTCCCCTGTGCCCCAGAGGTTGGTGGGTAACAAGACAACTTCACACTCTGATCTTTCTATCGCTCTGTCTGCCCTGCTTTTCCACAGTTCTCTCCAGGGTTCCTCAGGCATGCGGGGCTGAGGTCAACAGTGCGGTCCTTGGATGGTCCTCAATCATCTCAGCTCCCCACACCCATGTTTCCTCTCCCACCCACTATTGCCCTCTGAAGTCTGCAGGTGGGAATAGAGGGGCAGGGGGATGGTGGCCCAGTCGCTCTGCTGTCTCCCCAGCCCACTGCCCTCCCCCAGCAGGTCAGGGAGGAAGCCGGGCATGGGTGGTGGGTCAGCCTGGGTTCTCTGCCTCCTGTTTCACCGGGCACAGGGAGAGGACTTCTGTGGGGGAAAGGAAGGACCAGCTCTCCCTATTCAGGGGTCAGGAGGATTACAGGTAGGGGGCTACCAGAACAATCCAGGGATTGGAGTCAATGAGTAGGGGAGGAGAGACCCTGCCCATTCCAGGGAGTTTGGGGTGTTCAGTCTTTCCCTTCTGCCTCCTTCCTGAGGGCACTCTCAACCCCAGCCATCCCCTACTCCTACTTGTTCTGGGAGAGGGGCAGTGCTCAGGACGTCTCTCATCCCCCACATCACCCCCAACATCCTGTGCATACCCCTACCCCACCTCCTCTGTCCAGAAGAATTTCCCCAAAATTCAGGTCCCTCCCCAAGAGCAGGGTTCCCCCAGACTCACCAGCCCGACTCCTCCCTGGGCTGTCACAGCCGGCAGCCCCGGCAGCAGGGCAGATTCTCCATGGTTTAGTGGTAGACAGAATCACCTATCCAGGAACTGAAGTTCCTTGTGCAGGATCAGTTGCAAAAATGGACTGGTATGGATACCACCCTCCAATAGAAAGGCGGCATTTGAATGTCTCATCAGTCACTGGGCAGAACTCACCGAAGCAGTTAGGAAAACGAAAGGGAAACTGCTATAAAGGAAATGCAGCTTGTTTGCCGAGTCTGGATGTCAGTTAGGCTGCCCAGCTGCCCCATGACCTCCATCATCATCATCATCATCAATCGTATTTATTGAGCACTTACTATGTGCAGAGCACTGTACTAAGCGCTTGGGAAGTACAAATTGGCAACATATAGAGACAGTCCCTACCCAACAGTGGGCTCCCAGTCTAAAAGGGGGAGACAGAGAACAAAACCAAACATACTAACAAAATAAAATAAATAGAATAGATATGTACAAATAAATTAAATAAATAAATAAATAGAGTAAAAAAATATGTACAAACATATATACATATATACAGGTGCTGTGGGGAAGGGAAGGAGGTAAGATGGGGGGATGGAGAGGGGGACGAGGGGGAGAGGAAGGAAGGGGCTCAGTCTGGGAAGGCCTCCTGGAGGAGGTGAGCTCTCAGCAGGGCCTTGAAGGGAGGAAGAGAGCTAGCTTGGCGGATGGGCAGAGGGAGGGCATTCCAGGCCCGGGGGATGACATGGGCCGGGGGTCGATGGCGGGACAGGCGAGAGCGAGGTACGGTGAGGAGATCAGCGGTGGAGGAGCGGAGGGTGCGGACTGGGCTGTAGGAGGAGAGAAGGGAGGTGAGGTAGGAGGGGGCGAGGTGATGTAGAGCCTTGAAGCTGAGGGTGAGGAGTTTCTGCCTGATGCGCAGATTGATTGGTAGACACTATCCTGGATTAGGATAGAGTAGGAGCCGTTGGATTTGGCAAGCAGGAGGTCATTGGTGACCTTTGAGGAGGTAGTTTCCGTGGAACGTAGGGGACGGAAGCCAGATTGGAGGGGGTCGAGGAGAGAGTTGGCAATGAGGAATTTGAGGCAGTGCGTGTAGACGACTCATTCAAGGAGTTTGGAAAGGAATGGTAGGAGGGAGATAGGGCGATAACTAGAACTAGAATGATAACTAGAAGGTGAGGTGGGGTCAAGAGAGGGTTTTTTTAGGATGGGAGAGACATGGGCATGTTTGAAGGCAGAGGGGAAGGAACCAGTGGAGAGTGAGCGGTTGAAAATGGAAGTTAAGGAGGGGAGAAGGGATGGAGCAAGAGATTTCATGAGATGAGAGGGAATGGGGTCAGAAGCACAGGTGGCCGGAGTAGCACTAGAGAGGAGGGAGTAGAGCTCCTCTGAGGATACTGCTGGGAAGGATGGGAGAGTAGCAGAGAGTGTTGAGAGCCGGGGGGTTGGAGGTGGGGGAGTGACTTTGGGGAGGTCAGACCTGATGGAACTCTTTGCTGGAGGGTGATGCCTTCTCTCAAAGGAATTCCCCTTTGATCTTCCAAACTGATAGTTCTAGTCCTGAAGGCAAATTGGTTAAGTTTCCTACCCCCAGGCCTTGTAAAATTCTTGCAAGCAGCTGGGTGCTTGGGTGAGGGGGAGGGTCCCCCATTTCCCGGTGACCCCAAATATGGCAACATTTCCCATAATTGATGGTTGGCCCCCTTGCCAAGCATCATTCCTAATCATAGATATCTGGGCCCTGGTGTCTACCGGGAAGGAGACTTCCTGATGATCATGTACTAGGACGGTCATATGCGGGGAGCACTCGGGTTGTAAGAGGGCCACGGCCGCCGTCCATTGGCCAGGCTTGGCAGATCCCCTTTCTTGTTTCCCAGCTCCGTGGTGGTTGGGGCCATTGGTCTACTTTCCTGAGTGAGCAGCTTCAGGATATGGGTGGGCAGCCCATCCAGTTCATCCATAGGAAAGTCCTTCTCCCTTACCTCCCGCCACATGGCCACCCATTCTCCTGGGCCCAATCTTCCTGAGCCCACCTGCTGTGGGGGGTCGGTGGGTGTCCCTTTTAGTATTCGTTGGAACTGGCTTTTTCCTCCTGAATCCCAGGCCTTTCCTGATCATAGCTGCTAGACGCCGGGTAATCAGCACCTCAGGGGACTGGAATAGGGATCAGTCACTGTTGACCACATTGGCCGAAGTGCTCCAGGTTTGTACCCCAGTAGCCCTATCCCTCAAACGGTAGGCCAGCCCGCGTTCAGGCCCTGGGGGTGCACCCATTACTATTGCGTGAAGTAGGCCCTCTTGGGTGGGGAAGGACCAGGGACTAGGTTCCTGAGTTTTCTCCCTCTCATCCAGGAGTTGTTCAATTCCAAGCACCAGGAGATGCTAGTTTAATGTAGCGGAGTCGGTCCACCGGAGGGTACCAGCCCTTCCCTGTTCACTCTGGGGGACTGTCCAGGCCCAATGTACCACGAGGGTCCAGAGGGTTTGACCTTGAGTGTGAGTGTGGGTCACATCCACCCCTGGGCCCAAATCCAGGTGGCTGGTTTCATTTGGGCTTAGGTCCACCTGGGCGGCTGCTCCCTTCCATACCTTGGCCAGCCAGCCTATCATCGGTTCCCCAGGAAAACTCTCTAGAGAGCTGCCTGAGCTCAGTGGCTGTGAAGCTTGTAGTTTGGGCGGTGACCTTTCCCTTAGGATTCCACTCTTCCTTGATAATAGGGTAGAGGGGTTGGGGCTGCCCCCAGGGGTTCTGCGGGGACACCTCCCAATCCCGCGGGGAAGAAGGCAGTTCCAGTTGTGGTAAGGGATCTGGATCCCCCTTCTCCTCCTCGGAGGAATTCTTCCCACCCAGCTCTGAGTAGGAGAAGCAGTGTGGCTCAGTGGAAAGAGCCCGGGTTTTGGAGTCAGAGGTCATGGGTTCAAATCCTGGCTCTGCCAATTGTCAGCTGTGTGACTTTGGGCAAGTCACTTAACTTCTCTGTGCCTCAGTTACCTCATCTGCAAAATGGGGATTAAGACTGTGAGCCCCCCGTGGGACAACCTGATCACCTTGTAACCTCCCCAGCGCTTAGAACAATGCTTTGCACATAGTAAGCACTCAATAAATGCCATTATTATTATTATTATGACTCGCTTGACCTCCTGCTCAGTTATAAGAAGTTTCCTCCGTTCTTCTAACTCTTTAGCCACCCGGGGTGCCAATTTTTCTCTATAAAGATCGCCTGCTGCATTTTTACCTCCACCGCTGTCTGCAGTAAGAGGCATTTCGTGTCACGTTCCTTTAGTTTTGCCTCTAGGTCTGCCCTTTCCTGCCGCCATCGTCAGCGGTCCTGGGCGGTGGCCTGCAGCACCGTTGCTAGGAGACTGAGGAGGGCGGTCTTTCCTTTCTTTCTCCTGATTTGTGTAGCCTCCTGCCAATCACAAAATTCCCTCACCAGATTGGCAGGGTCCTCCCAGTGGTCCTCCACCCAGCGGCTGTCCCATCTCGGGGGTTTCCATCCCTGATCCGCGAGGAATTCAAACAGCCCTCTTGACTCTCTGTCTCCTATCGCCGATCCCACCCTCGTCGCCATTTATGTCACCCGTCGTCCGGAGACAGGTTCATTCAGTAATCGGTGTGGCGAGAGAGAGAGAGAGGGAGGCTGGGGATGGAAAGCCTGAGTTTTATATAAAACTTATTCCGTGAAGCGAATTGAATTATTTAATTTTTTAGGCACGATGGATTGAACTTCCCTTTCAGGAGGAATGTAATCAATTAGCAATATTAGAGAACAAACGTATACATTACTCACACGTGGCAGAACCCCCAGGTCCCATCCAGGTGGAACTCCTTTAGTTTGTTTGCACTCAGGTGCACTTCCCACTCTGGAGGAATCCGCTTGAGTTACATACCTGTGGGGGAAGCCCCTAGCTCCCACCCACGAGGATTTTCCATTTGGGAGGAATCCATTCATTTGTCACAGACCCATGGCGAAGCTCCTGGCTTCCAGTCCCACGAGCGGACGGGACACTTCCCCAACCCAGGGCTCTTCACTTGGTGCAGGCAGAGCAGGCTTCTCACTCTCTGGACAGAGGCACCCTGCAGCCATCTGCTGCAAGTCTCCATCCTCTGCATAGAGGTCCAGAGGCTGCAGGTATTTATCACCTGTGCTCCTAGGCCATTCCAGCTTCCAGCCTTAGTTTATCCAATCTCTGCCCTCTCCCTCCTCCATACCTAGTTTGGTTGGCATGGGGGCGAGGGACACCTTCTGTATTACCAGCTTGTGCTGTCAATCTAGCAGTTTTGAGTGTGGGGGCGGTATACCACCCTCACTTCCGAGTTCCGCCTGCTGGCTCAGGTGGCCCCGAGATAGCATAGACCTTGAGATGGCTGGTACCCAAGGGTCACCTTGGGACAGATCCCCAACACTCAAATAAAGCAGCCCTCGCTATGGTCACCAGTGACCTTCTTCTTGCCAAATCTGACAGCTTCTTCTCTATCCAAATCCTCCTGGACCTCTCAGCTTCCTTCAGCTCTGTAGACCACCCCCTTCTCCATGAAATTTTTATCCAATCTTGCCTTGATTCCATCACTAAATCCTGTCAGTTTCCCCCTCTCCCCCTCGTCCCCCTCTCCATCCCCCCCATCTTACCTCCTTCCCTTCCCCACAGCACCTGTATATATGTATATATGTTTGTACATATTTATTACTCTATTTATTTATTTATTTATTTATTTTATTTGTACATATCTATTCTATTTATTTTATTTTGTTAGTATGTTTGGTTTTGTTCTCTGTCTCCCCCTTTTAGACTGTGAGCCCACTGTTGGGTAGGGACTGTCTCTATATGTTGCCAATTTGTACTTCCCAAGCGCTTAGTACAGTGCTCTGCACATAGTAAGCGCTCAATAAATACGATTGATGATGATGATGATGATGATGACCCCCACACCATCGCTAAAATCTGCCCTTTCCTCTCCATCCGAACTCCTACCACATTAATCCAATCACTTATATTACCCTACCTTTATTACTGTATCAGCCTTCTTGCTGACCTCTCAATCTCCTGTCTCTCCCCACTCCAGTCCATACTTCACTCTGCTGACCGGATCATTTTTCTACACAAATGTTCAGGATATGTTCCCCCACTCCTCAAGAACCTCCAATGGTTACACATCCACCCCCATATCAAATAGAAACTCCTCACCATTGGCTTTAAAACACTCAATCATGCTGCCCTCTCCTACCTCACCTCACTAATCTCCTACAACAACCCAACCCAAACACTTCACTCCTCTAAATACTAACTTCTCACTGTACCTCAGTCTCTTCTCTCTCACCACCAACGCTTTGCCCACATCTTACCTCTGGCCTGGAGTGCCCTCCCTCTTCATATCCAACAGACAATTACTCTCCCGCACTTCAAAGCCTTACTGAACCCATATCTCATCCAAGAGGCCTTTCCTAAGCCCTCTTTTCCTTATCTTCAATTCCCTTCTATATCACCTTGACTTCCTCCCCTTATTCATCCTCCCTTCCAGCCCCACAGCATTCGTGTACATATCTGTAATTCATTTATACTAATGTCTGTCTCCCCCTCTAGACTCTAAGCTGGTTGTGGGCAGGGAATATGTCTGTTATTGTATTGCCCCAAGTGGTTAGTAAAGTGGGCTGCGTACAGTAAGTGCTCAATAAATATGATGGACTAACATTCCAGGGAGTTTGGGATGTTCTATCTTTCCCCTCCAATCTTCTTGTGGTCACCCCCAACCCAGCCTGCATCCCTTCCTCTAGCTGTTCTGGGGCAGGGGCCACCTTCATAACATCTCTCACCCCTCCCACCACCCCCCAAAGCCTTCTACATCCTGTACTCACACCTACTCCTGTCCAATGTCCAGGAGAACTTCCCCAGAATTCAGCTCCCACCCCTGAGAGCAGGGTCCCCCCAGACTCACCAGCCTGACTCTTCCCTGGGCCGTCAAAGCCGGCAGCCCCGGAAGAAGGGCAGATTCTCCATTATTTGGTGGTTGGTCAGGCTCACCTCACCAGGACCTGAAGTTCCTTCTCCAGGATCGTTCCAACACTTGACATTGAAGGGCACCACCCTTCGAAAGAAAGGTGACATTTGAACGTCTTATCCGCCACTGGTAGAACTCACCCGAGGCAGTTAGAAGAGTGAGAGGGTAAGCGATGAACAGAAATTGTTCAAAATGAAATAATAGAGTATATTCAATTATATATTCTAATAATAATGATGGTATTTGTTAAGCACTTACAATGTGACAAGCACTGTTCTAGGCGCTGGGGTAGATACAAGGTAATCAGGTTGTCCCATGTGGGTCTCACAGTTTTAATCCCCATTTTACAGATGAGGTAACTGAGGCACAGAGAAGTTAAGTGACTTGCCCAAAGTCATACAGCTGACAAGTGGCTGGGCTGGGATTAGAACCCACGTCCTCTGACTCCCAAGCCCATGCTTGCACATTCATTCATTCAATTATATTTATTGAGTGCTTATTGTGTGCAGAGCACTGTACTAAGTGCTTGGGAAGTACATTTCAGCAACAAGTAGAGACAATCCCTACCCAACATCAGGCTCACAGTCTAGAAGGGGGAGACAACCAAACAAAACAAGTAGACAGGCATTAATAGCATCAAAGTAGATAAATAGAATTATAGATATATACACATTAATTCATTCAATCATATTTATTGAGCGCTTACTGTGTGCAGAGCACTGTACTAAGCACTTCGGAAGTACAAGTTGGCAACATATAGAGATGGTCTCCACCCAACAACGGCCTCACAGTCTAGAAGGGGGAGACAGACAAGCTTATCCTAAACCAGCTTTGATTTACATTTTACAAATAGACCTTGAGGCAGAAATGGGCTGACACAGCCCATCTACCTGCAATGTAGCAATGCAACAGCAGAGTGAAATCAAAAGTTGTCATATTTTTATTAGTGTAGCAAATACAGTAAAATACATATTTATTTTCTTAGACCATATTTTATTATTGCACATATATTTAAGTGAGTCTCCATCATTGTCATAAGCATTTATTGAGCAGGGTCCCTATGGTGTACAGACTTTTGTTCTAAATGTTTATAAAACATAAAATAGAACTAGAACTAAAAGATCCAGTCTTTGTCCCCAAGGAGTGTAAAATCTAATAATGACCTAACAGCAATTGCTGCTGATATTTTGTTTAATTCTGGCATTTCTCAGTGCTTGGACAAAATATAGCCTCGGGTATGGCTCTTGATTTTGGCCTGATCTCATAAGAGAATGTAGGTCAAATCTGTGAAAGGGAAGAAAAACTTTCTGATTTTAAATTCTGCCTTTAATTTAGATAAATATCCATTGAATGGAACAGGAACCAACTCACCGTTTATCTCCCATCATCACCTTATCACTAAAACATGGATCGAGTTCCTATCTGTGTATTGGATCATTTAAGGGTCCAGTTAGATGATCCGGGAGGGATGAGAGTGAAAGCTGTTAGGTAGCAACAGCAACAGCCAAAGCAGCATGGCATAGTGGACAGAGCCCAAGCCTGGGTCTCAGAAGGACAAGCGTTCTAGTTCTGTCTCTACCACATACCTGCTGTGTGACCTTGGGCCTATCATTCCACCTTTCTGTGCCTCAGTTTCCTCTCCTGTAAAATGGGGACTGAGACTGTGAGCCCCATATGGGACAGGGACTGTGACCAACTGAGTTGCTTGAATCCACCCCAGCGCTTAGTACAGTGTCTTGCACACAGTAAGCACTTAACAAATGCCGCAATTATTATTATTGTTATTCACTTCTTTGGGCCTCAGTTACCTCATCTGTGAAATGATAATAACAATAATGATGGTATTTGTTAAGCAGTGGGAAGCAGCGTGGCACAGTGGAAAGAACAAGGGCTTGAGAGTCAGAGGTCATGGGTTCTAATCCCGGCTCCGCCATATGTCTGCTATGTGACCTTGGGCAAGTTACTTAACCTATAGTCCCCGTCCCATATAGGGCTCCCAGTCTCATTCCCATTTTACAGATAAATTAACTGAGGTGCAAAGAAGTGAAGTGACTTACCCAAGGTCACACATCAGTGAAGTGGCAGAGCAGGAATTTGAACCCAGGTAGTTCTGATTCCCAGACCCATAAAATTTCTACTAGGCCACGCTGCTTCTCTACTTAGACTGTGAGCCCTGTGTGGAACAGGGACTGTGTTCAACCTGATTAACTTGTATCCACCCCATTGCTTAGAACAGTGCTTGGCACAGAGTACGTGCTTAACAAGTACTAAAATTATGATCATACAAGATAATCAGGTTGGACACAGTGCATGTCCCACATGGTGCTCAGTCTTTATCCACATTTTATAAATGAGTTAACTGAGGCATAGAGAAGTGACTTACCCAAGGTAACAAAACGGGCAGTGGCTGAGTGGGGATTCGAACCCAGATCCTCTGACTTTCGGACCCATTGATCATAGGGCCATGCTGCTTCTCCATGCTGCCACTAAATCCTGCTGGCTTTTCCTCACACTGTTTTCCCCATTCACTCCTTCCTCCCCACTCATTCCACAGCAGAGAAGGAGGGCACTTAGGCAGCTGCAGCCCTGGGAGCGGATGGAGAGATACAGGGGTCAGAGGGCAGGGGCCAGGCGGCTCCCTAAGGGGCAGGAGGGACCCCTGAGCTGGGCTGGGCGGCGAGCAATGGGGCATCAGCCCCAGGGAGGGGATCCCCATCTCCAGTGGCTGAGGCTGGTCCCACTCCTGGGGCGGTCATTGGAGTCTCTCTGGCGGGGGCAGGGACAGGAATGGGGTTTTCCCCAGCCCCACCGGGCACAGGGCAGATGGTCAGGGAGCCATAGAAGCCATGAAGGTGGAAGAAAGGTAGGAGGGTCCCCGAGAAGGCGGCTTGGGGGAAAGTGTAGATGTGGGATCCGTCAGTGCCACTATAGAAGGAGACGTCTCCAGCCTCATAGTCCAGGTAAACCACCACCCGGAGGGGGGCTGTGGTCAGAGGGAGAGGGACGGTTGGAGAGGTGAGCGCCCAGTATCCATTTCCATCTTTCTTCACAGCCCAGAATCCATCTGCAGGTGACTCCGAGATCGCCCCTTTTCTCCTCACATTTTCCATACAAACCCCCAGATACCAGACATTAGCTCTTCCCACCTCCACCTCCCAGCAATGTCTCCCTGAACTGAAGCGCTCGCGGCCCAGCACGCAGTAACTATCAGTGAATCTGTCCGGGTTGTCGGGCAGTTCCTGCCATGTGAATGTCAGTGTCACC